>NC_047507.1:23632960-23984572 GCF_902827115.2 Pseudochaenichthys georgianus | reverse complement strand
TGATCTTAGAAATCCGAGATCCTGATGTCGTAATAAGGACTTACACGCCTCACATGTTTGACTCAAGTCTGTAGCACGCACGCACGCACGCACGCACGCACGCACGCACACACACACACACACACACACACACACACACACACACACACACACACACACACACACACACACACACACACACACACACACACACACACACGGAAAGAGAGAGAAGGAGGATGCCCCACATCTTTGTTGCTATAACTACCCAGTGAGACCGTTACGACAGGCAGAGATGAAGCCGTCTGCAGGCGACACACCGCGGATCCACTACTCCTCCTGCCCGCGTAGTTTTCCCCCCAACATTAAACTACAATTGATGAGAAGATTATGAGCATTCTGAGGTCGGGAGAATCTGAAAAAACTATAAACGGAGTCTAAAAAAAACGTTGTATGGATCTAAAGTTACACAAGGAACTATTTTACCGGTAAGTTTTCTTTTTTAAATATCTATGTCGGCATACAATCAGTAACTATCCCTAATATTGTGACATTGTGCTGCATTCGCTTGTAGGCTAGTCGTTTATTTCGCTTTTTAATTTGCAAAAACTGTCAAAAAGCAACCAGATGAGGGAAACAGAAAGAAGGCTTTCTTTACACCCGTTACTTATTTTGTATGATTAAAAAGTTGCAAATGATCGATGCACTTTTTCTTGCATGTACATTTAACAATGTGTTATAAGGGTTACATTAGCTTTCCATTTACCAGGTGACCTATTTACCCATAATGATTTAATAGGCTATAGCCTCAATGATATTTCTCACCGGAAATCAGACTTTATACTAGTCTTTTAATTTAATCTTGTATTTAAGTCTCAGTTTTCTTCTAATCTGAATGATGTCCTTTACATTGAATAGCCAAAAGGGCTATATCGTAATAACTGGATTGTACAATCAACAGCACGTGCCTTCTGAATTTGCTTTGGGAGTCCCTCTCCAATCTTTGTCTTTCAGCCTTTCTCATTCACATTCAGAATTATGCTGCGATGATTATTTTTTGTAATTAGGGATTTGCATGCATAGATTCAGCATGTTAATCACGTAGCTGCTGAACTAAATATTCACCTCTGCTATTAACAAACACTAATCACGCCGCTATCAGTCACACACTATATCAACCAAATCTATGGGCCACTATGCTCTATTCAGGAGAATAGAGACATGAAGGTTAACCATTGTAAAAACAAGGAGGCAGAAGTAAGTGCTTGACATTTGAGAGGATGGTCTCATAATCAAATTCAAGGAGTGTGTCATTTTTGTCTTGGAACAAGAACAATTAAACAGCTGTGCTTGTCTGGACTAGAATAAAATGACACCATTTCTGGATTACTCAGACCCATAGGCTATAGATACAAATAAAAAAGCCAAACACACATCTCACATGAAGACCTATGCAGCCTATTCTCCAGTGGTTTTTCCAACTGAGTCTTGCCAGACCGTTTTTTCTTGGTTGTTGAAACTTTGATAACTGACCAGATGCTCACCAGACCACTGCTGTATTTCTTTCCATGCAGATTTGTCATTTATTGAATCTGTGGGACACAGGCAGGACTGATGTGTTGCTGTTAATAGTGTAGCAGGCATCTTGGACTATCGATCCCACCTCCGTTCTCTCCTCCATCTCTATAATGCACTCTATCCCCCCATTCATGGGAAATGATTACAGGGCTATGGCACCATGGGAAAATAAATTGAGGAATAAACAAGATGAGTGTGTATTGATGAGTGTAATGTGAGGCTTTTCTTTTGGTTTGTAATTGGAGACACACAAAAGGCAGCATGAAAAAGGACTTCAGATAATCTTTTGTGTTGATTTATGTCCCTTTAATGTAGAAATACAAGTGCTTAACTTATCATCACTGCTGTGAATAACACGTTTTTTATGCAAATACATGCCTGTCTTCTTACATGTGTTGGTATCTTTCCGGTCCCTCCACGCAGGAGGGAATTTATCAGATAAACCAGCTCAGCTATTTTTGCTGTCTATCTCTTTACCCATTGACCTTTTTTCTCAACACCATAATGACCACTGGCAGTGTTCATACTGATTGTACACTGTACAAATATCCACCGTGAATTCACAATAATTACCTGGCAACTTGTTGCATGACTTTCACAGTAAGGTTCACAGCAATTTACTGTGAATGTCTTCACAGCAATGTATTGTAATTTCACATCCATGATATTACAATGCATTGTTGTAAAGGTACAACTGTATACTGTAACTTCACAGCTTCAATTACTGTGATATTACAGTATGTTACTGGGGAATTACATAATTTTGTTGTACATTAATTACAACAAGGGCCTGTACTTTTACATTTCTATTGTGAAAGTACTGCAGGAGTAGCCAGTAATTTACTGTGAATGTACAATGTGTACTGTGAAAGTACTGCAGGAGTAGCCAGTAATTTACTGTGAATTTACAATGTGTACTGTGAAAGTACTGCAGGAGTAGCCAGTAATTTACTGTAAATATACAAATCTAAATAATACGATAATATATTGTAAATTTGACTGGGATTGTACCATAATTCAATCAGCTCAATCAACAAAGAAAATGCCCATTTTAACTTTTTATTACTCCATTGAAGTGCAAAGTACATTTTACAGTGTTTTGGAAATGTTGTTACGGCCCCAACCTCTAATCCGCGGTAGTGGCTTGTGCTGAGACCCGCAACATGAAAGAATACACACAATAACCGGTACTTGGTAACGAGCATTTATTCATAATCAGCCGTTTGCTCACACAAGCGAAATGGGAAACAAAAAGAGGTCTGGAGGACTGGCCAAAAGGAACAAACAGAAGGAGGGAACCCGAGCCAGCCACACCACGGGCCGTAGGACCCAGAACTCCCCCGCCTAACCAAAAATCAAATATAAACCCTATGGGAAACAAAATAAAGCCGCAAAAACTGGACTACCAGGTCCTCCAGGCTAAACATAAACACATCTGCAAAAATATGGCAAAGAGGTATTCTAAGGACAGTGTCTCCGGCATTAGGATAGGTGAGACATCCTTCTCTTCCAGCTTCTCTTTATATATACACACGGCTGAGTGGAATTTGGAACACCTGGGCAGAGGCGGAGCCAGGAGCAGACCAGGTGCATCTGGGCAGAGGCGGAGCCAGGAGCAGACCAGGTGCACCTGGGCAGAGGCAGAGCCAGGGAGACAGAAAACAAGTTAACACATGTCTACACAGACATCCACTCAAAGTCAACAATTTTTCTGAAGAATGTGCAGACATGGAGGTTTAAATTGCCATGCCTCTTTGTGGCTTTCTAGCCCGTCTCAGGATTAATGTCCAGGATGCACCTGAAAACAATAAGCCAAGACAACAATTTCAATTTTACATAGATGTATATGTTGCCTCATTTATTTGAAGGCACATGCAGCGGTGCCCCTTTCAATTTAAGTAAAACCTGCACCAAAGAAAGACATTTGTATTTAAAGCCAAGCAAGAGCGATAAAAGCAAGAAAATCACTTAATTTGTTGTGTTATCACAGAGGATGGTCTTAATACAGTATTTTACGATGAAATAATACAGTAAGTTAAAGTTAAGTTAAAGCCTTTTATTGTCACTATACACAAGGTATAATGAGATACAGAGTGCAACTCTGTCCCGGTGTGCAAAAAATATACAAACAAATACATAACACCAAAAAACACAGCAATAGGACATACAATCATACGGGGGAATAAATAGTTAAAAATATTGACATAAAAAAAATAGTATATAAAGTGCATTAAAAGTGTGTGTATGTGTGAGGTGTGGTGGTTGAGCAGCCTGACGGCCCAGGGGTAGAAACTGTTTTTGAGTCTGTTTGTCCGTGACTTGAAGCTCCTGTATAACGTGTAGTAACATGTTGTGAAATCCTGGTAATCATGTATCCTGTACATTCACAGTAATTAACTGTGCCTGTATTGATTTCACTGTGAAATTCTAAATTACAGTGTTATATTGTGAACATTACAGGTAAAGACTGTAAAGTGGTAAAACAGTAATTTATTGTAAAATATTACAGCTAAATATTGTGAAATCATGGTAATATTTTACAGTGTATGTGTTAGTAAAGAGACACACAGAGGGAGAGAGAGAGAGTCCTCTTTTCCAAAATGACCCTTTTTTTCTCTCTCAACCTGTCAGATCCTCCTGGCGCGCCTGTGTGTGACCAGGACCTGGAGTGTGTCGGAGGGCTATGGTGAGGCGATGTGCACAGGCTGGGGTGAGGAGAGATGCACCAGCATCAGTGGAGGAAGACGAGGTAGAGGAGTGGTTCTTCATCCGTGGCTGTGCGTCTCTCTCCTGTTCTCAGCTCTCTGGGGCCAAGTGTCCCCCCAGTGTCCGGCCAGCTGCCAGTGCGCCTGGGACACGGCCACGGTGCAGTGTTCAGACGCCGGGCTGCGGGACATCCCAGAGGGCATCCCACTGGAAACTGTCTCCCTCCACCTGGAACGCAACTACATCCGGAGCATCCCAGAGACCGCCTTCAGGGACCTGCTCCACCTGCGGGACCTGTACCTGTCCCACAACCGAATCGACTCGCTGGCCTCAGGGGCCCTGCGGCACCTGGGCCCCGAGCTGCGCCTGCTGGACCTCTCTCACAACCAGCTGAGGCAGGCCAGCAGGGAGGAGTTTGGCTCCACCCGGGCAAAGACGCGCCTCTTCCACAACCCCTGGCACTGTGACTGCACCCTCCAGGAGCTGATGGAGACCCTGAACCTGGAGCCAGAGACGGTCAACGGGATCATGTGTGAGAGCTCTGTGCGGGGGATGGGTGAGGGAAGCAGGTGGGAGGACCCGGGGTCCCAGGGCGAGCATGCAGGTCAATCCCTGGTCAAACTGTTGGATTCTGGGGTGAATTTCTGCAGTCTGCAGAGGAAAACCACTGATGTAGCCATGCTGGTGACAATGTTCGTTTGGTTCTTCATGGTCATCGTGTATGTAGTGTACTATGTGAGGCAGAACCAAGCTGAAGCCCGTAGGCATTTAGAGTACCTGAAGAGTTTGCCCAGCCCACGCAAGACCCCCACAGAGACAGACACTCTTAGCACTGGTTTCTGAACTCATGCTCACTACCGTGATTTAAATGGAATAATATGAACATGGCATTCTTATGGAGAGCAACGGATAAGCTTCAAAATGCTGTGTGCGATTGTAATATTTCTTTATATGTGTTACAACCAACTGAGCCCTCCTACTATATGCTTCTGGATATTTCTTTACATGTTGCATTTGTATCAATGAAATGAAAATATTTGCACTTTTGACTAGCATGGGCACTGAGAGAAATAAGTAGCAAAAGTTGAAAGGATGAAAAAAGACTAGAAAAAAAGAAGATTCGTTGAACTTCTTCTCTCCCTCTGTACTCCTTCTTTCCATCTCCTTTCTTCTGCCAACATGGCATGTGGTCTTTTATCTTTCATTGGGCTGTAATTAGCAGTCTTTGACCAACTGACCCTTACTGAACACTTAAAAGCCACTAATCAGCAGGAGTGTGTTTATCAGGTGGAAAAGGAGAGGCGTGCAAACTTAAATGTGTGTCCTCATCTAATTGCCTGTTTCATTTGTGCGTTTTCGTTTAAAAAAAGTTATTTTTGCGAGGATGCTATTTAAGCCTTTCCCAATAGATGTCACGATGAAGCCAGTGGTTTCTGTGCCAGTGGATAACTGCTGATCTAAATGTTCTCTCAGTAAGCCATTAGAGCTGAGGGTGCACTGTTTTGTCTCTCCGAGCTGCAGCCATCGGCTCTAAAATATCTGGCCAGCTAACACAGCTTGCCACTGATCTGTACAAAGACATTTCAGCCCGATTTAGAAATAGATTGTCATAAATTAGATTAGTGAGGCAGTTTGTCCTGCGAGAAGCCCTTAGTTTTTCTTTAATTAATCTCTTGAGTACTGCTTTTCAGTCCTTCTCTCCACTGATTGTTGTTTACAAATCGTTCAGGCTCCCATTTTCCACAAAGGCTTCATCATAATTGATTATTTTTCAAGCCACAGAAAAACAAAACCCTTTAATAATAAATGGAATAGCCTTCTCAGTTAGTACATTTAACACCTGCAATATTAAAATGTATGCAATTCCTGATGTGTAAGTGTTGTTTTGTAAATATATGATAAGCGGTCTTTTTCAACACAAATAGAGTCAAATGACTCTTAGTCTGGACCAAAAGAGCCCCCAAAAGAAGGGTCAATTCTGAGGGGCTGCAAAATCATTGGCAGGATATTAAAGCAGAAAAAAGGTATTTCTAACCCACACACTTTGTACACATTTTTTCTGAAATGTTTCAAATCTATGGCTAAGTAAAGGTTTTTCTATACTTGATTTGCTATTTTTTAAGTTATATTAAAACAAGGGATACGTGCCTAAGTAAAGCATCACATAATTAACAATTATGTGTCTTTAATCATTCACGGATTAAAGTGTAGTTACAACCTTTTAAGTGTTTATAGATGTAATAAAGATAACTGTGCCCCATATTATCTAGCCATTGGGATAGGAGCTGAGGCTAAACCTTAGTATAAGACAACTTCCTGTGTACTGTAACGTGCTAAATGTGGTGTGTGTGTGTGTGCTTTGTAACTAACAGAGAATACTGGAAGAAGTTAATGTTGTTGATTAAACATACTGTGAATTAGATCTAGTATCAGTTTAACTTGATTAACACTGATTTGTTCAGTGGATAAACTTCTGAAGCACAGTTAATGTAACTTTACGCACTCAGAATATCTCCCGAGTGCCTGTCACAAATGCTACATCTAATGTTCATATGTCAGATGTCACTTTGCCCAAATGCATTACTTATTTTTTTAAGCTCATAAATAGTACAATGATACTGATAACCCCAAACTCAAGAACCAAGCATGTCAACGCGCATTTTTTTTCTGTATTGTATTTTTTATTTATTGCCGATGTTTTTCTGTCCCAGTGAATGTTCACTCCTGTTTGTTTTGATCTCGTAGAGTTAGAGATTGACAACCATTACATTGCATAATAAATCGTCTATCAAAAAGCGATTTTAGGGGAAAACAACAAAAGATATACAAACAATAAAAGAAACGTTGCTCTACATTGTTCATAGGAATGCTTCTACCTTTTATTTAGGATGAAAAAAAGGCAAGAGGATGAAGAAAAGTACAGAAAGACATGATCAATTCACAGAATGAGCTGATCATGGGTTGCAGTGTTTCCTATTTCTACTCTACCAGGTGTGAAAAGTCATTGAGAGACTATTTTACATTGAGACATGATATGAACTTTCACCACTTCCACCTTTTTCACAAATCAGTCAACAAAATCACCGCTTTCACTCCTTTCCTTGAGATCTGAGGTGGGAGATGTATCAGGGCACCACCACCGCGCCCAGTGGCAGCAGGTCGCTTTGAGATGTTTAAGGGATTTTCTTTGGAAAGAGTCAAAACGCACCGACCATAACATGATATAAATACAAATCAACTTCAGCCTGTTACTTGGTTTTGTCTTTTATTTCCAATTTACATTAATTAAAAAGTAACAAAAACAAGTCATGATCATAATAATAATAATATAATAATAATGCTATTATTATTAATAATAAAAAATATACACAACCTCACACAAGCGAGCCCTCAGCGCTGGCTGTAGATCGGAGCAACAAAGTCAAACACACTAAGAATCTCTTCAGCTGTGTGTGTGTGTGTGTGTGTGTGCAGGCCGAGGCAGAGGGCACGCTGTGTGAGGGGCTGATGGGAGGAAGTAGAGCGGGGTGGGGTCAAGGGTCACAACAAATTAGGGGGGTAGGGGCAGCAGACTGGGCTTTCATGACCAAGCTTCTATTAGTCATATTAATGATAATACAGGGGTGTGAATACGAAGCTTAAGGGGAGAAGGCCTCAATATGATTAGTTTTTTTAGTGTGAGGTAGCTTTAAAATATTAAAACAAAACTAAAAAAGTACATTTAATTCAGTTTTTAACTCCAATTGGCCTTGATAGTAAAAGGTCATCACCTTTGTTTAGGGGTGATACAGGGACATTCATCACCAATGATCTCTCTGAGGAACTGTATATATATGTATACTCACATATACATATATATACATATATACAAGTCGCTACATATGGTTGTTTAAAAAAATACAGACTGTTTTACAACAATAGCACCATTGACTTTTATTATAATACACAGTAACTTTCTGATACACACTGGTGGTAGAAATAGGAACACCTGCACTTTCTATGTAGCTACATTTTTGGTTTCAAAGAGATATGTATGCTTTAGTGGATATGGTACAGGAGCGATGGGGTGGTTCGAAAAGAGGAGAGGAAGTAGGAGAGGTTGGTGGATATGTTTTTCTTTTTGAATGGTGGGCTTTTATTACTTAGCAACAACCTCAGTCCTACCACACCTGGGACACAAACCTAAACAATAAATAAATAACACCAACACATTTTGTCTCTCTCTAGTTCCCTGGTTCTCTCCTCATACTTCCTCTTTCTTGTTCATGGGGTGGGGTTGGTGGTGTGGTGGTGGGGGGGCAGCTGTTCACCCAGGGTGCAATGGGGGCTTTTTGAAAGTGTCCATAGGAGGGGGGGCGATGAATCACAGATGACAGTTGCTAGTGCCATTCAGTGCAGATATTCTGCGGAGAGTTCGACTTGGAAAAAAGCACTTTTTACTTAGAAAAAAAGTCCCATTTTAAAAAAAGTGTCTTGATTTTTCTTTTTCTCTCCTTTCTGAAGTGTGCTCCTCTTTCTTTTTTAATTCCGTTCAAATTTCCACTTCTTCTTTCTCTTCATATCGCTCCTTCGTTCTTTACAAGAAGCAGACTGCACCGACTTCCACTCCAAACTCCTGGTCTGATCCTCCAATATCCATGGGGGCAATGTCTACAATGGGCAGACGAGAGGTCTTCTGCGATCTGTACTCGATCACTGTCTTGCCCCACTGTCCTGTGTGTTTCTGTATGGAGAGAATAATCACAGCGGCTGTTAGATTGAAATGAGATTCTCACAAGTGAACACCAGAGAGAAAGAGAGACAATTCCTACCATCTGTCATGAAGGGAAAGCGATTCGTATACTTTTTTTTGATTCAGTACATGCACATCATTTTTACATGAAATACTGTGTGTCCTGTGCGTGCATGTCGAATGTGTCCCATCTTACCGTGCAGCCGTCCTCCATCACGCTGTAAGTGAAGCGGCTGTTGCCCTCGGCTCTGATCTCCACGTCGTTGGAGCCCTGCAGCAGCAAAGCCTTCTTCAGGTTGCCCGTGGAGGCGTCCATGTAGGCCACGCTGTTCTTACAGTGGTAGGTGAGGCTCTGAGACGCCTCGGTGGACAGCAGTCTCAGGAAGGTCATCTGAATGGCAGCAGTGTTGACTGCAAGGCTGTCATCGCCGTAGCTGAACTGCAGTGGGCCACAGGTAAGGAAGAGAAGGTCAGAATCACAGCTAATATCTCTGTTACTATGGCTGTTGCTGTGGGGGAAATATTTTCCTAGGCCCATAACTTTGACCCAGTTTATCAGTTTGTAATGACCTCACTGAGCTCAGGCACCTGTAGCCGTGGCTGCTCTGCTCTCAGTGTTTTGTCTCCCTGTTCCTGCTTGTTGGCGTCAGCTGATAGAGGTGTTATAGCGCTTTATCTTGGTATGCAGCATGTTGATGATTCTCTCAGAACCAGCTAAATACATGGGTCTGGGGTAGAGATCTTCAGAATTGGTTTGGCATCCGTTGTGTCAACTCGTGGCACAGCACATGTCTTGTGAATTCTCCGGCCGAAGCTCCAAATAAACCATCAGTGTTCTCCGAGTGTCTCTCCGAGTCCTGTCTCCACTGCTTCACAAGTTTCCATCACAGTTGCGTGATATTTGTATTACTTGAACACGTAAGAATAACCATGTTTTAGTGTTTAAGGAAACTGTTATCTGTGCCCATTATCTATACATCTACAGGGTATAAACTCATCCCAGCTCTCGTTAGGCGGAAAATGAATATCCATCTTTCTCAGATTTCTTTTCATTCAAAAGACTTGAGCCTTAATTCTAATCGAAAGCTGACCTCAATAGTCAGTCTGTGAACACTGTGTACTAATGGGGGAGAAGTTGGAGATCAGCTGATGTGCAGGAAGATGTAAAACTTTGTGGCACTTACGTGGAATCCTCCATTCATGGTCTCTCCGAACCAGACGTGTTTGCGGTCCTTGCTCTTGCTGGACCACCAGTTCTTGCGTGGGATGCTGTCGGGCTTGGACTTGACGCAGGACTCTCCTGTCTCCATGTTGCAGAACACCTTGATGGCGTCGATGGTGCATCCCTGATTGGGATCGATCCAGTACTCGCCTACAGGAAAGAAAAAACATCAGCTCCATATTCAACCTACTCTTTGCTAAAAAGCTGATAACAGTAGAAATGTTATCGTACAAATGTATTGACTCTGGATCAGTCAATTCAAACACACCCAGACTACACAAACTATAATGATCCTACATTTTGACTTCTCCAAACTGTTGCCAATTTAAAATGTCTCCTAACTTCTGCCATTTTCGTCCCAATTTGACCAATCCCTGGTTCTGTCACTCACCGCTCTTCCAGTCGGGGTGGCAGAGCTTCAGGTCTCTGCAGGTGCGGGCCGGGTTCTTCCTGGATCCCTCGGGGCTGCGAATGTTCTCGATCTGGTTGTTGAGAGATTTAAGAGTGGCGTCGACCTCGGCGTCGTGCGTACGGAGGCTTCCGGAAGCCTGGTCGGCCCTCATGTACCTCAGAGGATCGGGGGACTTTTCAGTCTGGCCCAGACCAGCGAAAGCAGACATGTCGATGCCAGGGCCGGGGGGGCCAGGAAGACCGGGGGGTCCGGTGTTACCAGCGGGACCCTGAGAGGAAAATGACAAAGATGGAAAGGGTTATTATTTGTCTTGCTCACAGATGGTGGATTATTCTTCTATCACCACAATGTTTGGAGAAAAGGCTGCAATCTGTTCCGTTTGCTCAAGTGATGCCAACTGGATCGCCTTCTACATCTTAGTAGTCTTTTTAAAACCCCTTTTTAATTTGTCCTTTAATTAAGTTTTTAACTGTATTAACAACTTGATCTGTTTATAAAGATGACTAAGTGATGTATATTAGCAGGTCACATCACATGGCATGTATACTGTATGAGATGGGGTCAGCGCTGCAAGATTACATGATTCACAATATTGTAGGGTAGGGGTATGGTAGGGGTAACAGTATCACAAAAATAGTTTCTTGCTAAGTATTTTTAGCCTGATACATTGTAAGAAGAAGATCTGTTCTTGTGATTACTCACAGAGGGGCCGGTCTCTCCACCGCGACCACGAGGTCCAGGGGGTCCGATGGGTCCTGGCATACCGTTTCCACCATCCTTTCCACTTGGTCCAACAGGTCCAGGTGGTCCCTATACACACACACACACACACACACACACACAGATAAGTTGATTGTATGCATTAAAGACACTGCATGTCAAGAAACAAATCTCATTAGTTTTTCCATTCAAAGGAAAAATCAAAAAACATTAAGTATTTTCACAGCTCCAGTACTCACTCTTTGTCCAGAAGGTCCGTTAACTCCAGTCGCTCCCTGGTCTCCATTTTGACCCTAAACAGATACAATTCAAACATCAGGGTTTCTGCAACATTCATCATGTTCAATCGAAGCCTTTTAAAATCCTTTTTTATTCGCACACAGCATTAATAGAATGAATGATCTCGCTGAAGTGGCTATACAATGCAGATATCCTGAACACAAAGCAGATAAATCCAATGCTTACCGGAGGTCCGGGCAGACCCTGCAGACCAGTGAAACCTCTGTGTCCCTTCTGTCCTCGCTCACCGTTCTCTCCAGACTCACCCTTGTCACCACGGGGTCCTTGAGGTCCCTGAGAACAAGTGGACAACATATTAATTAGGAACATTTTTAGTTTTTTCTGTTGCATTAGAATGTATTGTGCAGAAACAGAAACACTGTCTCAGAAAAAAATGATTTTATTATATCAATAACTGAAAACTGAAAAGCACATACTGGCATTCCTCTGGCTCCAGCAGGTCCTGAAGAGCCAGCAGGTCCTTGTGCACCCTGTGAAGGGAAACCAAAGGTGGGCATGTCACAGAACCATCTTAAATCACAAGAGCACTGCTTTGAACAAACACCTCCCATTACTGTGTTATTATCTGGTAATGTAGGTGTTATAATGTTTTCTAAATGTTTGTGGATTGTTACAATTATTCTTTTTTTTTATCTGGCAGTTAACAAATCATGTATCTTAATGAACATATACTGAAATGAAATGTTGCCATTATCCATCTTTATTGCTTGATCAGTACTATACTGTAACAGACATACCCCTAAGGTGAAATAGGATTAAGATACATTTGCAACAAGGTGTGTTTAAGGACATAATAATGTATTATACGTAGAAAAGTGTAAACACACTGAATAAATGCCATGTAACTGGGACAAGGATATTACATTAGCCTCTCCTTTATGACCATATGCTAATTTCAACCTTTTATAAATAATACCTGCTGTCTACCTAATAATAAGAAACAAACTTCACATCAATGTTTATTTTGTATTTAATGACAATGTCCCTGGTGTTGGAGTTACTCACAGACTCTCCGCGGTCTCCCTGTTTGCCGGTGGGGCCGACTGGGCCAGTGGCACCAGTAGCGCCCGGAGCACCTGAAGCTCCAGCAGGACCAGTGGTACCACGTTCACCCTGCAGCACAGAGAGCAGAGCGTCAGTCATGAGAGGAGAGCTACACACACACACTGCACAGTAACATCACTGCTGCCTAGCTAAAGGCTGAGCTGGATGTAGAAAGGTTAAGATCAACATTTTGTGAAAAGTTCCAATTTGCTATGTGTTCTTACTCAAATGTCAAATCATTGACAAACTCCTTCCATTTTGAATAAAATGTGCAATATAGGGCTGTCATGATATCAGATTTTCCCTACATATTGTGGTCAAAATAATTCACTATAACAATATTATCACGTTTATTAATAGGACAAATCAAATAATGGAATAATGCTGTCAGTCAAATTCATCCATTTTGTGTTTTTCTGGCAAATGAATCACACTTGTTTGTGTATGAGATGTGAGTAAGAATCGAAATAATCAAAAATGATTGGGGGGGTGCTGGATAATTACCACAACATTATCAAATTGTATTATTAACTTATTTCTCAATATTTCATTTATTAAATGATGCGTTTTTCGTCAATACTGGTGATTTGCCAGACCCATGTTGCAATACCTATTCACATATTTGACATGCAGTTTCAGATATGCAATTACATCAGCGCTCATCAGTTCATCTCATTAAATAAGTCACTTATATTTAAGCAGAGTGGGGAAATTCATCCAGTAGGTATACGTGATTTGAATGAGGTGGTGCTGTCAGCCAATTAGGGAACAAATCTATTCTCATCATTAATGCAATTCACATTTCACACATGAAGAATCAAAGCATAATCCCTCCAGCATCCGACAACATAGACTAGAGGTTTCTGACGTAATGTATCTTATGTAGCGTGATTGTGTTTTTCTCACCTTCATTCCAGCAGCACCGTCTCTACCAGGAGGTCCATCAGATCCAGAGTTGCCCTGTCACATGACAATATTGAGTGTTAATAGCTTCCACCTCCAGCCAGATGTCCTATTGAATACTGATCAGCTGCATAATGAGCGCCGCTCCAAGAAACACGCTGATAATACGGTGTAAACATAATGCTAATGTAACGTGCTACAAATAGCAGTGCATTTTAATCGAATTGGCCTTCATTCAGAGATCCTGCAATTTCTATCATTGAATATAAAGAGACTAAATACAATGTGGCAGTTGTCAATCCAGCCACACACACATGCGGTGTGTTGCCCACTCTCTGACCTCTCTGCCAGGCTCTCCTGAAGGTCCAGTGAGGCCAGGGGGTCCCACAGGTCCAGGGGCTCCGCGGTCTCCGCTGCCACCAGCAGCTCCCTGCTTTCCAGGCTCACCCTGAGAGAGAGAAGAGGATTTATTACCACTTACATACATGTTAAATAATAAGACACCATTAATTACCCAGGGATACAATTTCTCATATCATTTACCCACACATTCTCACCAGGAACTAGCATTCGAATGATCTGCCTATTATTTTATTATCTTTTATTCTATTTGAATGAAATACATTGTTTTTTATTTTATATCTACTATTATTACTACTTTGTTGTAAATGCCATCATGTAGACCACTTTGAGCTTCATTTGATGTAAACAAAAAGTGCTATAATAATACAGTTATTGTTAGGGATTCATTTTGTCTTACTCCTAGGAGTCTAACCTTTTCTATGTGTTGACGTTTACAAACAACCGGGAGTTTGTTATCTCTCGTAAGGAATGTGATAATGGAGTCATGTGATGTTATTCTCAGTTGTACTATCGGTCATAGAGGGTTTTATGACTGTGAGAACGCTGGCTTTCTAAGCCCCACAGACAGGTGATTGAGTATTTCCAGATATCGGGGATATCTCCAGTGTTCCCAGTGTTTACGCACCATCGCCCAATATGTGGATTAACTCTCTGTAAACTAGTTAAAAGGTCTATCAGAGATAGGCTGGTCAGATTTGACATGGCAACCCACCAGGGCAGTCAGAATCTCTGGCTGTGTGACTTGTGATGTGAATTTCTCCGGCCGATACTTGTAAATAAACACCAGTGTTTGACATCAAAGCTCCAACTCTCCTCGTGTCTCTCTGAGTCCTGACTCTCCATTGCTGCAGAAGTTTCCCTTACAGTTATTATTATTATTACTTCTGATACCATCGCATTTAAAGATAAAGAACATAGCACAATATTGCCTCATCCTTGAAATACTGGTGTAAGTATCTGCTTCTTCAAAGTGACCAAAGTTGAAGCAACTACAGAACATTACATTAACTATGTCTGCAGTTCAAACTCCAGTTTTGATACTGAAGCTTCTGAAACATCTCTGGGTGAGTTTTGGCATCACCATTTCTTGGCGTTCATTTCATGTCTACTGATGAATAATGAAGCACATGACCACTGAGATGCTGTAAATCCAGAACACAGCTCATGTCACATATCAAACAGTGACAGGTGTAAGCAGGGGAGCCTTCTCGTCACACTTCATACTGTACATCAAATGGATCAGATCACCAGGAGAAGAGTGCTGGCTGTTCTCATGTGAGACGTGTTGTGAATGTGATCCAATTAGACCGCAGCAGCCTGACAGTCCAGAGCCTCTCTGTGTTTCCACTCGGCTGAGTGGCAACACATTAAGCACCGTGCTCTTAGGGCAGATTCATGAATATACATAACAGCCTCTCTACCAGACTGTCACTTGCAGCAGTGAAAGAAGAACACCTCATCTCTGCAGTGAGCAGCCAATGTTTAGTAATCTTCCCATCATCTAAGAAACGTTGCAGTAATAGTCATATCACTGATTCATTCTGATCATGGCTTATAGTTTAAGGTTTCTGAGTTCCAGCCGCTCAACTGGCTCCATTTTACTATATGTTATATAATTGTGTTGGGCAAAAATGATTATTTTAAAACGTAATGAATATACCAATCAAAAGACAAGCTAATTGTGTCCAATTTCCAATCACACAATACAAAGACAGGCAGCTAATACATACAATGAAGTAGTTCAATTCTGTTGAAAACTTAAATGGTTATTTTACAATGAAAACAATTGCTATAATATTCTCTCTATTAAGTTGCTTGGTTCAATATTGTATTGAATAATCAATTAATTATCTAAGCTCTTATATTGTGAATTAAATATGTTTTATAGTTATTGGGTTCTAAAAAATTGAATGGCATTTCTCACTATTAAATTAGGAAATAAGTAATCAATTTATTGTACAAAAAAAACGAAAGTAAATCGATAATGAAAAAAGTTTAAATTGCAGCCCTAATTTGTACATTCAATTATTTGATAATAGTAAATAATAACAGTATGTTACTCACAGAAGGTCCAGGCAGGCCGGGGAACCCTCTCTCTCCACGCTGTCCGGGCAGACCCACGATACCGCGTGATCCGCCCAGACCCTGAGGACCTGAAGGACCATGAGGACCCTGAGAGGAGAGAAAGAGATTTAATGGTTAGTAAATGGATCAGCAGTCAAATCGTTTGATATGATTTCATTACTGTTGTGTTTCATTGGCGTTTTTTCATATTTCAAATAATCCTTCAATTGCAGACACATCCTAAAACCATACCACGGACAGAGAGGTTTTTACGGTTGAAAAATAAACGTGTTAATTCTCTGTGGTCATCTTTATTGTGACAGTTACATAAAACTTTCATTATAATTAAATGATCTCTATGGCATTTCTGTACCGACACATGTCACTCACATAAATGCCATATCCACTTTTTCTGCAATAAGCTGATCTGAGACCATACACACGATGTGGCCAATGTATTAATGTACAAACGGATAAACACCTCAAAGAAATTGTTTGTTGGACATTTGAAAAAATACGCTGATTCACTTCATAGCAATGTCATGTCTGTGCGCAATGAGAGAGCTATAGTAAGCAGCTGGTTAGCTTAGCTTAGCACAATGACTGAAAACAGGGGGAAATAGCTAGCCTGGCTCTATACGAGGTAACAAAATCCAACTACCACAACCTTAAAGATGTAACTATCATGTTATATACCCTGAAAAACTGATTTTAAGTCAGGGCCACATGTCAGACTTTAAGTTAAACTGACAGTTACCAGGCAACCAGCAGAGACTTGTTTAAGTCATCATGTATTCATGTTGACATGTGCTTAATATAATATAACAGCTAGTTATCTTTATGATTGAGTTCTGGCAAGTTTTCTGTTCTTTCTTTTGTGTACTTAAGTTTCATTTTTTTGATTTATAGCTCATGTCCTTTTCTCCCACTGGGATAACACATCTCCCAATGGCAGCAGGAGAGATAAGCATCGATTTGTCCATCACCTATGTACTTCATCTGCACCACCACCACAGTCCACTCTGCCACATGTCCTGCTGTGAAACATTCTCACAATAAAATCTAAGTGACACCTGCGCCCTTATGGTTCAGCTGTCAAAGACTTTGACGTGTTGATAGAGGGTTCAAGCTTTCATAGATGTTATCTATACATGGTTGGAGTGACAACACAGAACATGCCTTTTCTGAGTATGCAATCATGTGTGATATGTCATTATCTTGACAGGTCTCATCATGTGTTTATGAGGGGTTGTGTGTGTGTGTGTGTGTGTGTGTGTGTGTGTGTGTGTGTGTGTGTGTGCGTGCGTGCAACGTAAAAGCCTGGGGTCCTGTCATTATTCTGTCACTGGGTTTATCCTGCCCTGTGCTGTCAGATGTCTCGGTTGTCTATTACAGTCAGTGATGGACACTGAGAGCTGTGTATTAATGGAGAGTGTACCCGGCTGCTGTTCATTACTGATCAAATTGGCTCTTTGGGCTGTGAAAAAAAGAGCTATGAAAAAGGCTACAGAAATGTAAAGGACAAACAGATGTAACCCTTTCTTTCTCTATAATGGACATCTGTGTTCACCTTGAAAATGTTCAAGGCGACGTGCAGTCTGAAGAGAAAGAGTGGCTAAACATGTGGGTGCTAGGATGCGATTGGCATCACAAGGTCCGTGAGCTTATGTAAAGCCCAGAAGGGACTGGAGTGTTATAAGGCTAAATATGAGAAAAGCAAGACAAACTCACAGGGGGACCGTCCTCTCCAGCATCTCCCTTCTCTCCGGAAGTCCCAGCAGGGCCGCGGAGCCCAGCGTCTCCCTGTCGGCCTGGAGGTCCACCGTCTCCTCTCACTCCCTTGGGTCCATCTTTACCAGCAGGGCCGGCGGGTCCAGCAGCTCCAGGATTACCCTACAACATGTCAGGAGGATGACTTAGTCACAAATAACACTTTTCAGTTGCATGCACAAGCAGCCAGTTGGGTGTATTTGTGAACTTACGTTGGGACCAGGGGGTCCAACTCGGCCAGCAGCTCCAGGGAAACCAGTGGCACCCTGAAAGACAAAGATTCATTTAGACAAAGCCAGAAACAATCGAACACAATGTGCGTTTACTGCAGTGATACAAAAGTAAAACGCTGCTTTTTATGTGTGAAAAAGTTACTCACAGAAGGTCCCTGAGCACCACGAGCACCTTTAGGTCCAAACACACCTGTAGGACCCTGGAACGGATAACAGAGTGTACAATACATTATTAAGCATTTGAGCATAGCATAGCATTTCTTGTGTCAGTGTTGGGCCTGCCATTGTTTAATGTTTTTGATTGCAAAAGTAAAACTGCACTAGGCTTTGAACATCAACGGTTTTGGTGTAACCCGACTATAATTTAGGCTTTAGGCAAAGTCCAAAAGAAAACACCCACTGAAGGTCCTGGGGCACCAGAGGGTCCTTGGGGTCCGGGGGCTCCAGCGTCACCCTTCTGTCCAGATTCTCCCATCTCTCCCTTGATACCAGGCTGACCGTCAGAGCCCTGAAATAAACAGACAGAAACAGTTGAATGTATGAAATATGTCAGCCGTTAAACAAGACATTTGATTAAAGGGGTACTCAACCAGTTATACACATGACATAAGGTCATTTAACTTGGCATAGTTAGTGTAAGTACTACTTGGCCTGCAAAAACAATAACATAATGTGTTCTATGGCTCGGGAAAATGTTACGAGTTGCAATATTTGACATGGAGGATCCATTGATTTTGGAGCTTGACCTTTACTACGATATTAAAGTCAGGATATCTTAAGCTGCTTTTTTAAAACTTGTTTTAATGTTCACCTGTGTGCCTTTCAACTCACTAAAGGTCATTTAAGTTACGAGGACCAGTTAAAAGTCAAAGTGTGTCAAAATATTCAATATGAGCTGTTAATGCTTCCTGTAGCATCCCTGTCTGTTCTCAGTCTACGTGGTGATGGCCTGTGATGCTTCTGTCTGTGAGCTGCAAAACTAAAATGATTTAGACACCTTGTAGTGTTATTCATCCTGACATTAATTAAATAACGAATCAAAACTTAGAAAAAAGAAAAAAATAGCACAACAAACTGCGGTGTGACAAAAATATTGATAACGATCCATTAGGAAGGATGCAGCTTATTAAAAACATTTATGTCTGCCTGGAGTCTTTTGGAGGAAATAACTGGGTAGGGGAAATAAAGACTTCCGACTGTCTACGCAGGCATTTCTTTCCACAGATGAATGCACTGAGTAACAACACAATAAGCCAAGACACCAAAGACATGAGGTGAAGAGGCTTGAAATAAGAAACTGTGTCAGGTCTGTTGGTTCTTAGCGCATGACTCTTTGTTCAAAGAAAATAATCAATTTAAACGTCTGATTTTACGACAAAATATGAGGTATTGTTTGGATCAGTTTTTTTTTTATTTGAGAATAAAATAACGGCATTGAACCTCTGTTTCATATTAGCGTATATATACTCTAATATTTTACTAACTAGCTTTACATTAGTAGTTTTTAAAAGTCTCTACTCTTGTATTTTTAGTACAATCTATGTAAATGCATTTTTTATTCTAATACAACCTACACTAAGTGTTATTGAGTTATATTTAAACATTCAAGATGTTAGCTTGTTGCTATTTTTGTTATTCCTGTCCGCATGGTTACAAAGAAAATGGGTTAGGTTGGAAATGTAAGTTCTTTAAATCATTTGTAAAATTCTCTTCACAGAGATTTATTATACATATTTATCATTGAACAGAAATTCTACAAAGATTAAAAAATATACTTTGATAACTTTGCTCTCATGTCCACACCCAAGACTAGGGCCACAGACAACATGTCCTGACATTTAGTTGATGTCCCTGGAGACATGGCCTTCAGACAACAGCAGAGCTAAGTGCTCGTCAGAGTTGTTGTTACTTACAGGGGGTCCGGCAAATCCAGCAGGCCCAGGAGGTCCAGTCTCACCCCTGTCACCCTGAGAGGGGAAGGAAGAGAGGCAGTTAGTTCAGGCTGCAGAGCTCAATAAAAGTGAATACGTATCATCTTTAATATACCAGAATATGGGTTTTAAAGGAAAAGCTACTATTTAATGAGGTTTTATTATGTTATATCTTTAGAAATAAAAAAAGTCCACTCAATTCATGTTATAAATATTGTTAAATGGTGACACTTACAGGAGCACCACGGGTACCAGGAGCTCCAGAAGGACCAGCGGGACCAGATTCTCCCTGGAGGAAAACACAGAAACATCAGCAACACACACTTAGCTCTGAACAGTGGGTTCAGATAGATGTTAAACACAATGTATAACATAAATACAGAAATCAGACAGCGAGGCAATTCGATTCAAATCATCAGCGTGCACGCACCTTCTCTCCGTTGGGACCGGAAGGACCAGGAGGACCAATGGGACCAGTGAGACCCTGCAACAGGAACCAGCAGAAGAGTGTAAGGACTTGCAAATTGACACCAGAATTGTGTTTTGAAAGTATTATTGAAAATCGAATGATCATCCACTTTTTAAAGATTTAACAAATGGACTTTTGTGATGCATTACACGAGTAAAGCTACAGCTATTAACAACTTTTTATCGTTTATAAAAAAAACATGGATGACCGTCACTTACTCTTCCACCATCTTTACCGGAAGCACCTTCAGGTCCTTTCTCTCCAAGGTCACCCTATGGGAATTCAAGAAAATGTAAACAGTCAGAACCTGAGATGGGTAAAGGCATGTCACAAAAGAAATCAAATGATAAAATATATATTTATTAACACTTTGTTTCCTTCATGGCTTACTCTGTCTCCTTTGGGTCCAGGAATGCCGGCAGATCCTCTCTCTCCGGGCATACCCTGCAGGCCGGGGGGGCCCTGAGCTCCACCAGTACCAGCAGGTCCAATGGCTCCCTATGATGGAGCAGACATAATGGACGTTATGCACAGACTATAGACCGAACGCGTTATTCAGTCTGTTGTGTAAGCACCTGCTGCGGACGTGAGAATGTGCCATACTGATTTCAGATTGTCGTGGCCATGCTTTGTAGAGCACCAGAGGATTGTAAAAATAACAGCTTGGAGTATTATGATTGACCTGACACAGGTTGTTCAGCAGCTGGATTCATATAATCAATCAATCAATCAATCAATCAATCAATGTTTATTTATATAGCCCAATATCACAAATGTTACATTTGTCTCAGTGGTCTTCACAGTGTGTACAGAATATCAGTATGACAATACGACACCCTCTGTCCTTAGACCCTCACATCGTACAAGGAAAAACTTCCAGAGAAAACCCCCAGTTTAGAGGGAAAAATGGGAGAAACCTCAGGGAGAGCAACAGAGGAGGAATCCCTCTCCCAGGACGGACAGACGTGCAATAGATGCCGTGTGTAAACATTATCTCAAATCCCACATTTTCTTTTGATATGACATTCGATTCTGTATTTTAAGTAGAAATGTGAGTTTTATCACAAGCAAATCTTTATTCAACATATGAAAACCAAGATAATGGAGGGAAAAGCAGATATTTATCCAGCAGGGTTATTCCTGGTCATAAGTCGTCAGGCTTATCAGCAGTGCTTTCTACAGCAGCCTCAGACTGGAATATCTCCAGTTGTTAGGCTGTAACCACAGGGCTCACACCGCCGCCATGTTGGCTGGGAATACATTCAAACTGACTGCAGGGGTAAACAGTACAATTTGTATATTGAAACAAATCGTTTTGCATCTTTTTTTAGAATCGAGCTCCACAAAATGTCTTTTTGTCCCTCCATATTCACCATCACACTCCCTCTCACATTAGCTCTTTAATCCTCAGCCTCTCTATCGGCTGCTGTCTGACCTGAAGGGAAGTACACCTGGGATTACAATCTGACCAGATAACAACAGTGAGAGTTGCAGCCGCTTGGAGCTTTTCTTCGGCTCACAGTGCAATTGTGACGACTCACTGCAGTAAATAGAATTATTTGATGGCTGATAAGCAAGTGGCCGGCTTGCTTGATTGGAAATACTCTGAGCTCCTGGGTGTTTAATAATGTAGAGAAGATGATTATATTTGTGCAGATCCATATACCAGTAATAATGCAATCTTATACTGAGTGATTAGGTATATTTCTTCAAAGGAATGCTTAATATTTTTTACTTACTAGATGTCTTATTTTTTGTAGGTGCAATAGGTAGGGAACCCGGGAATGTAAGCAATTCATTATTTCTATTGGTTGTGACTAGTTCAACACATGGTTGGTTCTTTCTTTATTTGAATACTAATCTTGAAAAAGTACTATTATCCAGAAAGCAGAAAATAGTGAATAAGAATATATCTGTGAAGCAAACACTTATATTGTGCTGTCTACTCTTGTTTATCATCTTGTGTGCCCTCAGACACCCCAAAATTAACACCTAAAACATGACCTTTCATTTCCTTCAGGAACACAAGCAGAGGTGCTATCTCACACAGCTAACCCCACAGACGTGACATGTCAGGATCTTGGTGTTAAACCACCTCAATTGAACCATTTTTGCACAACAACTTGTCAACACACTCAACTTAACTTAACTCAACTTAACAAACACTTTAGTTTATCGTTATGTAATCACATGCTCACATTAATGTGTAGCTGCTGCTGCATTTAATAGGAATGCACTGGCCAAATGTATGAGTGCAGTTCAGGTGGTGACTGTTCATTATGTGGAAATCTGTGTCCCTGGTTTCGGACCAGATGTCGGGCTCACCTTGGGACCGTCAGTTCCAGGAGTTCCAGGCAGACCGCGAGGCCCCTGCAGACCCTGGGGGCCGGCAGCTCCTCTCTCTCCGGGGAAACCACGCTCTCCCTGAACAGTGACAAAGTGACAAAGTGACAATCAGAGGCATGTCTGACAATCAGTAGTGATGGTAAACACAGAAAGTCAACTTACTCTGGGTCCAGTAGCACCAGCAGCTCCAGCCTCTCCAGGAACACCCTTAAAGGAGAAAAGGTGGAGGGATATATTTCACATTAAGACGTGTATGCTTGAAAAGAGTGAGAGAACTGCTGCATTACAAGAAGTACTACTACTACTAAGTATCAAGGCTACACTTTTGCCCTCACAAAACTAAAGAAGTAAACTGAATGGTTAGATTAATGTGGAAATAAATCGTCTTTTTTTCTTTTACAGTATGAAGCAATATTGCGGGTAGCCTCAGAGTTACTGTTGAATGCATTTTGGGACATAAGTTGAATACAATGTTAAGCACTACTGAAATAGTACAGTATCCTATTCATTTATTTGTAACCCTTATTTACACAGGTAAACGGGTCGAGTATACCTGCTCTTTTAAAGAGATGCCCTAGTTACAGTTTAGAAGAATTATAATGTTGCTGTTAAGGTTACAAATAAAAAGGTCCACCATATTGTAAGTTCCGTCGAACAGCATCAAGCAAATTACTTTTATGGTCTCTGATTCAAACCCATGACAGAACAATGCTGGTATTTGCACTAAGTTAATGTGACTTTAAAAGCTTAATTTCGCCAAAAAGATGCACTCACCTGGTCTCCGGGCTTGCCTCCCTCACCAGGGGGGCCAGGAGGTCCGGGAAGACCCTGAGCACAGGAGAGAAACAAAAATAGGTAAGCAAAAACAAACACCGAGTCAGAAATGAAGAGGCAATCATCAGATCCATCAAGGGATAGAAATGTATACTGGACAGGTGATAACTGGTAAAGGTTTGAGCAGATGGACTCACCTGGAAACCAGAGGGTCCGGGCTGTCCTTGCTCTCCTCTCTCGCCAGCAGAGCCCTAAACAGAGCATTCATAAAGCATCATCACAATCAACTTCTATTATTAACCAAACTACAGCTTGATGTTAAAGATGGTGGGAACATTAAGCTGAACTTATGAAGGATGTTGCTCTGATATCAGGTCATAACATACAGATGTTGTTTAACAAGCTTTCTGAAACACACTTTAAAACAAGCTGAAAGTGGGTGACTCAGTGATGCCATCTCACAATGGCCACACTTTTGTGCCAAGGACTTCTTTCTCTCCAGACAGAGCTTTCGTCTAGTCAGTCTGGGGAGTGAAGATATGGAAGGCTGGCTCAAAGTGCAGAGGACGATAGAATCAGTGTTGAAGCTATTTGGAAGAGATAGAGGTACGTACAGCTGGGCCGGGGGGTCCAGCAGCGCCAGTTTCTCCATCTTTGCCAGGCAGACCCTGAGGAACAGAGGGAGAGAGGGGGAAGACACATAGATAGATATTAACAGCTGAGTTAAAGCTGATGCAAATAAGTAGATAGCTATTATTCTGCTAAAAGTATTCTCATGGTGATGTGTTGAACTACAGAGTTAACAGTAGATACATTGTGAGTCACAGTAGCCAGAGAATACACAACAACTAAAAGAAGGTTTATTTACATTATTATTAATATTTTCATTATGACAGTCTCCCACTTAAGCAGCTACTCTTGTAGGTAAATAGTTATATTGTATATTCCTGTTATGTACCACGGTATTTCGTCATTTTCACGAGTAGGTTTAAATCAGTGCATCATTAAGGCCTTCTGAAACGTGGTGATATAAGCTGAATGGTTTCTGTGTTTTGAGATTACAGTACATGTAAGAAGTCGGTGAGATGACTCCAATATGTTATTAAAATAAGAAAAGTTAAATAACTCACTCTCAGACCAGGAGCTCCACCCAGTCCTTTCTCTCCAGACTTGCCAGGCTCGCCCTGATCATAACAGAAAGAAAAAGCAGCGGTTAGTCACAGAGCTGATTTGCTTGGTCCTGCCCCCGTTGTGAGAGGGTGAATGTAATCATGCACAATTGTTCAGCAGTACTCCAGGTATCACTGAACTTGAATCAGGGGCTTCTTTTTATAGAAGACAACAAAAAACTAAGCAAGTTCAATCGGGCCAACATCTATTATGTTGAGTGAGCATTCGTTCCTGTCTAGATAACACCTTGATTACGTATTAACAATTTATTCTTTTGATTTGGTTATTTGGTTACTCACAGTTGCTCCCTTGGGTCCGGGGAATCCCATGACTCCAGGCTGTCCGCGGCCTCCCTGTGGGCCGGGGGGTCCGGGGCGACCGTCCTCACCAGAACCTCCCTGGTCACGTAAAGTAATGATAATTTATTAGCAGGAGCCCATTTAAAAAGTATAAATGATGACCAACATTCTTGTTGTTTAAGTCGAACATACAGTATGAGCAATCACGTGGTTATGTAACATTATAAATAGTAAAGGGTAGCTGTAAAACATGAGTCTGGTAGTGAAAGGTAAGGACCAGATAGAGAAAATACACTCAGACTGGGGATGTTTAATGGAGAGGAATAATTGGGTGTCGATGTTTGGAGTGGGATCTAGTAGAGAAATGTCCAGTATGACCCCAAAACAGTTACCCACTGAAAAGTCCTTTGCTTCTAAATAAATGAGTAAACAA
This sequence comes from Pseudochaenichthys georgianus, assembly GCF_902827115.2. NCBI lineage: Eukaryota > Metazoa > Chordata > Actinopteri > Perciformes > Channichthyidae > Pseudochaenichthys > Pseudochaenichthys georgianus. The sequence continues at coordinate 23,959,124 of NC_047507.1, read as the reverse complement.
AGTCCACAGGGGTAAAGTAGGAAACCAATGTTGTGATCACTCTGACCATATGTCAATTACAACATGAAACAACTGCCTAATCTGTCAGTTAACCGTAACGTGTTGAATTAAATATAGCAACAAATGTGGAAATAATATGCATGTAGCCAATATAAAGACCTTTTAATATTTAAAAGGAAAAACTTTCATTTCAAACCATTTTGAGTTTACAGGAAAAGACTGGGTTGCAATGCTTTATGTTTGAATGGCAAGAGCTACTTATCGATCGTCCAATCCATTCAACATAATTCAGTTTGCAGGGGTTTCAGTGAAGAGTCGTGTAGAATGTTTCACTCAGTTAAGTATTGATTAACAAAATGGGCCTGTCTTGTTAACTCAGGCCTAAGTGGATTTGAGAAAAATCCTCAATCAATCTACACTGTGAGACTTTGTCCCTCTGAAAAATAGGACAGTTGAGCTAATTTGAAACACCAACACCGCTGGGGATGAGCCTGGTGGATAATAATGGGTGGATACATTTCCTGCAATTTAATTTGATGAAACCACTTATGGGTCATTACCTGATGAGAGCACTTCTGGTAAAATGATACTGCTCTACCTGATTGTTCTGTTTGTGATATTAAAAGAACATACGACCTCTAATAGTGTGTGAGGCAACACACATGTGCGATTCTTTTTAAGTGATATACAAAGACGCAACAAATGGTTGAAAACATGGCAAAAATAGCACTTACGGAAGGTCCAACTTTGCCTTGAGGACCAGCGTCACCAGGGCGTCCAGTCAGACCCTGTGAGAGAGGGAGGATGGAAACACAGATTAAATCCACAAATGCGTCATCAGACACTTCTATGCAGGCACCTGCTAAAAAAAGGTGGGAACATATGGCACCCTGGGGAACTGCATTTACACCTCTGATTGGCCCTGTGTCCAACATGCTACAGTTCAACGCCTACTGATGGAAATGCAAAATATAAATGAGTGTATTTAAGGTTTCCGATGTTAATGAGCTCAGTTCCCTATAGGGGTTTTTTCAATCTTTCTCTGTGGTGGCTGTATACAAATATCAACAACCTCGTGTGCTGCTTTTAGGAAATGTAATCACTTCAGAGGTGCAAAATTGTCGTCCAGTGGAAACTTTTTATGACCATATTTTCAGGGTTATGTGAGTTTGGGTTTTTGTGACAAATTGCATTTGTTAGGGGAACTCATTAGAGTGTTGCTGGAGTGCTGCTGCATGTGTGGAATAAGTTGTGTAAAGTATTTTGTGGCTCCAAGGGGAGCTGCACAATTCTGACAAATTGACTCACGTGCCACTCAAATCAGTGTCCGTTAGGGCTGAGGACTACATGTTTGAAAATTGGAAAAATCTGGAGGTGTGCGGTAAGAAAGAAGTCAGTTTGCTAGACTGCTGTAGTTTGCTCCTAATCTCTGATGTGGTTAGCATTTCAATGCTGCATTAGCCGCTTCTTGCACAACCCGTATCTCCGTTGTTTGTTGAATTGGTTGTGTTGAGTTGCATTGTGGGAAATGTAGGCGCCAGGTTTGACCAGGAAGAAGAATGTGTTGAATAAGTGTATTTAAGTTGAGAACTTCTTACTTCCTAAATTAAATTATACATTTAAAATCCCATTGCATTATCTAAAAATGAATTGTCATGAGCTTAAAATGTGGTCTTGAAAAACCTTTGAAGTTCATCCTTTTTACAAGACAGCAAGGCTGGTGAGCTGAAAATTAAAATTCAGCAACAAGAATGAACAACGGATAACTGAAATGGTGTGTATTGTATTAAAACTGACCCCTACAATAATTACAAAACCCTGTAACAAAGCTAAATTACGTCTTTAAAAAGTAAGGTGATATTGTTATCCATCTAGAAATATTTTCTCGTCATTAACATTCACATCTCTGGTAGTTTATAAGTAAGGGACGTGCTTACTCTGGCACCGGGGAGACCAGACTCTCCGGGGCGGCCGGGGTCACCGCCGGCTCCCTTGGCTCCACTCGCTCCAGCGGGTCCACGCTCACCAGGGGCTCCCTGTGTTCGGAGGAAGAGAGAGATAATAAAACACTCAGTCAATCACGAAGGAGGAAGACACTTCAATTCTCAAACCCCTGAGGAAATAAGTTTCCTCTTTTACAGCTTAAAGGAGTTTCATTGATCTGCTGGAAATGAGAAGATTAAAGTCTGGCAGATTCATTTGGTATAAATGAAATTGGTTAGGGGAAGATAATGTTAAATGAGTTGTTGGCTTTAGCGATATGGGACATGTAGGTCACTGGTGTGTGACGTGGTTCTGAGCTATGCTGCCATCTTGTGGCCAAGACATGAAGTTGCATGTGTCCCTGCTGCCTGTGTGTGAGTCTCAGGTGAAAGTGAGGATACATGAGTGATGTTGAATTATCATTTCTATTTTCAAATATATAAGATAAGATAAGAAGTACTTTATTGATCCCAAGTTGGGAAATGTTTGTGTTGCAGCAGCATAAAAAGACATGGCATTGTACAATAACAATTAAAAGACTAATGCTCTTGATTAACTCAATATTAAGACTGCTGATGTGAGTTCAGTGAACCTTGAGAGTGCCCAACACTTATTCTGAAAGTTTTTATGAGTTGATGTGCTGACAATATGAATTATCTTTCAGAGATCACTATGGACAACTGGGTTAAAAAATCTCTGTAATTATTTTACCAAAATCATGTCAAGTTCTTTATCCACTTTTTTTGCCCTTACTACAGTGCGGTCACAAATGACGAATTCCCATATTCCCAAGTATAACATAGACTTCCAACTCAGGTTTGTAATTGCTAAAATATATCTAATTACTTATTAGATATAATTAATCATATCTAATTGCTAAAATATATCTAATTACAAATATGGATTTAAATATGAAAAATACAATAATGCAATAACCGTTAAAGCATGACATGGGACCATCAAATAATATGATTTTGCTGTGCTTTAGGATTTCATACATTGAATCTCACTTGCCAATATTACTTATACACTTATTTTGCATTTCTTTGTAGTTTTTATCTTTTCAAATGACTTTGTAACTTTTTTTTTTTTTTAAAGTTCTTTATAATGAATGATGTAGTGATTGTAATGATGATCATTATTATTTTTGACATGAAATTGATCTACAGTTCGTGGTAATTAGATTTTTAAGCAGCACTAGTACTATATTGTTCTCTAGGTGCTACAGAAATGATATTTCTCACTGTAGCGGTCAATAAGCAATGAGAACATTCGACCAAGACATTGTCAACAGCAATCTCAAAATGCAATATGCAGTAGATGGAAACAATTAATTTTCACTTTAGCAGATTTACCCCGTGTCTATTGACGCTTCAATTGAAGGAGATATATTTTCGTCTGTTTGCTATGGATTCTTAAATGTTTATTTTCTCTCCAAGAGCATATTTTCTGTTCCATCAGCAATAAAATAAATATCTCTCAGGAACAAGTGTGACTGCAGTGTGACTTACCTTGGGACCAGCCAGACCATCCTGACCGGGGAAACCGCGGTTACCGGGAGATCCCTACACAGAAAACACAAAACCAGATTCAGAGTTATGATTAATATACCAAAAAAAAACGTAATCACTGAATCTAATATGGGTCCTTAAACAGGTTCACAGGAGGTGACCAACTATTACTACAAATGAACACAGGAGGAAACTCCTTTTTCTGATTCGGTGTAACCATGCATTACACAATAACTTAAAGGTGGGGTAGGTAAGTTTGAGAAACCGGCTCGAGATCGCTAGAATTTGAAAATACACAACCGGAGAAAATCTGCCACTTCCTTACAGAGCCCCTCTTCCAACACACACGAACGCGCACATGACCAATGAGGGCACGAGATAAGTTTGTGCCCCGATGGAAGGCTGACAGGCAGGTAGGCCATCCAATCCGATTGGTTGTACTTTTTACAGTATTACGGCTACGACAGATGACATTTTTTAATGGATTTTTTGTCAAAGCACTTAAGATATTCATTGCTATCGGGATGTTAAGAGCATTCCATGGAATATAACAAAAAGTGTATCTCGAGCCGGTTTCTGAAACTTACCTACCCCACCTTTAAGTTATAAAAAAAACTTGTTTTCAACCAGTTCGATGGTACTTACTCTCTCTCCAGGAGGTCCAAGTGGTCCAGCAGAACCTGCTTCACCCCTGGGTCCTCGCTTGCCTTCTTCTCCTTGTGGGCCGTGAGGTCCCTGATTACCAACGGGTCCCTAAAAAACACATCCGCCACAGAAAATATTGTTACAGGAAGAAACATAGACTAAATGTGAGAAAAGTATTTTTCAGCACACAAAGAAAAAGCAAATTTCTTTAGGTTTATATGATTTGTTTTTCATCTACAATGTGTTGGTTTACAATTATTCGATCTTAAAAGTATGTTATCTAAACATATCATTTGATTCGATACCGTGTCTACAGTAGAAATGTATTCAAGAAGCACTTATAATGTCTCTTTTTGGATTTTGAACAGGATGAGGGTATACAGGGACAGATTAAAGGAAGGAAAACTCACAAATTCTCCTTTGGGTCCAGCCTCTCCCTTGAAGCCTGGAATACCAGGGTCTCCCTAAACAACAATGAAAAGACAGAAAGAGCAGCAGGTTGTTATATATTTTCTGTGACATGTTATTATTTGAAATACGAAATAAGTAGCAAAAATCAATTGCAAACTGGACCTAAAGTGCTAAAGTAGTCATCTATAGTTAATGAATGTTTCACTAAGTACATACAGATGTTCCTTTGGGTCCGAGAGGTCCAGTTGCTCCCTGAGGCCCGGGGGGTCCACGAGGTCCGGGGAAACCAGAAGCACCAGAGATACCAGGAGCACCCTACAGAGGAAGAGACATGACATCAGTCAATGGGTGAAGTCTTCTATTTACTACCATTGATTTTACCGTTATCAAATGACATGTCAGTGTCATTTTTATAGTTACTCCTCCTTTGCTTGCTGTAAATAAGGCACCATTTTTAAGTGCCATCAATTAGCACTTTAAAAGCATCAGTGGCTACAACTACAGGTTTGAATCACTTACTCACAAGCTCAAAGGGAGTTTGTGCCGGTCATGTAACAGTGAAATTAGAATTACAAATATTGCTCAAGCCCAAAACTGTGCATTCTATAGTGTGGTGATCTTAAATGTAGTACATGTTTGATACAATAAAAACCCTATGTCTTTTAAAAAGAAAATGAATGAAGACATGAAAGTGATATTTAAAAAAGGCCCCAACACCTCTAATACATAATGGTTGATTAGGAATATCTGCAGTAGGTGTTTATCAGTTTAAATTCAGACAATTAAGTGTTTTAAACTTACAGCTGATCCTTTGGATCCAGGGATACCATCAGTTCCAGGGTTTCCCTGTAGATAAAAGAGACAAAACAAGTGAATAGACTGTACAAATTATAACTTTTCCTGATTAAGTTATGGTTACTGGAGTTATAGTCTGATCCTCAATGTTAGAATATTTTGTCAATAACAATCTTTTTTGCAGCATCAATCATATGAAAGAAAAATACTAAAGTTGCCCTGTCACAAAATACTGTGTATTTTTAAAACATTTATTTCCTTTTACGTAAAAATGGGCAAGGGCTAGTAAACTACATTTAGATAGATACATGTTTATAGCATCACTTACAGAAGCACCAGATGGTCCGGATGATCCAGGAGTGCCAGAGTCTCCACGGGGTCCCTGAGCACCCTCAGGTCCACGAGCACCAGTAGGACCAGCTTCTCCCTGATAGCAAAGGGGATGAAAGAGATGATAGGAAATTAAGATACAAGCAAAGGTCCTGGAAAGTTGAATTGAATATAATAATTGGTAATCAGACAAATCCCAAAACACCCCCCAAAAAAGGCTTTAAAAATGAACAATATGTACTGTAGTACTGTGGGAAATGTTGATACATTTAAAAACTGAAAAAGGGTAGCCTACTTTAGATAAGATGACCAGATTTTGAAAATTAAAACCGGGGACATTTTGAGTTTTTCGGTCAATATATACCATTAACATATCCAATTTTCTTCACTGTTAAAGAAAAAAGGGGGACAATTCTGGTTCAATGTAATTCGAACATTTTAACTGTTGGAAACAAACAGAAGGACGATAGCTCATATAGGAGACTTGTCAAAGGTCTTTTATTTGAAACTGTGCATCAGATTGTCCTGATTCTCTGAGTGATTAGATGGGGTGTGCTGCTATCACCCTGGAGTGAAATATACTTTGATAATTTGACAGTTTTAATTTATTCTTGTATAAAAACAGAAGGACGATAGCCCATATATGAGATTTCAAAAGTATTTTATTTAAAAATTCTACATCAGATTGTCCTGATTTTCTCTGATTGACTAGATGGGGTCTCCTGCTATCACCCTGAAGTGAAATAAGTATTTGATTGACTTCGAATGACTCTTTAATTATGGACGGTTTCCATTAAATAATAATCAAAATATAGATGGACAATAGATTTAATTTGAGATTTTTAAACAGCATACATTTTAAATTGTGCTTCAGAAAGTAATGTTATTTTAGGAGTGTTGTGAGATGGTGTCAACATCAATTGAAATTAGTCACCCAGTGGAAATGTCAGATATGCCTTCATAACTGTATACTTACATTTTACATTAACTCAGTTAGAATGTGGTAGTTATTTGTAGTTTTTTTCAAAATTATTATTGATCACATTATATAGTACATGTATATTTCTTAATTTAAGCTCCAGTAGCCTATATATGAATATGTTTTTGTGTGTTTTTTAGGTATATTTGTTATTGACCGAGTAAACGCTTTTATTTTGAAGGCAGTTTTTACAGGCCTCTACCGTAATGCATAGGATATTCGCGCAACGCAATACACGTGCGGGCTGGCTTGACTGTGTTTTCCGAAGTGGGGGCTGGCATGACCGCAGTCTGTTTACCCAGTGTTTCCTGACATGAAACGTTTTATTTCACCTTGCTATGTGTTTTTAACGTATATTAAAAAACGGGGACATTTCCGGGGACAGTTTCAAACGGGGACTGTCCCCGGAAAACGGGGATGTCTGGTCACCCTAACTTTAGATAACTTTACCTGCCAGTGGGCAGTCAGATGAGTGTTAATAGCATGCCATAACATATGAAAATGCCTTTTCATTTTAAGTAAAATAACTTATAATGGCAACAAAACCTTAGCAAGACATTCATAAAGACAACACAGAAAATCAATCAAAGACACCCTGAAATTGTAAATATTTTAAGAGCAGATTAAGAATAACAAAGTGCACTCTGTTAAAAGATGGAGGTGTAATACTAAACCAATAGGCAATAAATAACACAGACAGATGAATCAGGCAAATACTTAATGTGGAAACTCTGTACTATACCATAGTTGACTACAGTAAAAAAAGTGATGCATAAATAATGAATACAACAGTAATAATCCTATATTAAATTAAAAAAACTGACAGGGCCCACTTTCACTGTAGTTTGAGCTTTCACTTTCACACTTGAAGTTTATTCGCTGATGTCAGTGTCCACTTTTTATTTGCTAGCTTAATTTGAACAGTCTTTTTTTAATATGAGTTCTAATTATATAACATAACATACAGAAAACATACAGACAAGTAGCACATATGACCCGGGGAGTATTAGTAGGCTAGCTAGCTTAACTCTTATGAACAGTTAATGCTAACCTACAATATGGCCGTGCATTTCACAAACAAGCTATCCAACCGCCAAGTCCATTATGGCGGTTTAGCTAAATTGAAGGGAATTCATTATCTCTCTTGCTGAGACCACGATCTGGTCAATACCTTAATGTTATCCAATACATCCATGGTTATCTACATTAAACGCCGCTCCATATTTTACGCAGTGTATACGTTCGACCGCAAATACAACTTTGACTCAACCCCGGTGTTTACCTGAAGCTGAGTTTCCCTGCTGTCTGTGTTGACAGTTTTGGACGGTAACACTTTGAACACTCTCCATGGGTATCTCTGCTTCACTTCACCAGACTGAGTAAGACTATTTTCCTTCTTTACCGTAACAATACATTGATGTGAAATGTGATGTCTGTCTGCCAGAGTTTGTGCGTTTCCCGTCGCAGATGTTTGCTCCTGTTTGCTAGCTTCTACAGCTGCAGCCTACCTCTTACTATTTGGTATTCATATTTAATGTATTCCTTGCCGTTGCAAAGCTCATTTGTCTTTTAGTTGCTGTTGTGTTGAGCTGTTGTTGGCTGGTTTGGTTTTTGTGGCCAGTTTCCTCCATGTTGCTGTTGTTTTGGTGACACCCCATCACTGTTGTCTTGCACCCAGCTAATTTACTCCCATCATTATTTCCCTCCATTTATAGTATAACTGGAGGGAAATAATTATGGGACTAAATAAAGTTAAAGTATAACTGGAGGGACATCATTATGGGAGTAATTTAGTAATTTAACATTTAACACGCTTTTTCAGTATTTTCCTCACATGTGGTTTTAGGCATATTTCATGCTTTATGTGTGATCTTACTTTGAGGTGTAACTTTGTTGTTCTTTGTACACTTATTACATCAACATTGTGCTGTTTATGCATTGGATAATTGCCAATCTTAAATGTTTTGTTATAACATATTATCTAGCCTAAACACATTGCACACAGAATACCTTTACATAGTTTATCGTGTATGCACTAGTAGCATTTAAATCAACACAATTATATGTTGTTTGTCTTGTCATTGCTGTTCTTTCCTTTATATACGTGTGCTGTCCAAAGTGTAGCAATACAAATTGGTGTCTTATTGATAAGCCTATCAAAAGAACATTATTCACATACTTTTTTGATAATTGATTGAACAACAATTTTTTCTTTTAGTATGCAACATGCTGTTTTCAGACTCTCAAATATGAATACTTTCTTGTCTTTCCCTTTTATATATCTTATATATGTTTCAGTTTTTTCTGGCATTTTATAGACAAAGTGATTAATTGATAATGAAAATAATCATTAGTATCAGCCCTAATCCAAACCCAGGTTCATAATGTTTTGCAGGCCCTCAGTATTAAAATATCGAGAGGTTTAACCACAAATGTGGTTTACAGTTTCTGTATGCTGGTGAATGGAATTCTTTTTCTATTGCTGCAGCTTTGTAGACTTTGCAGACTCGATAGTATGACATAACAGAGTGTTTACAGAGAATTGTGATGTAGTATTTGGACATTTTTCCACTTTCAAGGCCAATATTTTACTGGCACTGAAACTAAGGTGAATTAAAGGACAGCAGAAGAAACATCTGTCAGTTTTATGGAAGGTCATGGAAACAATTCTTAGCATATTAGAGCTGATAGCTTGGCTTTTATGAATACAATGCAGAATTTCAATTGGAGCTGGGTAAAAGTTGTCTTAGTTTTATATTTTCATTTCAGCAACAGCACGGTTTATTGAGTCGAAGTTTACAATTAGTGTGTTGTTTTTGTATTGCTAGCTTTTTATTGTATTAGTCTTGGGTCCTTTTTAATTTTGCTCATAATGCTCAGAGAGGAAAACACAAGGCTACATTTCATGAGCTCTCCTGCTCTCCTCATGAGGCTCCTGAAGGTACAACACCTGAACACATAATGAGAGTTTTAACATTCCTCCCCATGGGACCCTTCCTAGAATATTATAATGAAGTCACACAAAGACACACATTCACACACAGGTGCACAGACTCTAGGACTCAGTGTTTACGAATGTAAGTTGATACAATACATAAACAGACACACATTTCACATCTTGAGCCTAGCTTAGCCTTGATTATTTCAAGGGAAACTCTTGGATTTTGTAAAGAGATACTCCATTTCTAATTCCTAAAAGATTTCCCTAACTATCAAGGGGCTTGAAAAAAGCAAACCACCAGAACTGGGCCCTCGAGCACAGAGCTGAGCCTGTCTGCCATGCAGGAGTAATAAATCAGATGGAGAGCAGAGAGAGAAAGGAAGAAAAAGACAGTAAGAGGGAGTGGGAGTGGGAGAATAACACTTTAGAACCCCCTCCTCCTTAATTTTCCACACAGATGGAGGCTTAAAGCACTTTTCAATGCAGCACTGGCTTCTCCTATTTCACCTAAGCATTTCAACTTGTCCCCACAATATACTCCCTGAGCCCTTTTTCTTTTTAAAATATTCACTTTATTTGATTCAATAAATCATTCTTCTGAATGTACAAAATTCAAATCCACATTTTTGCATATGCCTAACTTTGCTTTTGTAGAGAAGAAGGAAGTTGGCATGTTAGTTTTCTCAAAGACAGGAAGTGACAGATCCAGTTACTTAATGTCATTCACAGAATTTCAAAGGTGAAAGGTGAGTAATTTGTAGGTAATATCTAGGTAACTTGTGACTTACCTTTGTACCAGGAGAGCCAGGGAAGCCTGGAGCTCCAGAGGGGCCGACGGGGCCCTACAGAGAGGGGAATACAGTCAGTCAGCTCGGCTATATATAACTGACACATCCTGGTTGTTTGTTTCAGGAAATGGGGATCGATTCATAAGCTGTATATCTTACAGATGCACTAAGTACAATTTTCTTGGCCAATTCTTATTTTCTATTTCTTAAGAGTCTGACCTGTGTACTTATTTTCGGAACTTGTCTTTCATGGATGATTCAAGTTCAATTATAATGTTCATAAGAATCCATTGACTTTTAAATTACTTGACAAGTTCTTGAAAACTGCATCAAGCTAGCTATATCACCTATTCTCATGACTGGCAGTTTACCAGGTATTACAAATTGTGAGTTTGATGTCTTCTTCACTCCCATTGAAGAACACCAACCAAACAACATGATATTGGTGTGAGTCGCAGTAACTTGACTGTCTGTTACATGTATGTTCAATGTAAAACCATTGTGTGGCACGTGTTTAAATTGAACCGCCAGTAAATTGAATAATATATAATTGATATGGACGGTGAGCTGTCATAGCCTGTGGCTGATCGATTGGTGTATATCTAGTATTTCTTACTTAATGACAAACTAAAGGATGAAAATGAAGTAAATGGGACTAAAAATAATACTTACTGGGGGGCCAGCAGGACCGGACAAGCCATCATTTCCACGTGTACCCTGAAATAAACAATACATAATCATTACATTGGATCAAAACATTCTTTTAAAAATTCAAAAAACATGGTATAAGTACTGGGACAAATGACAATGACATAATTGAGATTAACAACTAAATTATATTGCTATTATCATCAAGGGCCTAGTAAAATAACTCCTTTATATTACAGTATACTCTGAGAACATGCTCCCTAACTCTGTGGTAGACAGTTAGGGTTCTACATTGCAAAGTGAAGCATCTAATCCATCTGCTGTAATTCTGATGATACATTTTAGATAAGAAGTCGACACTCACAGCAACTCCACTGGGTCCAGGACGGCCTCTCTCACCAGGCAGACCACGTGGTCCCTATGTAGGCGAGGGAGAAGAGAATATAACCTTTACAATCAGTTCACCCTTATATCAAAGACTGGATTTTTAGACATTTGACTTGTTTTCACATGTTGTTATTGTAATCTAGAATGACTCACCATTGGTCCGGGAGCGCCATTCTCTCCAGAAGAACCAGACTCTCCCTAAAGAGGAAGATATATTTGACTGTTAGTATGTCAAGGCAACCTTCAATAACAGTCTATTATCGTGGTAACTTTCACCACTGCCAACACATTAGACATACAAACACATTAGACATACAAACAGTAAAGCAGTTCCTTAATTAACTTTTATTACAGTGTGTAAAAAAAAAGAAATCCTACCTTAGACCCAACAGCTCCAGTTTCTCCCTTAGAACCATCAAGACCTGGATAACCCTAAAAGAAAGAGCAGAGAGACATTGCACAGTTAGAACAATAATAAACAACCACCTCATTTTCCTGGGGATCATTAATAAACGACCAACACACTTACTCTGTGTCCCTTGATGCCAGGCAGGCCAGGAGTTCCTGGGAATCCACGAGATCCCTGAGATGCAAGAGGAGAGGTGATGCAGAGGATTAATATACAGCAGAGGGAAAGAAGGTGAGGATATACAATTATTGTGCTATCAAGATTTCTTCCACTTGATAGGACCCAGAGGGACAGATTGAATCAGCATGTATTTACCCCAATACATTAATCAATTTTTAAAGCAGTAATTTATATTAGCTTATCTATTTACATGGACAAAATACTGGTCCAGTTTTAGGTCAAATTAATACTGGCCACATGGGAGAAAAAACATTTCTGATTTTTGGCTTGGGATGATTAAAGGTGGGGTAGGTAATTTTGGAGAAACCAGCTCAAGTGTGCGAGAATTTGAAAAAACACAGCCGGAAGAAATCTGCTACTTCCTTACAGAGCCCCTCCTCCAACACACACGAACGCGCACGAGATAATTTGTGCACAGATGGAAGGCTGACAGGCAGGAAGGCCATCCAGTTATTTTAGCCGGGCTGGCTTTTTACAGCACTACGGCTTCCACAGATGACATTTTTTTATGGATTTTTTGTCAAAGCACTTAAGATATTCTTTGCTATCGGGATGTTGAGAGCATTCCATGGAATATAACAAAAAGTGTATCTCGAGCTGGTTTCTCAAACTTACCTACCCCACCTTTAACGTAACTCATAACTTAATTATCAATAAAGTAATCGAACTCTCTAATCACAATCTTTGAGATTGCAGATTTGAGAGCTGCTTTTTTGTACAATCATTGTAAAGTTAAACATTTCAAATACACTGGCAGTTTACCAGTGTATTGTTTGCAAAGTAACAGTATCAATATAACTGAATCCTTATAGAGCAGGGGTTCTCAAAGTGTGGCCCGCGGGCCAATGGCGGCCCTCGGAAATGTTTCTGGCGGCCCGCGATAGTTAATGTGACACGCTGAAATGTATGCGTTATATTTTAATCCTCCATGGTTCGTATCTAGTAAGAATTAGAATGGAATTTAAGAATGGTAAAACTGCGCCCCCTGGGTTGTCATTCCTAAATTATGAATGACAGCTTGTGGAAAGTTTGCTAGACTACTGGTTGCATGGCAACTAGGCATCTCGTGAGTTGCGGTTAAGCGTAAAATCTGTTGTAAGTTATCAGAATCAGAAACGGGAGTTAGCTAGCGATTTTAGCTAGTCACTGTCTGTAGATAATCCAACTTTGTGTCCTCTGCAAGTTCTTAATGTATACTGTATGTATAATTGGTTAGTACAATAAAGAAAGGATTTGTTTTGGAATTATTTTGTGTTCCGTTTTTTCTTGGGCGGCCCTCAATCCAATATTGGGTACCTAAATTGGCCCTCACTCATCAAAACTTTGAGAACCCCTGTTATAGAGTATACATATTCAGGTAAAGATTATGCAATTTCCCCAGATCAGGCCCATTACAAGACTGGTTACTGGTCACCAGAAAGACAAACAGAGTAAAACCTAACAGTATGTCATGTAAGACTGGTCTTTAGCAAACTACTCAATACTTTAAAAACAGAAACAATTTGAGAAAACTCACCTGAGGTCCAGAAGGTCCACGTTCACCTGATTTGCCAGGTTTGCCAGCGTCACCCTAAAACAGAAACAGAGAAAAAAAGTTCAAATTTGGTAGGTACTTTAAGAGTGTAGTTGATGCTGGTGAGTGTGAGCCCTCCTAGTGGACACATTGTGTAATGTCATGTGTGCTGCCATCATGTGGCTAACCCAATGAATTACATTCTGATTTCTATGATCCCTGATGAGACAGGTAAATAAGCAATTTATGTCAATTTGTTGCAACGCTTTAGAAAAAGCATTAAGCAGACTGCCTGAGGATCTCTTCTCTTATAATAAATAAAATAGGGCCTTGACAGAACAACTTAATGTTGAAAAACATATTCAGATACAAAATGGTAGGGCATTGAAATAGAATAATTAAGTTTACTTTGTAAAAATATGAAGGCACTAACAACGGTCGATAATATCAATTCATAATAAAGACACTGTGATTGACTTTATAAGTACTACCCTTAAGTGTAATGGCACACTGTGTAAATATTTATGTAATAATAATAATAATAACTTTAATTTATATAGCGGCTTTCATCAACCCAAGGTCGCTTAACAAAGAAACATATAAGGACAAGACATAAAACAGGTGGCAGAAATGGAAGTGTTACATTGTACTATTATGTTTGAAAATGCCAGGTATGAGTCGTCATAATCAGCAGAATTGACCTACAGTATGACAAATATGACTGACTTTGTATTTCTGCTCGTTGAGTCAGGAAAGGCCACTAGAGCATTTATTTCTCAATTTTCTTTGTCAAAGTTAGAGGACAATTAGAAGAAACGTTACATACAGAGATATGAGAACGGTGACTACATTTCTATCAACCTTGTCAGACCTTCTGCTTGTGGGTTAGGTATTCACAGTTTTATGACGTTTTAACCGGCACACTTACATCATCTCCGGGTTTTCCAGAAGGTCCGGAGGGGCCACGGGGACCCAGGGGGCCCTATTAGTAAAGAAAAACAATCAAAAGGTGAGACACAAGTTTCTATTCATGACCAAAAGAGGGCAGCGTCCCACAGTTTAGATGTATAATTCTTAGCATGTGGAGACAACTCGTTCTCTCTTCCACTTTACAACCAGCCCTGTGTTATATTCATTTACACAAGCTGACACTAATAATGCATTACAGCTATTCATCAAAAACAGCTAGAGCAGTTAATGCACACATTATCATCTTGCTTTCTGGTTAATGTGAGCATCTGTCTGTATAAAATCACCATGACAATCGTAAACAATAATGACACTATTACGATGGTTAATTACAGTATCACACATAAGAAGATGGAACAAATACTTTGATATCCTTATTTGATCCAAAAATGCAGATGTTTGTGTTATTATTTATGTTTGTCTGCCAGGTTCTCAGCTTCCTCACTCTTGTGTGTATAAATGCCTATTGATACTGCCGCTATACTTTAATTTGAAGGACTCCTCTTTTTTTTCTTTGCATAAAAACAACATCTTTTAGGTACTAACACTATATAAAAAACACTAATATATTTTTCTGATTCGATTTAGCTATTGAAGGCATCCTGTTGGTTATGTTCAGCTCTCGTAACTTCAAAAGCCAAAATCATCTCTGGTCTTCAATAACACTTCTGTCCCACGTCTACAACTGTCAAGTTATTTTCTGGAAAGAAGCTTGATTTTAATCGGCCATAATGATGTGCTGGAGAGGGCACCTCAGAAGTGGCATATCTGAACTCCACAAGAGCAGATTAACGCAGCAGTGGGGAGACCCTGCATTGTCTACCTGCTGAGGGAGGGGGATAACAGAGGAGGGGTAGTGGGATTTTTGGAAGCTTAGTTTGGGGTGAGTAAGAGTGGAGAGGGGGTTGCAAAGATGAACAAAAAACAACTAAAAAGCAGGACTTGTAAGAAGGACTGACAAAAAAACGAAATAAAAAAGGGGTAGGATTTGTCTGTCTCAGAGGGGTTATGTGAGAGGTAGGGAATTAAGAGGAGGGCTGCAACCCACACTGGAAGTTGTCAGTGAAAAGATGGGTCAAAAAAAATAATGAATGATGAGAAAACTGTAAATCTGCTCCCCAAAAGAAGAGAGTACAACAGCAGAAGGCCAGTTCAGATTCACACAGCTTTGGGTTTGAGCATTGTACTGTAAGCATTGACTCTTAATGTTGAAATTGAAGAAGCTGGCAGGTCAAACTGAGAAGGATAAAACAGTCGAAGTTAGTGGGGGCAATAAAAGGTTAGAAAGTGTTAGGAACTTTATGGAAATGAGGTAGCAGTGACTGACTTTTCACAAGAAGAAGAAAGGAACAGACAAAGATAAAAAGGGAGAGGAGGTTTATAGGGTTTATAGGGTACAGTAAGGTTTATAGGGTACAGTAAGTATATATTATAAATCACATTGTTGACCCTGTGGGATACTTACAGACTGTCCGGGCTCTCCAGCCTCTCCTGGGTTGCCTTGGAAACCTTGTGGGCCCTAGGATGCAGAAACAAGAAAGTACACTTTTTTATACAGTCACAGAGGAGGATACAAACAAAAATAACTGAACAGAAGAGAACATGAATCACCAACGACTTTGATATATGACCTTTTCCAGTTTCTCAAATGAGATTTGTTTGCTGGTTTGTTTCATCTTATATGATAAGTACTTGAATATGTTGGGCTTTTCTCCTTGTGGTCAAACAAATCCATCAATTCGGATATGTCAATCTGGGCTATGGGAAACAATAGACTCAACATGTTTTTTAGAGCAACATGTTATGACAACTTTTATTGTGTGATAACTGTTGCTAAACAATCTATATTCAATAGTGTTTATGTTGTAAAAATGTAGTTAATACTGCAAATCTTATTTTCAGTTTAAAATGAAATAGTTTGTTGAATTGCCATATAAAGAACATTTACTCATTGAGCAAAATCAAGTTCATAGACACATGTCCTACAAATGCCATGCTGTCTATTCTGAGAAAGTCTACCTCCTTTGAATCTTTTCCAAAATCAGTTAAAAACTTCCAAGAAAAAATCCTTCTCTCCAAAAGTGGGCTCAGGGTGAATTAAGCCATCAAGTTGAGGCATGTCAGCTGGCATTAACTAAAACCTAATCGCTCTTCTCAGGAGGCCTCAAAGGGCTACAGGTAGAACTTGGTGTCAGGAACAAGCAGAGAAAGGTGTGTGTGTGTGAGGTGTGTAAGCCCAGTAGTCTCCTTGAAAGCTAAATGGTCAGATGTTGCGGTCGTGGTGGGGGAAAAGCCCTGGAGGCTGCAGCTGTGAGACTAAAGTACTCTTCATGTGCCACCTTCCTCTGGAAAACAGCAGACCCTCGCAGTTAAAAATAGGGCTGTGTGTACACATTTATCTGTGGTATGCTCGCTTTGTTGGAGGTGGCAGAGTAACACAGGTCATGTTGGGGTCGGTATTGGTATTAAATACACTCAGGGGAAGTAGACAATGTGACTTATGAACGCTACACAGCATCAAGCATGTTACTATTAAGAGATTTAGCCTGTCTGTGGCCGAACAAAGGATTTAGTCTACAGGTGCATGCTGCTCGTGTTGTCTGGGGCACAGAGGAGGTACTTACAGGTGATCCGCTGGGGCCAGGTGGTCCTCTGGGTCCCATGGGGCCCTGAGGGGAGACGAGAGACACAACATCAGACTAACCACATATAATCACATATTTAACCAGTACACTACACACACACATAACACACCACGGCACCGTTATTATTTTTACATTTTGCAATTGTGAGTGTGGGTATTAAGGGGAAAGGACTTGATTTTGTCGACTGAAATTCTGTCAGAAAATATAATGAAATATCACCTGCTTTGCCCTGAAGCTACACAAACGCCTCTGCTTGTCAAATCCATAAATCGTTTGAAATTCCTCAGCTGCAATCAGTGAGTCTCTTGCTTTCAATCTCTTTCTTTTTTTACTGTCTACCCCCTCCATCTTCTTCTCGCAGCTCTTTTTCCCACCTGCTGCGTGTTTCTACAGTTCAAAGGTCGGCAGTGGTAATGCTGTACTCTTAAGAGGAGTGTTTGAACTACACATGACTTGTTACACTTTGAAATGTAATGAAAAACAACATGAAGCTGAAATCTTTCATCTATGAATGGTAGAATTCAGGCCACAAAACAAAATGTGAAATCTCTTCAACTAAACTATCTCTAACTCAACCTTAGTCTGCTTCTGGCTGGAGTCACACGCCAGCATCATTTCTACTTCAACTTCACGCATCACTGGTTAACAGCAGAAAATGACATTCTGTGGAGGTGATGAGCCAAATCTGAATGTTTGTTTCCCTCTGTCTGCCTCTCTATATGACACACATATACACAAACAATCAGCTGTTCAAGGAATGATAGGACTGTAGAGGTGGGTATCCTAAAAGTCTTCAGTTACTTCAGATTCCTCGTGACAGCTTTTCCTTTTGCATAAAAACATATTCTTCTCAGCAGGCTTGTTTTTATAAAACCACACTTTAGCATCATGATTTTACTTAAATAAAATCAGGGATGGCAGCCAAAGAAAACGCAGCACAGTGGTCCTCAGAAAGGAATGAAAGTAAGCTTTCAGGGGGTGTGGGAAGCCATTAACCATAGTGGACTGAGACTTATCAATAGGGCTCTATATCT
Source organism: Pseudochaenichthys georgianus (assembly GCF_902827115.2). Classification (NCBI taxonomy): domain Eukaryota; kingdom Metazoa; phylum Chordata; class Actinopteri; order Perciformes; family Channichthyidae; genus Pseudochaenichthys; species Pseudochaenichthys georgianus. The sequence goes on along the minus strand of NC_047507.1, from coordinate 23,940,956 downwards.
TCAGCACTTTTTAAATGTGTTTTTGGGAGACATGCAAACTTATGTGTGTTTGCATTTATTTGAGTTGGAGTGTTGTTTGAAGGATAGGTACGTAGGTGTAGGAGCAAATGAATAAGGGGTTTTGATTCAACATCAGTTCTGTCTCTTCTTTCACTGCTCTATCCGACCAACGCCAAAGTAAACATGGGCTGGCTTCAAAAGGACCCAGTATTGTGGCTTAGATCTCAGGCAGACGTGTGGAAGGACAGTCAGTGGGAGTGAAGTCACACACACGGCTGCTAGCTGTGTGGAGCTAATTACCCCCCCCCCCCCACCAGCTCTCCAAACCAAAACAAAATAGCTCCCAGTGTGCTCCTTGCTCCATTCGGGTAAGCTGCAGTGCCAGCTTCCCGTCGGCAGCGGCGGTTTTTCATGGGCTTGAAATATAATGATGATCAAGGGCTGTTTCCTTAATTTGTAAAAATAACCCTCTGTCCATTTGAGGTGTTTCTTTTCCAAGAGGACCTAGAACTGTGTGGTTTTTTGTCTCCAATAGTTGTGGACCGACCTTTGTCTTCCCAAAACTATTAACAACGGAAGGGGAAAAGCACTGGAGATGCTTCAAATCCCTGGGATTATTCTTGAATTAGTCTTCATCCCATCCTTGATTTTCTTTTTAATCCTTATGGGTATCTGCTCTCCTGGTAAAGGTGGTGATTTCTATTTTGTAGTTTTCACATTTGATAACCACATGTTCTGCAGTAGTTGTTTGAGCTGGTAAAAGTGCGGTTTGGGTCAAGACGCTTCCAGCACAAATCTGTTACCCAGGTCTTCATTAGGGAGGGCAGTGTGTATTATTATTTGTCCTTGGTCCTGACCCACTTCACGACTGTAGCATCCAGGCAGATACATAAGCAGCCGACTGTAACAAAACACATGACGGGAGGGGCAGCAGGTCTCATCGCTCGCTCACCATTGGTCCTTGCATCACACCCATCTGAGCGCCGCCAGACTTCTCGTCAAATCCACTTGCCATCTGAGAAGCAAAGTTCTGAAAAAGGCAAAGGAAAGGGATCAATAAGATTTGTATCGAGATATATAAAAGTAGCATTGAAGTGACAGAGGGAAGTAAAGAAATGGGGGGAAAAGAGATGGATAGAAAGGGGAATGACATACAACAAATGACCTAAGGCTGGAAATGCAGCTCTAAATGTGGCTAACAAGGCCATCTTCAGGTACTTTTAAAAAACATTTAAGACATCTCAGTGATTAGGCTTTTAAGGTCAATATTTCAGATTGACTGCAGGGTAAAGCATCTGCTCGGAATATATAGCAGGCCCGCTAACAAAGGAGAAGAAAGACTGCATTAACTTTAAAGGTTTGGTTTCAGTGTCTATTCCAAAGAGTATTTCTCTGGAAGCCAAATATGCTGTCTTTTATTCGCAGAGTTTGGAGGATGCTGTGTCATTTTGGCAGGAGACAGGATCAGCTTTTAATAGAATTTGGGCAGCAGAGCTTATTATATGAATCCTGATGCAGACAGACGAGAGACAGAGGGCATGTGAACAGTTTTCATTTCTCTCCTCTTCACAAAGAGTCTCCTTGTTCCCCCCCAGGAAAAGCTCCTTCCCCTCCCTCCCCAAGTCTATGATACTACCTCCTGCCCTTCCACCTCCTCCTTCCTTTTCTCTTACAAAGAATGAGAGGCATTCGCTCTATTCTCCCTCTCTGCATCTACTTGCTGTTGTCTTTCTAGCTCCTCCCAACTCCAAAAAATTTCCCACATCTTTTGTGCTCTTCGATCATCTCTCGGCTCCATTTTCCCATCCTCTCTTCTCTTTCCGGCCAATCCGAGTAAACCCATTATTGGCCTTGCATCAGTGTTCAACCTGTCTGATCCTATGTCTTCAGTGAATGCTAACCCGCCCATTTTTGTCATGTGATACTTACTCCACCAAGTCCAGGGGGTCCATTAGGCCCTGCAGGTCCAGGGGGGCCGGGGTTTCCGGGGGTGCCAGGCTCACCATCTCTGCCGCGGGGACCAAGGGTTCCCTGAAATAAATAGATAATATTGCAATAAATCAAATGCTCATAGCGAATGATCAATGTTATTCCTATTTGTAACTGAAATGACCAATGATGCAAGCTCTTGAGAATAAGTCAGATCCATCAATTAGTGGGTACATAAAAAGTGAAACAAATATATAGTTTCCCAAAGTCAAACCCTAAGTTAAACTTAGTTTGTTTCATTTAAAAAAACAATAAATCGCACATTTTCTAATTTAAGAAGCTTTATGGCATTTAACACAAACAATTCCTAAAATCCTGTTCATCTACTAAATCTGATAATAATTGACGCTATTCTCAAATATATAATATATTTTAAAATGTCTATGTACAATATGCTTCGTGACAACTGAGACTACCAATTGTATATGATATCCAAATGAAAAATACATATCATTGAGTAAAAAACATTTGGCTCTGATATTATATCAACTTTAAAATGAACCAAATCCACTGCATTTCTAAGCACATACTGTTTGAGCCCAGGATGGTGTTAAATAATCATCTTTACAGGTCACAGTTGATTCACTTCAGGACTTTGTGCCAATATCATAGCTGAGAAGTACTTTGAATACACCATGACACAGTTGCTGGCAGACGACACACCACTGGACTACATTAGTCAGGAACTATTGACAGAAGCTTAATGCTCAGTTGATCCCTCTCCAGTCTGCTCTGACTGTCTACATGAGTAACCTTGACGACACATGACCGGCTGGTAGCAAACAGAGATCCATCAGGACTGAAGGTTGTCATTTTGAACTGAACTAAACATTATATTTAAGGGTTAAGAAGAATTCAAAAACCTTCAAAATGCAGAGGTTGTAGATTTATCAGCCCAAATCAGACTAGCTGGCATACCTCTGTGCATGTAGTGGCAAATTACCCTGCAAGGGGATCCCGAGCAAAGAATGTGCTGCACACCTAAAAGGCTGCTCAACCTCTGCTTGCCAAAAGTAAGCCTGCTTTGTGCTTAAATCTGCATAAACAAGAATACTACAAGACATACACTCATTGCCTGAAGCTATTATCACCTCCAAGTGTTGTTACATTAATGCAATGATCAAAGCGTGGTGAGTGCGGCGATGTTGATTTCCCACACTGACTGACTTGATAGAGAGAAGTCTCTGAGAGTCCCACATCTGTTAAACAAGCCAGACCTCAGCAGGCCACACAACCTAATGGGAACGACACATGACTACTTACACTGAGCTGCTCAATGAAAGGCCACCATTCTGCAACCCTGCAAGCTGCAGCAGATACCATCCACCCACCCACCACCCCCCCCAAAGACCTAAAGCTATAGCACTCAATAGGACATACTGTAATTCTTAAAGGAGCAGAGTGTGTGTCTAGTTTTTGAATTGAAAATGACAAGACATAGAGGCAACATCGTTTCACATTTGTTTTGACTGACCTTCTCTCCATTATCTCCTCTTGGTCCTCGTTTTCCTTGCTCTCCTGATGGGCCCTGGAGAAAAGGAGACAGGGAAGTTACACTTTAGGTTCATTCTCATGTACATGTGAGTTGAAGAATCAGATATAAACTCTGCCACTTTTGAATCAGATCACACTTCCTGTCACTACAACTAGCAATTACAACAATACTTGTATGGTTATTGTGCAGATTTTCTCTTTTTTGTAATCTGAAATTGTCTATATATATCTTTCAAAGGAAAAATGCAGAAATTGATGCATACCATTGGGCCACCTGGTCCTCTTGGTCCTACAACCTGGTCAAGCAAAAAAGAGAAAAAACAAGATGTTAGAAAATGTTATATATTTGTTCTGCATATGTAGAGTATCAGGGTGTATTTGAGTGCACAAGCTGATGTATACTCAAAACCAACCAGATGTATTTGTGAGGTTTAACTCTCTTGCCACACGGAGGGGAAGCATTATCTGTCTTTCATCAGAACAGGCTTGTTAATTGCTAATCTCTTCGGGCATGGCATTGTAGGAAATGTACAATAAACAATGCCCTCTTATTTCCTGCCTTGAACTTGGTGTAGAGTTAAGCATGTCCAGGTGCAGCAGCAGCAGCAGCAGCAGTGAGTTTACTCTCTCTGTTCTCCTCTAGCCTGTGGGGACCTTTATGGAGGCTTTATTGTGCTTGGCTGTCTTCTGACAATTGGGCTAACAGACTTGCCTCCTCCTCTCTCCCTTTTCTTTCTTCCTGATGGTATTAAAGCTTTGACTTCTTCAGTTATTTCTCCAGACTCAGTCATTTCAGGTATGTCTCTAATGACTAAAGGCTAGTCTTGAATAGAGCCATAGACAGGGGTAAAATGCTGGAATGTAATTAAGTGCAATTACTCAATATTATTGAAATCAAAGCCATCGCATTCAGTTCAGACTTTGATGAAGTCGTAGGTCAGAAAGATCATCACAATCTTTAGTCTCTCTTTGACTTAAGCGTAAAGAGAATCCTCTGTGATCCATCTCATATTATGTACTTTCAATATGAGCTATTTCTATCAAAGCACACGGCGGCACACATTCATCAGTTCATGAAGTTCTTTGTACCTTGTATAATGTGTAATAGGATAACACTCATACTTGTAATGGTTTATTTTCATATTGTTTATTTTGTACTTTCTTGTATGTCAATGGTAAGATATGGCATTTAAAAACAATGTATTGAAATGTATTTTTAGTGTAGAGTGGTGTCAACTTACATCTGTGATGTCTCCAGGTTCACCTTTCTGACCCTAATTTAGGAAGACAGGGTAGGAAAACAGCAATTAGGTTTAGGAGCACCAAAAATATACATATATTAAAAACCAGTTAGGCCCGACTGTCTTTTCTTACACATATGTTTTGGACCCCTGTCCTTAAGAGACCAAATAAACAACAGCTCTTATGGAACATTTTACATTTTAGGGAAACTGGGCAACAGCAAAATATTGAAATTAAGTGCATCCTACACTCTCATTAGACATATACATATGGCATGTAGTGTTGAGGTGGAAATAACTATTATCCATCTGGCAAAGCTCTTTCACATCAAAGTCTCCTCTAAATCCATCTATCTGGGATAGTTACAGATTAAATTGCAGGTGCTGGAGAGCTTTCTTACACACACTTACACACATATGCATGCACACTAGCTCACACACTCATACACAGAGCATCTGGTGTCTCACCTTGGCTCCTGGTGATCCTGTTATGTGGTAAAGCAGGTTACAGGGGAAAAACAGATCAAAGTTAGCGAATGGACTATACACAAAAACAATCGCAGAGGGTTGCACAGTGTTTCACATAGTCCTATAAAGTGTAAACACGCTTATAGCAATTCTAACTTTGCGAAACTAAACTAGTCTAACATGCACCACCTAATCGTATGTGTGGCACCCAAAGAGCCCATCAGGAAGAAAAAGTGTTGGTCGATTCACCATCTTAAGAGCTCAGAGCAGAAGCAAAGCGGCTGCAGGTGAAAGGAAGAGTAAGAAGCAAAATAGTTGCAATCGCCAATTTCAGAGCAATAAATCTGATGCAGGCCATTGCTGGATTATTGTTTTTCATGTTTCAAAGCATTCTAATAAGCATTGGTAAAGAGCAATAGCAATAATATAATGTGAATACTAGTAAGATAGGGCTGGTTATCGTTAATAATTGTATTTTGGTTATAATGCCGCAACTTTTTGAACAAATGGAACCAAAATAGTATATTTTATAATAAATGTAAGAAAATAACAATGTTTTTCTAGAACACCAGATACACATTTCAATAAAGAAGCCATACTTCCAAAGCGTTACATGTGTTTTATATTGAAGTAGTCATTCCAGGCATTTTAATCTATCAAACAGACTCAAATCTGCATAATGTTGAATTTGAATCAGATATTTACAAAATAAGTAAACAAGAATATGAATCTGACAGATAGTTTCGATAGCCAGCCCTATGATAACTTACAATATCTTACTAAGCACTTAATTTTGCCTTAAATGAAAGGTAAGTATTTTTATAAAGCATTTTAATCCACAACCATGCATTGCAAACAGTGACACTTCTGATTTCATGTATGCTCCTCAACTGACTGTGTTTGCATTTCAAATGCTGACCAAACTGAAGTTGTTTATAAGGAAAAATGTAAAGTAAATAGTTCCTTTAAAGAGTTTCAGTGGAATGTCACAGTTTTTCTCGCCATCAGATCTGCAGAAATCCTCAGAGAGGATATAGAGTAGAAATGTGAAGCCGAGTCTGCTTCACTGAGGTATTTCCTTAATGATTCCCACATGTGTTCATGATACTCAGGGAAGAAAAGAGTATTCACACAAGATGGGGCCAAGGTGAGCCAGCTATGGAAAAATTACGTTGAGGTAGCATTTCACTGAAATGGTCTGATGTGTCACTGTTGCTGTTTTTTTCTTATCATTTGTTTGATTTGGGGTTAAAAAAACTGTATTAAATTCAAAGGTTGACACATAGCATGAATTATTTCGTTTTTTGGTGTTTGAGGCCAACCTTTGATTAGTAAAAAAATATCCATGTGTCAGTTTATCCCCAAAGTAAACAATATGATGTTGTAAAGCAATTTATTTATAAGAGATGTGAGATAAATAAATTACGACCAATGGGTGGAGAATGGTCAGGTGCACAGATGGGGCAACACTCTCCGAATGGGATTTCAGGTTTGGGGCAGTCTTTAAGATCCTCGCAGACAATTTCATCACACAGGACGGTTCCAGTGTCACACACACAGATGCGACAAGGCTCTGGTTTCCATACGTCCTTGTCACTATAGCGCTGTCCATCTTGTAAACAGCTTAAAACATCCTCCTCTGTGTGTGAGGTCATAGACGAGGACACACAGAGGCCAAGGCAGGTAGATGGTGGGAGGAAAAAGGAGATTATGCGTCAGGAATGAAAAGCAGTCACTGCAATGTCTTAAACATAAACAACAACTATTATTGTATTTACTGTAAGACTTTGAGATGTATAGCAAAGTCAATAATATGTTGTTTAGGTGTTAAACACATATGCAGTGCATTACCAGTACAAGCTTGAACAAAACATTTTTGTTTACATTTCATTGAGCTGTTAGGATGGGCATATGGCAACACACAGACTTGATCAGTGATCAAACCTCTTTGTTATGAAATACAAAACTATAAATGACGAATTTAAAGTTTTGTATATTTCTATCAACACATTCTCTTAAAATCTTCCAGGGTGTCACATTTGCCAAGGGGGCAAAGGACATCTACATTAGAACTTCAACTAACTTTTATTTTCAAGTGATTATCCAGCCAATTATGTTCCTGATTAACTGATACATCGACTGAATTTGACGTATTCAAATTGCTAGGTTTATCCAACAACAATGAAACAGTCCAAAACCCAAACATATGCACATTACTATGATAGATGACAAAGAAAACCAATACATCTTAAAATTGAGATGTTAAAACTATAGCAAATATTTCCAATTCATAGTTTTTGTATCAATAATGTTGCAGAACCTTCTAGGTTCTAGTGCAGCTATTGCCCTTCTGTTGACATCCTCTATTCCCTCCACATTTACTGTCTATCTCTGGACTATAAAGTACACCATCAGATAAAGACTCCCCAAAATCTTTAAAAACAATGAAATCTTGTTAATTATCAATGTATTAATAAATAAGCACCACTGAGTCCAGTTATTGAATGAATCCACACAAATGCAACCTCTGAGATGGCCTCAGGGTGGCAGTGTAGCCTCACAGAATCACAGCTGAGCGAGACCTGCAGGAAACCTCCAAAAACTTCACAGGAGCTGGAGACCTAAATTCCTTAAGTTAAATATAGGCCACTTTTGGAGACACCCTTAACAGACTGTGCTTTAAGTATATGACATTTTTTTCAGGCCACAGCCTGGAAAAGTGAGCATAGCTGAACCTGATGGAGGTGGGGCCTGTTTCAATACAGGTACTGTACTAGCTGTACATGACACCACTCAGGGACATTTAACAATTAACTCAGTAATTAGCCATATTCCTGTTCATTTTCCAGTCTGACAGCTTCCTAAAAAGTCAACAGAAAGCCAAACAGTTGCTCAAAGAAATGCTCTGATTGGAGCCACTGAACCCACACCGAGGGGTGAAAGTGGTTCCACCAAAAGAAAGGCCTCAGGGTTCATACTGTGATGAACAGGAGCAAGTACAGTAGCTATATTTACCTTTCAGCTCTGCTTAAGTCTAGGTAACCCGACAGACCTCAGAAGCAATGAATGAGGTCTTTCTGGAAGGGGACAGAGTGGGCAATTCACAAACTATTGCCTTGTATCAACATGGGGCACATTTTTAAACCCCATCTGGAAACCATAGCCGTGTCAGATGCCAATTCAAACATACCAGAGAAAAAAAGGTCTTCTTTTATGCACATACCTTGCAGGTTTGACATTTATTTTTACAAGCATGGATGCACTGTCAGAAGACCGCACCTGTCCCTTCATTGGCTCAAATATGGAAGATTCTCCTGATACTCTGGGTAAAGGGCTCCTCTGTACTTCTGAGCTGATATAAAGCTGGCTTTTCGTCACTGAGGATAATTTGTTGGTCTCAGCTCCTGTGTGTTGGCAGCCAAACTGTTTTCCAGGGGAGGAAAATGAACAATGAAAATTCTAAAGTGAACCCATGTGTACTTCGAGGACAGTATGGAGTCAACTCAGTTTTCACTGTATTAAATACTTTTAGGCCCTTGATCCCCCATCTTATTATGGGCTCCTCTCCTACATGAACACTCAGAGTGTATTGGTGCCATTGAGCCTGCTGTGCTGAGTTCACAATCAGACCTGTTAACACTTCAGTGTCTCCCAGATTCATTTTGGCCTCCAGTTAACATTGAGAAAAGAAGAGGAGTTTATCCAGGGGACTCGATATTGGAAAGGGTAACCTGAGACTTACAATTTCTTTGGGAATGTTCCCCCTTTTTCTTCTAGGAAAATACATCCTATCTTTGCTTTAGAAGCCAATATTTTCCAATCAGCTAACTGTTACCTTGGCTCTGTCTCTCCCTGGGCTGATTGTCACGGCCTATGGCTAATCTTTTTTGCAGATGGAAATCCTGCAATCATATGGAACGTTATTTCTGGCTCCAATATGCTGGTGCTCCTTCTCCCTCAAATGTCTCCCGTAAAAACTCAAATTAATAATGATGATGAATAACCTTACTCAAGTTGTATTTAAAATACTGCAAAGACAGTAGAACGTCTGCAGGTATAAAGAATACCATAACTGCTATTGGATTCTTAAATGAAATAAATTGAAAAACACTTTTTTATGGGAATATCGGATATAAGTCCACCTTTCCACCCCAACATGCCAGGATTCGCCTGGATGCCCTCTGACAGCAATGGAATGTGAATACTTTTTACTAAAGGCCCTTGAGCCTGACAACCTTTCCCTTTTTGCCCATCCCCTCCCCCTCTCATCCTCTATATTAAGTAAATCTGCAGCTAAAAGGAGAGTCTGTCAAGGCATCTAAAGCACCCACAGGTGTCTGGCAGCTTAACCTAAGAAAGAAGGGGGAGGCGGCGAGGCATTGCACTGGAGCGGATCAAAGTCTGAAACTCCGCTTTCCAGAAGGTTAACTTCAACGACAATGAATGCAAACTGCAATAACACATTGAATTAAGTTGTGTACTCCACAAAAGCAACAACAATAAACTGCATATACTGATTTATGCGCACAACTTACACACATCCATTGCATCACTTTTGCGCACGTACCCAACTCTAATATTGAGTTGTATCACACCTTGCAAGCACAGTAACATAAGCAATCCTGGTAGACAGAAGGTCCACAACTATCATCAATCAGACACATTAGCATGAAGCAGAGAATCCAGGCAATCATGAACTTTATGCGCCTAAAAGGTGCGAGGGGATAACCAAATCCCCTCCAAGCGCCCACACACAAGCACTTCACCATTCAAAGCTCAGGTGCTTTCTTTCAAGATAAACCTGTTGCCGAAGCACTCTCAAAATGCACCGTATTACAACTTTGGCTCTTGTTCATTAAAGCTCTTTGAGATGAATTAAATGTCACTTACGGTCCTCTTCTTGACATCTTACAACGGCTAATAGACATGCTTGAGTGGCTACGAGTAGCAGTACAGTCCTGGAATCCATTATTCTGAACATGTCTAAATATTAGACATGCAGGGCCCGTGAGGGAGAAAGAAAGGTGCGAAGATATCGGAGGCTTCTCTCAGTGAGTAGTGTGTGTGTGTCCTCCGTTACAAAATTCAATCACAGTTCCCAAAAAAACCAATGGGGGAATCCAGCGGCAGGACCCGGACCTGCAGCAGAAATTCAGCACCGACCGCTTTAGGCCAGACGCTGTAGTTTTATGTCCCCGTTGCCTTCAATGAATCTTCGTATATTCCCAAATATCAGTCCAGCCCCTTACCCCCTGTCAAGCTGAAATCTGAGCCCAGCTTCCCTCCCATTCTGTCTCCCAGGTTTTATTATTCCAGTCCCAGACCACTCCTTTCTCCACGTGCTGCTACTGAACCCAAAAAACGGAAACTTTCCCCCTAAGTTTGATGCCAGCCCCCTTTCTCCCCCGCCTCGTTCTTAGAAAGCATAGTGATGTCAGAATCACTTCGTTACGCTAATTAAGGGCGCTTCTTCAATTTGCCATGGTCTGTGACCTATGCTATGTGCAATAATATAAACGCAAATTAAAGCCTTATATTCTAACAAGTGCTATGGGGTGGAAACAACAATACCGCACACTGTCATATTTCAAAAAGGCTACTTCAAGGTGGCTGTATACATCAGACAGTGTTCTTAAGAAAAATACTAAAATGACACTTTAAATGACCGGATACACATACAGTCACTATTAGAATAAGCCACCCAATATCACGGACAGAAACAGTCCATATATTGTATAAATGTTGATGAGGAGTCAAACTACAAGAAGAAATACATGGCATCCTACCACTATAAATCTATAAGGTTATATATTCATTTTTAAATATGCAATAATGCACAAATAATGCATACTTATCGGGCAGTCAAACGATTACAATTTTTAATCAGATTAATCACAGCTTAAACATTAATTAATCATGATTAATCACCATTCGAACTATGTCCAAAATATGCCATTTCTTTATGTATATTGTTGTGGGAATGGAAAGATAAATGAAATAAGGCGGATATATCCATTTAACATACAGTATGTATGTTTATTATAACATTTTTCTGTGTGTCAAAATGAAAGACAGCACACACACACACACACACACACACACACACACACACACACACACACACACACACACACACACACACACACACACACCACACACACACACACACACACACACACACACACACACACACACACACACACACACACACACACACACACACACACACACACACACACACACACACACACACACACACACACACACACACACACACACACACCTATCAATCATCAAACCGTGGGGTCTTAATTCATTACGTGTTGATTTCTATCAACGGGGGAGTACTTCAGGAAAGTCGACGGGGGGGGGGGGGCTAGTGGAGTACGCGTGACCACAGAGTGTGAACGTTGTGATCAGGGGCCTCATTTATAAAGGGATATACGCTCAAAAAATGGCGTACGCCAGTTTCTACGCAATGTTTGCGATTTATAAAATACTAACTTGACGGGAAAACGTGCGGTCCTCCACGCAAACTCTAACCCATGCGTACGCACTAAGCACAAAAACGGGAGAGACGAGAAACTGCGACACCGTTGGCAGAAGGAAGAATGGAGAAATATGTGGAAATAATACCATAAACAAAATGTTACCTCTCATTTATCATATGAAGAATTCATTTTCAAACATTGATTAAAGCCAATCTTAAAATGATTAAACAAACGCCTGTTTGAGACTCCTAAGTGCACACAAAAACATAACTTGGAGAAATAAATAAATACGGATATGTTATTTAAAACCACCTCGAATATGTTGTGTTAATGTTATGACATGTTTTCTCATAAATGATGCGGTTTTGCATTTCTATAGGTTGTACGAGCATGGTTTTATATACTACCATGTTTAATCATGTTTTATGCCGTTTGCTAAGACTTGATAAGTCGCTCATAAAACACAGGAGGTATGGAAACTAAGAACACCATATGTGGTAAATTGTACAGCTAATATAACACAACACATTAGTTGTATTTCCTTTAACTAGTGAATATAGAGTTAGTGGAGACGCTGCGCACAGCTGATCGACAGCTGGGACACAAACCACCAAATACGAAAACATAATTCAGATCCAGTCGTCATGACTCCACTCCGGAGGGATTCCCCGATCATTTCAGTTTCTCATCAAGGGGGTGTCCCCGGTACAAACACACTGCCTGAGGAAGGCTATGTGTATTTTTGTTGTCATGAACCTTTTTCGGACCACTTATTTATTTATTTTGGTGACGATCCGACCTCCATGCTGCTACTCTGGTTCAAACGGCATCCACCAAACAATATGATTTATCTCGACCTCCCCAAAATAACCAAAATCTGACACGGTGTGAGATGTCTTTTTTAGTTGTTCTGTCGTCATTTCCTGCTATCTTCTTCATGAAGTCAGTCGGGACTTCCTGCAACAACACCACGCCGTTATCTTGATTCTGATTGGCCAGAAGACATGATCAAAGATGTTCTATTGAGAAGACGATCACTACGTGACAAAAGTTTTCAAAACCGTTTCTGGTCTTCGGTATTTCCAGACAAGTGGCTACTGAAATCAATCTTACTAACTGCCAGTGGCGGCTGGTGGAAAATATTTTTGGTGGGGCTGTTGATATAGTGAGTAAAACATTTTTTTTGGGAGAAATGTACCCCTTAAATTAGGACTTCTAGTGATGTAATGGCGCGTTTCCAGTGCTGCGCGGAGCTCGCTTTAAGCGTGCCGAGTCATGCGGGGCCCGTTTTTGGTTGCGTTTCCACTTGGCCTAGTACCGGCTAGCGGGTCCTAATTCACAGTTATTCTGGCCCCATAAAATCGTGGTTCTAGGGCCAGGAACAACCAGGCTGAGTCGGGCTGAGTATGCTAAACTAGAGAGAGAATCGCTGGCAAGGGGGCTACAACTACAACAAGATGAACATATTTTACCGTGATTTAATTGTAATACACGTTTCAAAATGATGCCGAATTAACAACATACTGATACCGGTTAGTAAAAACCATGAATTAACGCTTTGACAAGTCTGCAGACAGACGGCAGGCGAAAAACCCTTTTAAAATGCGAGTTTTCTAAATGGAGCTTGGCTAAGCTAACGTTATATATGCTCCGACCGTCCACACTCACAACAATGGCCTACACAGACATAAATAAACCAGCGACTGTATTCTCCATGATACAGACAGTCTGTGGTTTGTACTTGTTTAACTTTTGTCTAGTTTCTGAACAGATCGTATCTGTCCCCGGCTGTTTGAAGAGCAAGCATGGGAAACAAAAGACAGCATTTACCTGTTTGCATCCAGCTAGCCATGCCTTTCTGGTGTACCAGCTACGTGAGAAGCCTCGTTGATACATTTTGTCTTTTTCACGAGCTTGCTGCGATATATACAAATCGGGTTGGTCCGGTCCAAGATATTTAAGTATCAATTTATCTCCCAAACTTCTCCTCTCGAAAGGATTGGAGAATAGCTCTTGCACGGAATTGGGTGCGGACCGAGGTCCGGCGACTCCACCTGCACACGAAGCCATTCTCATCCAACTTCTGCGTCACCTTGGTCACTCACGAGTCTAAAAAACAACTCACGTCAATGCATGTAAGCAATGTGGGCGCCAACGTGAGCGCCCTCGTGACCAAAATATTTGACGCCGCTGATTGGGTGAAATTATGTTTCGGCGGCACAGTTTACTATTGAGACTTTTGCAACGTGCTGGTTGCTGCTGTTTGGCTCGGGGGCTCCTTGCACGGCGCCCGGTAATGATAAACTAATGCCACGGGCAAGGCCAGGCAGGAAACATGTGACTTATCAGTAACTTTAGACATCGTAACACAATTTTAAACGAGATTTTATTGTAGATTATACATTTTACTGATACCAATTGTATGATATTTACCTTGTTCATTAAAAAAAGAAAAATAAAAAATATATATTTAAAAAAAGAAAAATGTATTTAATATTTTTTTTTGTATGTGGGAAGAGGTGGGGCGGCGCCCCTAGCGCCCCTATGGGCCGGCCGCCACTGCTAACTGCTGTCTGTGCAATTTACTCCGCGAGTTGGTGGACTTTATTTTGCTTACTTTAACATCATTTTTCATGGTGGGGCTAAGCCATTTCTTGGTATGGGTTGTGCCTACCCCAGCCATACTCTGGCGCGGCCACTGGTGGGATGTATGGGGCGGTCCATTCTGCACATGCGTTAAATGCGTTAAATATTTTAACGCAATTAATTAAAAAAATTAATTACCGCAGTTAATGCGATAATTTTGACAGCATTACTTATAATACATAATGTGTTTTGAAGACCCACAACCCCATTTCTATTCACGCTTGAGACTTTATTAATTAATATATAAAGAAACGTAATGGACCTTCAAGTTCTTAAAGTTTACTTACAGTTCCTTTAAGTTATACATTTATTCAATCTATAAAACAGCTTCCTACACCTGTGATAAGCTTCTCAAGAACACACTGACTTGCTTGCATTCATTGATATTACGCATTGATCCACAAAATGTCATGACAAAAAATTAATCAGAGATATTTTGTCATTAAATACATTTGTAGTTATTATTTTAGGAAGAAGTGCCACAGATGTGCCTTCTCAAATATGATCATCTGTTTGGTTTTGAACTGTTGGTTGGACAAAACCCAAAGGTTTTCACAGTTGTCTTCTCCATAACACCTGCGGCTCAAGATAATAGTCAATAATATCTTAATGTTTTCGATCTTTATTTTTATGGTAGGTAGGTCGGTTGGCAAAAGTTTCCTCACCTTTTGGCGACCACAGTTTAAGCCCTTTGAGGTTGAAATATTTGCATGGTTGTCAAGTGTTTGTGAGGTTGTGTGTGCAAATGCATGGATGGAAGGTTGAAGCTTTTGCAAATCTGCACCTGTTTACTAAAATATATCATTGCCTTTTTCGCTTTGCTTTAAAACTGAAAAAACACAGGTGAAGCCAGGTGTCCCTTGCAGTCGATATGAATTGTACGTTTTCTCCCCGTATTCATTTGGTTTCATAACTATTTGAGGGGCTGCTGCCTGTGTGTCTTAGTTTCTGTATTTCAACAGTTTCTAGGAGCATCGGGTTCTGTTATGGCTTCAGAACTGAACTTTTCTCAAACAGTCTGCACATTGCTCATTTGCTCGCACACAGATTTTCAATCGAATAAATGCTTTCGACAGTGACGTTCAACACGTGTTCGGCTTGTCTTTGTCTCGCTGGCTGACAAAAACAAAGGAACACAGACAAAGGTTGTTAAATTATCTCTTTTCTTCACTTAAGTGCAGTTTTGTGAATTTCAGTTACCAATGTAATGCAGTCACCAAAAAAAGGGGTAGTTTATTATTCTATGGTTGGTTTTATTTATCCATTCTGATATACTGGACAAGCAATGTTTTATTAGGACTGTGCTAAATTTGAGGAAGGGATATTTATTAGATGGACTTTGCGTTATTTGAATGTCAGTTTGGCATCCATTTCAAACACTACTGTGCTAATTTTAAAGAACTGCAGCTGTACACCAGCAGAGTACTTTGAATAACTGTGACAAATAAGCCCATCGATATATTGTCACTCTAAATGCTGTCAACCAATCTTTGGGTGTAATTGGTGTGTGTGATTACATAATAGCATTGGAGTGGGTTTGCATACTCGTAACAATACGTGCTCGGAGATATCTGTACACTGAAACTGTAAGCATCAAAGAATATTCCCATGAAGCTTTGACCATAGTTTAATGTTTAACGTTATGAATTAGTTTTGTTATAATTAGTACCTTATGGACCATAATCACGGCATATCTGACTTCCAGCCATAATCCAACTTTGTCAAACTCTGTTGCAGGTAACAGTACTTGAGTAAATGTACTTAGTAACCTCTAAGTTTTAGATGCAGCAGCAACACCCTTTTCCATTTTCCCAACAGCCCATCTGACCTTTGGATTGAGCACATAGTTTGTGTAGGAATGACACTCTTGCTCTAACTCTGTCACATGAAGTTATCAATCACATCAACTTACTGAGTACTCATGTAGATGCCATGGAGAGCCACTCCTACACTGCAGCTACAACTCCAGCTATATATAAATGGCAGGGGACAGCTTGGTAGCGTCATTGCTGCAGGGTCCTCACCCCTCTGCAGGTTGTGACCTGTGAGCTTTCAACCTTTGACCCCATCCACTTTATTGGAAACTGGAGCAGCTGGTCGGCAGCATTAGGGCTATTCCTCACCACTTGGCCATCAAAGGAGAACTGTGGTTGTATAGTGGGTCAGATAATTGTACTGCTTATTAGTTTGTTAGTGAGGGTCATTTATTGGGTTCAGGTTCAAGTGGAGTAATTACTGGTGGCTGTTTATTGGAATAACCTGTTGTAAACACCTGCAAGCTGCTAAACACATTAACTCTGCATGTCTCATAATAACATGGTGATGGAAAAGACTTAGTTTTTGGTTCAAATGTAGTCACTTGTGAAGTTGAGTTGTGTCTAATTTTAATCTTTCACTTTTAGTCCTCTTATAATAAACATGTAAATGGTTATGTGTTACATAATTGTCCCTCAACGTTTTTTATGTTATTCCTGCTCTGCAATCTTATATGAAAATGTGCAACTTGTAATTTAGAAGTTTCGGTACTTTTGCGTCTGACTATGTTAAGCAAAACTCCAAGAACATTGTAATTGTTTTCCTTTTGTGATCTTGTGGCATGCCCATCAAGCCTCCGTAACCCAGGGATCAAAGTCTTCGGATCACTGAACTAACAATTATCTATTCATAGGCTGGGGACCTAAAATCAGCTAGTCTCTTGCTTTTCTACTGCTGGTAGTCACTGGCAGTGTGGCTACTACAGTAGGTGTTTTGTGGACTATGAAATGTGTCAACAGTTGAAATAGTGCCTGACAGGAGAACATATGCTGCTTCATGGTCTCAGTGCAGGATATACCGTCAGGTGCTGTGCTGTATGTGTATGATCTCTTTCAGTTAGCAGCCCACAACTGTCTTTGAAGAGAACTCTTTGAAAACCAGTGTAAATGATACTCTCTGTCCGGGTGAAGTTTTGATATTTTTCACTTCTCATGTCCGTGTCTTTGAGAGTGCACGCCTGGTTAAAGTATTAGAGATCGCTGTCAATGAGTCGAGACAAGACTTTGCTTTGTTTTAGACCTGCAAACCTCAATTATGTCTGGAAAAGAGATGGGCTGCAGCATCCTGTGGTAGGATTTTGATTACTTCTGCAAAGCTCCTCTGTGCTAAACTGACAGACGTGTCCCCCTCCAGCAGGGTGACGGGTTAAGGGTGAAAGAATCCCTGATGATTCAGAAAGTACAAGAACATATACACTGGCACTTGAGTTATCAAATGATCCAAGAACCCAGAGATTGGGAATTATACTTTCCACATAGGGACAGGCAAAACCATTGTTTTCCCCTTAATTACAACTTCCCTATGGATTTGAACATTTATGGGTTTTAGCAAGGGCACATTGAATACATTTAGGAGGGTTTCTTTGAATAAATATAGATTGTTTTTCAAGAAATACGCAATTGCTAGTAAGTGAACTATTTTCTCTGTGAATTTTTGATGTGGTGATAAATTATAGCAGCAGGAAGTTCAGTCTGCTGTGTCGTAATATTCACACAGAAGACTGCACTTAAAGGAGGCGGGAAATTATGGGAAGAGTTGGTGAATATAGGTCTGTAGTTGTTAAGGAATGAAGTCTGTCTGGAAATATAATCAGAGAGTATGGAGGGAAAAAGAAGAAAGAGATAGATAGAGGGGGGGGGAGCAGAACAAAAATGAGAAAGAGAGTGAGAGGTAAGGTGGGTGGGAGAGATGGAAGGCAGGAGTGAGGGAGGGGACAGCTGAAAGAGGAGGAGAGGGTGGGACGCCTCGAGTGGGAAGGAGATTGATGATGAAGAGAGTGTGAGAGAGAGAGTGAGGTGCACACAGCAGGGAGAGCTTTAACTGAGGCCATGTGAGATCGCCACTGAAATAACAAAAGCCATGACGTCACCAGCTGGGTTGGCTGTGAAAGAACGCACTGTCAGGCTACCTATAGCCATAATAACATTACTTCTAATAGCCTGGTTTCTACTATGGGGCCAAATGGGGATTGTCAGAGTGAGTGTACTCCCCACACTACTAACACTGTTTAGTTCTCCCATACATTTGATTCAGTTGTCTACGTTTCCAAAATCGACACCTTTTACACATCAAGGCAGGGAATATTGTGGATGGCTGTCAGTAAATCCCATGAAAAAACAATAAAATGCTATCGACTCTGATTGCTTTCTAACTTCTTTCTAAAACTGTCTATGGGCCTTAGCCTCAAACCTTCTCTGTCCTCTTGAGGACTTAAAGTTTTGAAAACAGTTCACAGTATACTAAAACTCTTTTCAAGATGAAATTCCCCAAATCTACTGCTTCTAGCTTTCACCTTGTGGATAATGTAATTCTTTACATATGACGATGTTGGGCTGTTACTTGGAGAAATAAGACATTTAAAGCAGTCAGCTTACTTGATATCATATTTCTCAATATTTTCTATATTGATCAAAAAGATTGATTCATAATCAAAATACTTGTTGGATGTAGTTTTTGAAACAGCTGGGCATTGTAGTTTGTAGCAAACATATCTCAAACAGGAGTAAATAGTGCACATTTTTGGTACTATTGTTAGTGAGTATTTAAAGCAACAGCACAGTGTTTTGGGGGTTTAATGGCACAGAAGAAAATATATATCAGGATTTAGCCACACAGACAACACTTGAGAATCAGCTCATTTGGACAATAAGTACAATAGAAACGTCACAACACTTATTTTTCCTTAAATCATCATCTACAGTAATATGATCTTTTTCACCACACATCTCAAAATCAGTCAGCAACCCTTAATTAGCAGCAGTAAAATGTGCAGTCTTGTCATATGAACTTAGATGTTTATTGATGGAGCATAAAAAAGAGGCTGGGAACGAGGACACTTATGGCTTTCCAGCTTGGCTAAATAAACTGTATCCACTAAACAAACTGTGGGTTATTGATGTCAGCATGAGAGTCAGGGACTTAAAAGCAAATGGGTTCATTATATTTGTTAGCAGATATGGTTTCACTGTGTTCTTAGTGTTTTTCCTGTTTTGGACAGGATGTTAAAATTCTTCCTCTGATTGGATAGGGATATTAGCTGAAAGTGTAATATTTCCCTTTCAATTTAGATTTGCAAGACCTAAATAGCATCTTTTAGAGATATCAAAAAGCTTTCACTTTTCAATATAGGTCAAAATAAGTGCTGCAACCACTGATGCTGAAATAAACGTTTTCACCCCAATATGATTTTTGAGGCAAACTCTTTTAGACTTAGTTGTGCAATATTGCCAGCTGGAGAGATGAGGGGCAATTCATTAAACTTTCATTGCTGGATCATCATCTCATTTTTGTGTGAATGCAGATATCTGTGTGTGTGTGTGTGTGTGTGTGTGTGTGTGTGTGTGTGTGTGTGTGTGTGTGGACACGTCCGTGTACCTGATGATTCAGACTGAAAGACACCCCTCTGTCTGGAGCACATCAGTCAACAACACAGCCAAATTATGTTTGCTTCAGTCAATGACGGTCTCGCACAAAGCCCTCACTATTTGAATTAGCAGCAGTCGGCACCCAAGTGTGAGCCTGAGTTAACAAAAATAAAGAAAGGGGTACTCAGAGTGTGGATCATGGGGGGGAAAATCAGCATTTACCTCATTTGAGGTATCAATGGTGCAAAGAAATATATTTTACAACGAGGAGACGGATTTCAGATATTGACCAGATGATCAGTGCAGATGAGTTAGAAAGACAACGTCAAAAAAGAGGAAAAAGCTGCAGAACGTGGCAGCATCGGTGGAAATCTCTTAAAGGAGTCGGGGGTGGGGAGCGCTGTGAAATAGTCCAAATCTCTGGAAGAGCTTGGAATCAATGGTCCGGGCATGTGTTTTTGAGACAGAAAGAGAGAGAGTCAAAATAGAGTCAGAGGAGCGATGATGATGAGGGAGAAGGGTGGGGGGGGGGAGCAGTGGAAACTTCAGGAGCATTTGTGAATGCTGACGTATACATTTTTGAACTGCTTTAAATATTTTCAAATGAAAATATTGATGAAGTAGAGTAGGATATCCTGTCAAATAATGACCCCAACAGCAGTGATTGCTTTCTCATTATGAAAAGTACTTGCAGCGTTACTCATACCTGGATCTGAATCACCTGGATCACATCTATTTCTCAGGAATGAGAAAATACAGTTTTAACTGAAACATTAGACTTTGATTCACAGGTTTTTTTGTTCTCTGAATCTATTTCTCCTAAGTTTGACTTATTTTTCTCACTCCCTGCTCCCATTCTTCCTTTCTCTGAATGTGTCTGGTTTGTCTATCAGTGTGACCAGTGTTCCCACCTCTCTGACAGCTCAGCTTTGGGATTTTTTTCAGGGCTGTCAGGTTTCCTGCTAGCTGTTTGAAATACTTTAGAAAGAAAATCACATTTTTTTCATCTGAAAATCCTCTTAACATTGTATCCTGTCATGACATTAAAAGCCATTGGCAAAAGATCACTGACATGCTTAAGAAATAAAAACAACACTCATTTCTTAAAGTAATTTGAATATTAAATTATTTCTGATGGTTTACATTGACTGATCTATTTAAATGATTAAAGGTCAGTAAACATACGCAATAGTTTCACAGCTTGGCTGTGTTTATGAACCATAGTGCTGAAATGTATTAAAGTTAGTTGTTGAAAGACTACTTGACAGTTTAAGGGTCCATGAAGACCCACATGCACTAACCCCTCACATCTGCTCTTCACGGCCTCTTAAGATTTCCAACAGCATCCATCTGAGCAGCAGGCGTTAAACTGAACTGTAAACCGTTCTCTTTCTGTTTGTCCTTTATTCCGGATTCAAAATGTTTACTCTACCAATACTTTTTAAAAGTAAATTTGTATTTGGACATTAAAAGACTCTAGTGGAAACAACAGTAATATTTTTTTTTTTAGTATCCCGAAACAGTTTCATACACACGGTTGAGATGGTATCTTGTTGTATCAAAAAAAGCCAAAGACAACCAAGTGCAATAACAACAGACCTCGAGAGTAGTGGATGAGGTGAATGTAGTTCCTCGGGTTAATACATGAAATGAACACAAAAGTAATATTTCCATTACATTTTCCAAAATGCTTTAGTTTATTGGACTGATGTCAACTTGTTGCTGCGCCCGCCTGAAATTGTTTAATGGCACCCAATTGCTGCAATCATCATTGTAAATCGATAGTGCCGAACACCAAATATTTACATAACAGTAGTTGATGAAAATATGTGTTAATCCAGATTTTCTTTTGCCAATGTCTTGGAAATGTCTCTTAAATGTCTCCAACTACGGTGCAAAGTTGACATAATAAATAAAAATAAAGCTATGTTAGCAGGAAATAATCATCAGACAACGAATATAATCTAATAATAACACATAAATAATAGACCAACATAGTCACAGTTATACATACTAGTAAAGCATGGTCATGTTATGGTACATTTCAATGAGCAGTATTTATTAGCAATTAGCAACACTTTGAGTTTTCACATTGAAGAAATTGGTCATAATAACCTTGGTTGGTTATTATGACATCGTTATTACATCATAAAGTGGCCAGGTTTTTATATAAATGGATCAGGACAAAAAGTGAGCGAATCTTTTTTCCTGAAACTTTCAGAATCTCTTTCCACAGAGGGGACACATGTTTATGTATAAAAGACATGAAAAAGTCACACCCTCCCTAAACCAAACCAAAAGTAACGTACTGCATACAAAAACGTTATAAATGTTCCTACAGTAAATGCCATCTCTCACTGGCTATGCTCATGCTGGTGCCATGAGCATACCGTTTATGTTTAGAGACCAATCAGGGACAGCTGTGCTAAGATTTGTAATTCCCATTACAAAAGACCAAACAAACAGAAATCAGAGCAAAGAGAGGAGGAGCGAGTGACAAACGGCTCTGTGATTCTCTTGCTCTGAAGTGATTCTCTTGCTCTGATTCAAGGAGATGCTTGCATTGTATTTATTGTCCTCATGGGTGTTTTTTTACTTGGAGGAACAAATACTTTTTACATCTTTTCTTCAAGCATTGTCTTACTACCAGCTGATATTTGGTTATGAAATATAAGTACCATAAATAAAAAAGAAGATGTCAGGAATTCATCCAGCCATCTACTGCTATTATGCATTGTTCAGATGATATTTCACCATGGCAGTCTAACACAAAAACACAGTTTAGCACATCAAAAACATATCCTGATTGATAAGCATCTCATAATTGATGGTTGTGACACAGTCAAAACACTGGGGAATTGTTTTTGTGAGGGGGTACTGTATGGTAGGGTCTCTGTGCTCTATACGTATGGAGCTCATTTCCTGCAGTGGATCAGGCACATGAATGGCCCTATTTATAGGAGCTGAGTGCTCCTGTGGATGAAACCAGGTGGTGAAAAGTTAAAGGTGGCAAGAAGAAATATTTGACTTTGAGTAAAAGCAGTTTGTGTTGTTCATTGTGAAGCTAAGGATAATGTTACCCTGGGAGCGGAGTATGTCAAGAGATTTAGTAATAATAACTATTTAAAGCCTGAATGAGTATGATCTGAACCTTTCGGACTTGTTTGTCTCTCATTGGTTTAAATAAGGAGAGACAAAGGTGTTTAAAACAGAAAGAGAACAATAACAACTAAATGAGAAAGTGGAAAACTCTCAATAATACTTTGTCTACACAATTACATAAAGGGGTCCTATAATGCTAATGCTATGGTTCATATTTTATTTTGAGCCTCGACTGTGACATGTTTACATGCTTTAATGTTCAGGTTGCTGCAGCACCTCTTTTCAGCCTCTGTCTGAAACCAGAGCCCAGTCTGCTCTGATTGGTTAGCTGGCCGTCTCTGTTTTGATTGGTCAACCGCCCATCACATTATATGTGTTGGAGCGCTAGCCAATATATGCGCTAATCTTACATAGTGATGTCACTATGTCACGGAAGTAAACAAAGGAGTCAAAAAGAGGTGTTTCAGGCAGGGGGGAGTGTGTGGGAGAGAAACTCCCTCGTGAACTTTGAGATTTTAGCCTTTTCAGACCATATACATGCACACAAACCTATAAACTACAGGAAAGGTAAGACCCCAAAAAGCATAAAAGGACGTCTTTGTGGTCCTACACACAAAGGCTTCTCTTATCTGTGGTGTTGCACCATGTTGTACAGATGAAAATAAATGTCAGTAGTGGTTCAACACAGCCATACTTCTGCACAGCGGGCCAAATGCCAAAGTATAAAATATAGCACCTCCCGATTATGTTGTTGGAAAGGGCCTTTCAGATTCTTTATCTACTTTATTTTAGGCATTATTGAGCCATTAGAGCTAATGTTTAGTGTCCAGGTAGGAAGAGAAAGGAGAGCAGCTGCACGGTGATCATGTGCATCCACATTCTTCACAGGTTGCAGTGATAAACTTTTAAAAAGGTCACGAAAAACATGGGGGCAAAACAGAAGAATCATCATTTTTGTTATTTTTGTTTTGTTATCTTTCTTTAACTAGTTTTCTGTATAGATCCTTTTTCTGGGCTAGATTTTACAACCAGATACATCTTTGCAACTTTCTACAGCTATCAATTATTGTGATGCAAAATTAAAATATCAAAGTGAGACCACCACCTCTTTAACCAGAAACGTACCCATCAAATGACAGGAAGTCAAAGAGACCCAAGCTCTAACTTACCACACCTACATTTGGTTATAATTACAAGGCCGTCAGTCAAATTAATTGGTGTCAAGTTGCAGGGAACATACATTATACAAGCTAACACACTGATCCAGACAGTCCTCCCACCCTCTCTCTTCGTCTGTCTCACAGACACACAAACAGATGCTGTATACAAATAAATGGCCGCTTTTTCTTTTCGGTGTTTATAAAACTTTATTAAAACAGGGGAACTTATAAAAAGCTCCATAGCCAATGGTACACCAGACTCTGCCTGAGGCAAGTATTCTTGTATGTTTAGATAATAGAGTCAATGCGACATAGACTACAGTTGGTTGGGTAATCTACCGATCACAGAGTCTCCTTTTTAGTGGGGTAATGGTGGGGTTTAAGTACGCCAGCACAAGATGACAGACACTTGACCAAAAACATGCCATTAAGTCACAGAGCGCCTGCTTTCTATCCTTGAAGTTACGTTTCAGTGGGTGTGTATTCAGTCCATTCATGCCAATCATTCAGCGCCTTGTTAATGGGACAGTTGTTGAGACGTCTTTGTCCCCGACTAGAAGTAGTTGGATTTTGGAAAAATACACTTTTCCACTTGATAGCATTCACAGGTTAACATGATTAATATCAATATACCACCAGCAGCCAGTTAGCTTAGCACAATGAGATAGGAACACGTAGCTGGTTATTGTCTAAATGTAGGAAGAACTATTCGACTACTAGCGCCTCTATAGCTCACAAATCAACATGCTATATATCTGTCAGTTATGTAGAGGCCATATCTGGAGTCTCAGTTGTTTAGCTGGCAATGCAGTGACAATCATTTGTTATCTTTATAGAGAGCCAGACTATCTGTTTACGTGCATAGCTAAGCTAGACAACTTTAGCTTTATTGTACAGCCATGTGGTCTTGATATACTTATCGTTACACACCAAGAAAGCAAATAAGTTTGTTTCCAAAACAAACTTATACCTTTTTATTAAAATACAACAGATTCAAACTTGAAAATGTCTCTAAATAAAGATATAGGTTTCCATTTATTTGCCGGAATTATACAATTTATTGTATGAATCATCACAATGTAACAGTATAAATACACTAGAAATGCATTTACAAATTGGTAATATTGATTATTTGAACCCTCTGCTGTGTTGTGGTGGACCAAAGTGTTGCATAATCACAGGGCGGCAAAAGTGTCAGCTGCTGTAAATGGAATGTTCCACATATTGCTGCAGCTCCAGCCAAAACCACGAATGACTGGATTGACATACATCCAGGAGGAAAGAGAAGGATAGGGAAAAGTGGGAAGAGAGAGAGGCGGATAAATAGAAGATATTTTTCTTCCCTGTCAAGGTGTTGTGGAAAACAGATAAACTCTTGGCACAATTACATCCTCGACAGATTTGAATATGAAATTGTCCAAAAGAGACCCCTGTTTCAAGAAGAAAAGGACAGTTTTCTGCAAAACAAAGACACATTGAGCACTGAGCCTGTGTGCTGGAAAGATGAACTGATTCCCTGTGCCTCAAGCTGGACTGTGTTAGAGTCGGAAAAAAAAGGTAACCTTGAGTGTTAATGAAAAGCAGAAGAGTTGTGGGTTTGCTGTCTCCTCTTGTGGGACATCCTTAGTGTCGCTGCTCTGTATTGGCTGAAAGGGTTTTGTGATCAATAAACAAACTCTATTCCCCAGGCATTTTTTCCTTTAAGTCTTTGTCTCTGCTCTTCCTTCTATTTGTTTCTCTCCGTCTTTCTTTACTTCATGCACACCCACCCAACTGACTGGGGAGCAGAGCTTCAAAAGCTTTCAGTCTGAGCTTTCATGCCCCTTTGACAAGCTGTGAAGGATCTCCCCACCTCAGCCCATCCAGGCTCCATCTGGAATCGCTCTCTCAATAAACTCCGGCTCGCTTGTTGTACCCCTGCAGGTCTAAAGAGAAATGACAAAGAAAGAAAAGATTAATTAGTGGGAAAAATGGCAAAAAGTTCCTTGAAGCTAAACCAGTGTTGCTTGTTTTCAAACAATCCCCTGTGATAAACGCCTTTTTAAGTTTAAAGGCCAAAGCAGATATGTCACTGTTGATCCCTTTAGTACTCCAAATATCCCTCCTTGCAACTCTAATGAAGCAGCTTGCCAATATAAAACAATTAATAGTATGCTAGATTTTCCAGGCATCATTGTATATTTAGGGAATGGTGTTGTTAGTGCTTGCTTTTACATTTAGTCGAATTTCAGATGATTTAAGTGAGGTTCTTATTGTTATATTATGTGTTCTACTTGACTTGATGTTAATTCCCTTTGCAATAAATATCAAGTACTTTATTCATCAAATCTTTGATGGATGCTTGATAGCAGGAAATACAACCTGTAGGAAACTGCTGTGCTGCTGGTCCTCATCTCACACTTGAGCGTGACAGTGGTCAAATGTATAAACCTTTTCCACCGATGACCATTTGTGCCACAGAGGGAGTTTGTGCAGGATGGAGTCTTGCTGTAAAACCTTTCAGCGGAAGTCCTCTTCTGACATTTGCAACTCTCTCCTCCCAGCTGAACCAATAAAAGCCAGCACTGTCACAATGCTGCACTCCTGACCCCCCACCCACTCACATGCATCAATGTGCATGGGGACACACACACCACACACACACACACACACACACACACACACACACACACACACACACACACACACACACACACACACACACACACACACACACACACACACACACACACACACACACACACACACACACACACACACACACACACACACACACACACACACACACACACACACACACACACACACACACACACACACACACACACACACACACACACACAACACAGACAAACAAACATACGCTTAGTCATTCAGGAAGGCATTGGCACACAGACACAGACACACTCACACTTACACCAGACCATTCCCAAATATGTACATTCCTCACACTCAAATGAGATCCTCCGCTCTTTCCTCGGCCTCGTGCCCTCTTGGACAAGGAGTCTTGTTACATGAGTCCAGCCGTGCACCTCTATACATTTTATGTTTCTGCACAGAAGTGCTGACATCATGTTGTCCACCCTATTGATGGAATTCCGGCTGTAGCGCTTTCCAGGTTATACTACAAAACTATATTGCTATCTTAAATGCATTTATGTGCCAAAAATATTATCTATTTTGAAAATGTCACCTATAAACCCAGCAGAGCAGTAACCAAAGGTGATGAGTCTTCAAGTTTGTCAATCAGGATCCATCGCTATTATTTTTATTCATTCATTATTTATTTCTTCATTTATATGTCATGCCAAACATCTGGCCCTTTCCACATGGGATTCCGACCCACCACTACTAGACCTAAACTAAAAGAAACTAAAACGCAATCCAGATTTTGATGCACAAAGCATCAACCTTCACTCCTGATAATGTTGGAAATCAGTTTGTGTGATAGTCATTTAATTTTGAACACACAATAGGCTTGTCTTATAAGCTTTTAGAGCTTTGTTAATGTTCAATTCACCATAAACTTGAATAGGATAAAGGTCTGTATTGATCATTGATCATGTTTTCGAATTAGTTGGAGCAAGTATTTTATTACTAATAAACACCTCTCTTAGCTCAGGATGTGTCCCAGCTGCCTTCAAACATGCCGTGGTCCAGCCACTACTTAAAAAGAAAAATCTCGACCCCTCCATTCTCGCACATTTTAGGCCCATCTCCCAGCTACCTTTTTTATCTAAAGCCCTGGAGCGAGTAGTCTATGTCCAGCTGCAGTCGTTCTTAACCACGCATGGCATCCATTAAAAGTTTCAGTCTGGCTTCAAACCTATGCACAGTACTGAAACAGCCCTTTTAAGAGTTTTTAATGATCTGCTCCTAGCCACCGACTCAGGTAGCCCAGCTGTCCTGGTGCTGTTAGACCTGACAGCTGCCTTTGACACATAGCATCCTGTTGTCACGGCTTGAACAGTCCGCAGGCATCACAGGCTCTGCCCTTGCATGGTTCAGGTCCTACCTGACAGACCGTAGCTTCTCAGTGCAGCTTGGTGCCTTCTGCTCTGCTAAAGCCCCTCTTACCTGTGGGGTTCCCCAAGGCTATATCCTGGGCCCCATCCTCGTTTTACTGTACATACTGCCCCTAGGTTCAATTCTCACTAAACACAATATTCCCTTCCACTGCTACGCCGACGATGTACAGATCTATCTGCCTCTCAAAGCAAATGGCAAACACTCACTACAGCAGTTGATGGACTGCTTCATAGAGATACAATCCTGGCTGAGCAAAAACTTTCTTAACCTCAACGAGAGCAAGACTGAGGTCATCTTTTTTGGACTCCAGCCTCTCCGGTTGATATTCTGGGCTCTCTCAATAAAAACATCCTCCCCTCTGTCATGAACCTTGGAGTGACCTTCAATAGCACTTGACAAGCAGGTCAGCACCGCAGTCAAATCCTGCTTTTTTTAAATACGACTATTGGCCAAATAGTCGTATTTATCTTTTAAAGACCTACAAAGGGTTATTAATGCCTTTGTTACCTCAAGACTGGACTATTGCAATGCTCTGTATGTGGGTATGGACCAGGCCTCAATCAAACGCCTGCAGCTAGTCCAAAACGCAGCTGCACGTCTTCTGATCACCCCAATTCTGGCCTCACTACACTGGCTTCCAATTCGGTTCCGAATTGATTTTAAAATCATTTTATTTGTTTTCAAAGCCCTAAATGGGCTGGCTCCTGCCTATATAGCCAAACTCCTCCATCGCTACACCCCAGCCAGAACTTTAAGGTATGCTGACCAGCTGTTGCTGATAGTGCCCAAGACCAGGCTCAAAACCCGAGGGCACCGAGCCTTCGCAGCAGCTGGCCCCAGGCTCTGGAACACTGCCCCTCCATGTGAGGTCGGCCCAGACACTAGGGTTTTTTAAATCCTCACTAAAGACTCACTTCTTCTCCCTGGCCTTCTAGTCAGAGCGGAGCATGACACCGACTATTCCCTGTGTTTTTGTTTTTTATATTTCTGTTGTAAATTATTGTCTTTTATTGTGATTGTAGTAATGTGTTTTTATTACATGTACAGCACTTTGGCTCGACCAAAAATCGCTTTTAAATGTGCTATATAAATAAAACTTGATTTCATTTGATTTGATATCAATAGTCATTGAAAAATAAAGCTTGCATATTATTTGCTACTTTTACGTCATTGTGGAAGAAATCATGACATGACACAATCTGTTCTTCTTTCTGGATAGACCATGAGCCTCTTGTTGAATACTGTAGAACAGCTTGTGAACTGTGCTCATTTAACGGATCCCTCTGCAATTGAAAGGCCCCCTGTGGTCCTCACTTTGTTGTATCACATCATCCATGGCTAACAGCTTGCAGTGACAGGCAACAGATAGTCATCAATCAGATCCTAACAGAGGAGGGGGCTTTAAAATAGCCAGCACAAGGACAAGTGGTAAATATGTAACTGATTAATATGTAAATATGAGTGCTAGACACACATGTGTCCATCCACAGTGTGGGTTTAAGTCGGGTCTGCGTTTTGTGCTATGTAGAACATTTAAGAGATGCATGTTTTGCAGTGTTTCCTTGATTCTACATGTGTGAGTCGATCAAAGTGAGTTCTCATGGTTAAGTTAAACTCTTTAACCAATTCATGTTCTTTTCTGGCTCGAGTAGTTCTGGCAAAACATGTTGCTCGGCAGTTCATCAAAATCCAAGCTACAGTTCATTCTTGAGAAAACCTGTGCTTTTTACATGATTTTTCAAATGGTATTGCCCTGCTGCTTTATTGATTGTTGTTTTATTTCCTATTTATCCTATTCTTTATGGTAAAGAAAGTCAAGTTTAAATTGTCTGTTTTGAACACGTATGTCCAGCTCTTATTATTTCAGAAAGATAATTGCAATATCTTTCATGAAACACATCAATGATACAATTTGACCATGAAGTCACGTTGTATAATTTGATCAGTTTACTGATATACCTTCTAAACTGGTACAAATCTTTACATACTGTACATGAAAATGCTTAGAAAACACCCAGCAGTTTGTTTTGAGGGTGTTGAATGAATCTTTAGAGAGTAGGTTTTAACTTCAGGACAAGAAATAATATTTGTCTGATATGAAATAAAGCACACATGGTTAATTGGTAAATTACAGCTGATAATTGTTTTGGACAAGAAGATTCTCTTGGAGGTGACCCTCAAGTATAATATCATGCAAGTGCTTCATAAAAACATAAACAGTAAAGGTGTTACATTTCAAATATGAACCAGAATACCCTTTCATTAGTTTAGTTTGAATATTTACAGTAGCTGTGCTGCCTGAATAAATAAATTGAATGTATCTTTAAACATATCTCTCCCTCTATCACAAACCCACAGCTCAAAATAAAGTGTAACACAGCAAAAGTAAATGATCCTCACAACATACAACAACAGCACACACTAATCTGCCTGTTTTGAAGTGATACTCTATCCTCCTAGTTCTCAGGTCACGGTGAGTGCTCGACTCAATAATCTGGCTGAGAGCAGGCCACATGGCTCTCTATCTCGTGAGGAGATCCCTCTGTGTGGCTGCTCATTCTTTTCAGCCGCCATCTAAGCCGCTCAGGAATGCTGAACTCTCAGACCGGACTGAGTGTGCAAAGTGTGCGGAGTTAGACATTGAGCCTCAGCGTCTGTGTGTGCCAGTGTATATGACGTTCATGATGATTGCATACAGTATCGTAGGTAGCAGCCTTCTCTAATTGAATTGGACTGATACACCAGAGTGATATAGGCCTGACTCTCAATTCTTCTTTTAGACAGAAACAAGCGGCTCCAACATGTAGAGCTTTTAGTAAGAGGAAAACAACATTGTTGTTTAGACTGCCGGCCCTTCTGGACTCTCAGAGTCTTACAGAGTTATGTTTCTCATTCACACGTGATAATCTCTCAAATGGGTCCAATTGAACTCATTAACCTGGAGGCTGGTGTAAAATGGGTCAATTCTTGCACAGACTGTCCCTTGTTGTTGCCCTATAGGATTTCAATGTGCTTTCTAATAGCAGTGAATATATAATTGCAACAAAACTAAAAAAGAGAAGAAATCAAACAATGTATAATTCTACTTTTATAATGCACATTTTGATGCAATTACATTTTTGTAATTCATAATTAGCTTTGGGTGGCTTCCTCTCCATCCTGCCAACTTCAAGTTGTGCCATCTTTATAAATGTCATAGTCCTCTCACCACCATCTTATGTATTATTATTATTATTAATAAAGAGCCAGAATAATCAAATGTTTACTTTAACAAATGTGAAAAAAAAAGTGTGATCATGAACCACAGAGACTTAACTCTGCTTTATGGAGATCTCCAATGTTTTGTAGCTCAACCTTTTGTTTTTACAGACTGAAATTGAACTGAAAAAAGGTCAAAAGGACAATGAAAGTAGGTTTATAGAAAACATGTTCTAGTAAAGCTCTTTACAATAGTTTCATAATTAAGGGCCTTGGTGGACTTGCAGTCTTTACAAAGTAACCTTTAAAGGCTCATAAATCTATTTAAGTCCAATAGGAAATGTCAGAAATGTATTATTTTGAAATGTCACCAGAGCCTCTGCTATTTTCAGAAAAGTCACATCAAAGTTATCGAATGGAAACCGTGTTGATTAGCAGCAGGCCGGGCCGCTGGGGCTCTACAATACAGCCGTGCCTGTTTCAGACCTTGTTTGAGTGGCAGGACAGGGTGCAGGTCTTCTCTCTGGCACTTTTTTATACAGAATGGCCCCTCAAAGTGTACCTCCTCCTCCTCCTCCTCCTCCTCCTCCTCCTCCTCCTCCTCCTCCTCCTCCTCCTCCTCCTCCTCCTCCTCCTCCTCGCTCCCTTACTTTGAGACTCATCAATAGCCTTTTTGAGAAGGGCTGTTTGTACGATGTGTGTTGATGGTGGCTGATTTCCAAAAGCAGTGTGGAAGTGTGAGGGGAAAAAAGTGAACGAAAGATGGAATTTGAGATGGAAGAGAGGGAATGACAGAGGAAATGGGGACAAAAAGAAGCAAGGTGTATGTTTCTGTGTGTGTGTGTGTGTGTGTGTGTGTGTGTGTGTGTGTGTGTGTGTGTGTGTATACAGTAGTTGGTGGTCTCCTAAGATGAGCAGAGCGGCAGCACATGGGGAGAGGTTGGTGTGCTGTGCGCTCCCTCCCTTACTGACACAATGGGACTCTGTGTGGCGGACCTGAGGAATGCTGGGAGATGGCAGGGTTTGGGAGGAAAGGTTTTTTTTTTGGGAGGGAGAGAGGAGGGAAGGGTTGGGTATGTATGGATATATATAGGGTTAAGGAATATATAGAATATGTGCCTTTGTTGTGTTGCCCAGTGCCATTTACTTTTATCTCTCTACTTTTTCTCTTTTTCTTTTAATATATAATGCTACATCTTTCATATTTTAGAACAGTTTATATGTGTGTGTGAATGAATGCGATATGTCTCAAATTCTCTCTTGTAGGATGAAGGATGTATTATAAATTGAATTGCATATACTGTAAGGATAATGATAGTTTTTGACCTAAACATAATATATTTCTCGCTACGCGCCTTTCTTTTAATTAAGATATGAAAGTCATCTGACGTATAGGGTCAACTGTATCTGAGTTAATAAAGGTTATAAGTTATATCTTTAACATTTGGGCCCAAAACTTTAAATATCACTGGGTTGTTTTTTAACTCCTGCCTCAGGGGGCAGTAATGAGCCTTTAAGATTTAGTGCACCATAATAAAGAGAAAGATCAGCCATGTGTTCCATCCATAGAGGTCCATTTTACTAGTTAAACGGTCAAATGTGTCCTTTTTCTGAAGGGTGTTCATTTACAAACCTGCTCGGCCCATTGTTGTTCTCTGATATATTAAATCTCTTTCAAAATGATTTCAACCATAAAGTATATTCCTTATTATAATATGAAGATGAGAAGGAGGTTGGTTAAGGTTAAGGCAGTATAAGCCTATTTATGCAAACATGAAGTCTGAGGTCTAAAGTTAAGAGAAACTCTCTTTCTGTCAAAAATGTTTTAGATACTTGCATGTTACTGTTTTTATATCATGGCTCCGTTATACTTCTACAGCATTTCCTCACTTTCGAAATAGACCAGACAATTTATTATACTGTATCATTGCAATGAAAAAAGTACTTCAACCGCAAGACAGGTTAGAAGAGATGAGTTCCTTGAATAATCAGGTAAAGCAATAAAAGCTTGATCTGAAAGGCAAAGGTGGAAAACAGTGGATAAGATTAAGGAATAGATGTTTGAAGGCACATATCTCAATGACGACTGAAGGCAGATGAAGACAGCGAGAGAAAGATTTAAGAGGAAACTTTGATGTCTGGGGTGACCTTTAGGAAGGAGGAGCTTGAGTACTACAGGGGTGAGTAACGGCAATGAAATATGGAATCAGGGTATGTGTTGGGCAAAGGAAGGATGAGGAAGAGGTGGAGAGAGAGAGAGAGAGGTGATGGCGGATTTGTTTACAGACTCCCCCATACTGAGCAGGCTCCAGGGGTCTAAAGGGAGACTGGGACTCAAATGCTGAGGGCAGTTTAAGGCTGCGGCCACACGAGGACGAAAACGGCTAAACGCATAGGATTAACGCAAACGCAATCGCAAAAAAGCTTCCGTCCACACGCAATAGTTATCCGGATAGTGTCTGTCCACACGAGACCGCTCCGTTTAGCTCCAACCGCTGGAGAAGCTGCAGTACATATGCAGGAGCCTGTACGTGGCGCTGTAACTTCCTCCACAAAAGCAGCGAAGAAGCATGGTTGTCATGGTTGCCCTTCTGTTTATTCTCCGCGGTGGGGGCCGAGGGAACCGGGCAGAGTTTTTCGCCAGTCAACGTGGGGGTGAGCAGCACAGGTGGGGAGAGGCGGGGCTATTTTACATTACATTACATTACATTGCATTTAGCTGACGCTTTTATCCAAAGCGACTTACAATAAGTACATTCGACCAGGAAGACACAACCTTGAAGAAAACAGAATCATATAAGAACATCAGGTTTCAAAGAGCCAATCGTTTCAAGTGCTACTCAACTGGCTTTAGATAAGCCAGTCCTTTATTAGTATATAAGTGCTCTGTTAGCAGTTCTTTGTTAGTCATGCGATCGCTCGAAGTGGAGTCGAAAGAGATGAGTATTCAGTCTGCGCCGGAAGGTGTGTAAGCTTTCTGCGGTCCTGATTTCAATGGGGAGCTCATTCCACCATTTTGGAGCCAGGATAGCAAACCCACGTGTTTTTGCTGATGGGAACTTGGGTCCCCCTCGCAGCGAGGGTGCAGCGAGCCGTTTGGCTGATGCAGAGCGTAGAGCACGTGCTGGGGTGTACGGTTTAACCATGTCCTGGATGTAGGAAGGGCCAGATCCATTCGCAGCATGGTATGCAAGTACCAGTGTCTTGAAGTGGATTCTAGCAGTTACCGGAAGCCAGTGGAGGGAGCGGAGGAGCGGCGTGGTGTGGGAAAATTTTGGAAGGTTGAAGACCAGACGAGCCGCTGCATTCTGGATGAGCTGCAGAGGTCGGATGGCACATGCAGGTAGACCAGCCAGGAGGGAGTTGCAGTAGTCTAGGCGTGAGGTGACGAGAGCCTGGACCAGAACCTGCGTCGATTTCTGGGTCAGCTGTGGGCGTATCTTCCTGATGTTGAAAAGCGTGTATCTGCAGCAGCGGGTTGTAGCAGCGATGTTTGCAGTAAACGACAGGTTGTTATCTAGGATAACACCCAGATTCCTTGCAGTCTGAGTCGGGGAAACAACAGAGGGGCCGATGTTGATAGTTAGGTCAAGAGAGGGACAATCTTTTCCCGGAAGGAAAAGCACTTCAGTTTTGTCAAGGTTGAGCTTGAGATGATGAGCAGACATCCACTGAGAGATGTCAGCTAAACAAGCAGAGATGCGTGCGACGACCTGGGTCTCTGAGCGGGGAAAGGACAGAATTAATTGGGTGTCGTCAGTGTAGCAGTGGTATGAAAAACCATCCGGGCTAATGACAGATCCGAGCGAGTTTGTGTACAGGGAGAAGAGGAGAGGACCAAGAACAGAGCCCTGAGGGACCCCTGTAGTTAATTGACAAGGGTCGGACTCCGACCCTCTCCAAGTAACCCTGTAGGTGCGGTCTTTGAGGTATGAGGTGAGGAGGGAAAGTGCAGAGCCTGAAACTCCAAGTTCTTGGAGAGTGTGAAGGAGGATCTGATGGTTCACCGTGTCGAATGCAGCAGACAGGTCCAACAGGATGAGGACAGAGGAGAGGGAGGCTGCTTTAGCAGTGTGCAGTTCCTCAGTGACAGCAATGAGAGCAGTTTCGGTGGAGTGACCTGCCTTGAAACCAGACTGGTGCGGATCCAGAAGGTTGTTCTGATGGAGATAACAGGAGAGTTGTTTAAAGACAGCGCGTTCAAGTGTTTTAGACAGGAACGGGAGGAGAGAGACAGGCCTGTAGTTTATAACATCAGACGGGTCGAGAGTGGGTTTCTTTAGGAGAGGGTTTACTCTTGCCTCCTTGAGACTGTTTGGAAAGTGACCAGAAGTTAGAGAAGTGTTGATGAAATGGGTGAGAAACGGTAGAATATCAGGAGCGATAGTCTGAAGGAGGTTTGAAGGGATAGGGTCCAGAGGACAGGTGGTAGGGCGGGTAGAGGTAATGAGGGTAAGAACCTCACTTGGAGAGAGAGGGGAAAAGGAGGTTAGTGTGCCGGTTGAAGGTGGCTCAGGTGATCCGGCGGTGAGTAGGGGTGAGTCAGAAAAAGAAGAGCGAATGTCGTAAACCTTTTTTTCAAAGTGGTTAACAAAGTCGCTTGACAGAAGGGAGGAGGGGGAAGGGGCTTTGGGAGGGTCCAAGAGGGTGGAGAAGATGGAAAATAGTTTTTTAGGATTGGAATAGGAAGATTGGATCTTATCTTGAAAGAAAGTGCTTTTTGCCTGAGAGATCGAAGCAGAGAAAGAGGAGAGGAGAGCCTGATAGGTTAGGAGGTCGTCACGGTGTTTGGATTTCCACCATTTCCGCTCTGCTGCCCTAAGGACGGTTCTATTAGCACGCAGTGCGTCATTAAGCCAGGGAGCAGGAGGGGACTGGCGAGCCTGCCGAGATGTGAGAGGACAGAGAGAGTCCAGAGAGGATGAGAGAGTAGAGAGGAGAGTTTCTGCAGCAGAGTTTGGAGGCAGGAGTTGGAATGAGTCAGAGGAAGGGAGGGCTGAGAGCACCGAGGAGGCAAAGGTAGAGGGGGAGAGGGAACGGAGGTTACGGCGGACAAGTGCAGGATGCGAAGAGATTAGTTTGTTATGTTTGGAAAGGGGTAGAGAGAATGAAATGAAGAAGTGATCGGAGGTGTGGAGCGGGTTTACAGAGAGGTTAGAAGTAGAGCAGTGCCTTGAGAATATGAGATCAAGGACATTGCCAGCTTTATGAGTCGGTGGAGACGGAGATAGTGAGAAAGCAAAGGCGGTTAACAGAGATGTTAGTTCATCTATCTTCCCCAGCTATTGCCTCATCATTATCAGAAAATGATCATAGGGCGACACACGGAGCCGTTGGACCCCCCAGAGCGTTGCGTATGCCGTTCTATCCACCTTGGGACCCGTTATCGTTTCCTCAGTCGTTTAGTGCCGTATTCGGTCGTCCTCGTGTGGCCGAACGGTCTATATGACACTAAACAGTAACGCAAACGACCGTTTTCGTCCTCGTGTGGCCGCAGCCCAATGTGCTATATGGTGACTCACATAGAGGAGCATTAGGATAGAGCTTTGATCGTGGTGTCAGTTTGGAAAATAAAAAATAAGCGTTAAAAATGTGATTTACCAAATCTCCAATCAGTCGGAAAAATGTTCAAATATTCAAATAACATCAGGTGGATTCCTTCTCTTTCTGGATTAATCTCACATTAAAATACAATGCATCATACTGATTTATATGTTTGTGTTCAGTGTGCCTTCACATTCTGGTTGAATCCATATTGCTGAAAAAGTGTGTGTATTGGTTCCACCACAACATTTTAAGATCCACCTAAATGGAGCTCTGCAGGTATCCGTAATCCAGGAAGCAGGTCACTGGGCCACAGAGAGGGCTACCTGCATGGGCGGACAAAAGAACAGTGTTCAGTTCATATTCTGT
Organism: Pseudochaenichthys georgianus; assembly: GCF_902827115.2. NCBI lineage: Eukaryota > Metazoa > Chordata > Actinopteri > Perciformes > Channichthyidae > Pseudochaenichthys > Pseudochaenichthys georgianus. Next base: position 23,903,826 of record NC_047507.1, on the reverse strand, counting down.
ACATGGTGATAACTCCTAAATAGATACACAAAAACCAAACACACATTGGCATGTTTGACTTATGGTTGGAGTTATTCAGGATGTGTGTGTGTGTGCGTGTGTGTGTGTGTGTGTGTGTGTGTGTGTGTGTGTGTGTGTGTGTGTGTGTGTGTGTGTGTGTGTGTGTGTGTGTGTGTGTGTGTGTGTGTGTGTGAATATGAATATGAATCTTCTCCACAGAGAGGTGTGTTTGAGAACTGGAAATTGTGAAGAGTTATATTTTGGAATACTGTGGGGAATAATGCTATGTATGTATGTGAGAGTGCAATTCACAGCCTCCTGAAGAGTGTGTGTGTGTGTGTGTGTGTGTGTGTGTGTGTGTGTGTGTGTGTGTGTGTGTGTGTGTGTGTGTGTGCGTGTGCGCGTGCGTGTGTGTGTGTGTGTGTGTGTACCAATATACAGTACTGTACAGCATAGTGTAGTTCTGAATCGGCTGAGATTTAAAGGCCCCCTTGTGGAAGAAATGCTTGTTGACCATTTCAACAAAAGAGCAGCAATCCTCTAAGCTGATTATAGTGCACCATTAAACAAAATGAATCGGGAATTAAACATTCTTGCCAAACAACCCATAATTATCTAGAATAGCACTGCTAGCGTTATCAGCTGTTCTTAATGGGCTTATTCCAGTATAATGAATTCAGTCACACGAAGGGTTTTAAAGTCTCGATGGAGAGGTCTGCTGTTTTTAATTCCTTTTGTGATGAATACAGGTACTGTATGTTTTTGATGGACAATACTTTTCTATGAGACTACAACTGTGGTTCAATATATACCATACAAAATGTCAAAAAAAGGATGTAATGCAGGAATCTATTATGTTGGCCAGTGCATCTTGTTTTGAGAGCATTTTCATCACATTTAATTTACATTTTGATTGTTATATTGGGCAAAAACTCAATACAACTGTTACTTTATCCAGTTCCCCATCATTGCACCTTGAAATGTAGCAATCCAGTCACATCTGTTTAGCACCTCACTGTGCAGGTACAGTGTGTTTCAAAGCTCCAGCATGGACCCCCCTCAGCAGATTAGTTTGGTAGACCAGCGTGCTCTAATCGGCCTGTGGCAGAGGTCCAGTAAATAACTTCTGAAACGAGTTCAATGGCTGCTCTGTTCACCTGTGAGGTTGTCAGATGGGGCCTTTTCCAGTAACTTTCATAAAAACAGTCCAAAGAGATCAGAGAGAAGAGCATGCAGTGATTAGAGGGAAAGTGGGCTGAGTTTGACATTGGAGTTAAGAATCAGAAGCCCGACAGAAACTAATTAATCAGCCCCAAAGGCAGTGGTCACAAAAGAAAGAAGATAACCACACCTGATATGGAGTTGTTTTATTATTGCTGTTTATTTACACAAAACTGTTTTAAAACATATTTATTACCAAATACTGAAAAGATGGTGATGCAAAACTGTACATTACGGTTTAGCTAGTAAGTAAAATGTATGTCTTGAGTGTCTTTCCAGATTCCATGTAACCATGTGATTCACAGTAAAAGACAAACGCAGGGGTTAAAACAAATCATACAATGCCATAGGCCCAGAGTTGCTTTTTTAAAAGCAGTTCGGTCAAGGATTTTACACATTATTAACATGAATGACATGAGACACACAGAAATAACTGATTGGCTAATGGTTGTCATAGTTACCCTTTGCATTGTTCTTGCTCTTGGTTTAAATGGATCATACCCATTGACTGGCACACTCGTTGAATTTGTGCAACTGTTTTCCCCCTGTGCTGGTAACTGACAGATCTAACAGGAATATAAAACAATCACTTTTTTCTGAGTAAATGCTATACTCATGTATTTTAACTTAAGACAATACATCCCTTTTTACTAAAGACATCTATCCAAGGTTGATGGAGAAAAGGACTAAGTGAGCACTGCTTCCAAATGTTCGTCTTTCTGTTCCCTTGACTGACTGCATACCTAAATCAGTGAAGCCTTCGAATGGAATAAATAACTGAGTTACTTTTTTAGTTGGTGATTCAAACACCAATCAGGATATTACTCTGAGCTATTAATCATGATTTCTGGTGTTGATGGACAAGTATGGTTATCTTTACTTCAGATAAACACTTGAGCTTTTCCAGACATTTGTAATTCTTTAATAATGTGTACAATAGTTGCTCAGAGGAGGGCATGACAATGCTGCCAAACCCAAATTCGGTTTCCAATGGGTTATTTTCATGTGTCCTCTGACAGAGGAGGAGGGGGACAGGGTGGGACTGTTTGAGTGGGGGGATGACATATATCCTCTCCATGTTTTGGTTCCAAACAGTGAGGGAAAGTAAAGAAGCTGTTGAGCTTTGTTAGGGTGCCAGTCGTGATGATTTTACCCCCCACCCTGGAAACTAAATCCAACTGCAGGTTTATTGTTGGAGTAGAAAGTGAAATTCCCGCTCTGGCAACTCTATTTTCTTTGAGCGGGCCAGGAATTTGGGATTTAAAAAGTCCCTCTGTTTCTGATGTTTCCACAGGTAAACTCAGCTCTGGAACGGAGGTATTTTCTGACGCTGCACAAACTCAGGCAACTGGGATGAAAGTAGCTTGCCATAAAGTCTCTGTTTGCTCCACCAGAGAGCGAGTTCAACACAGCAAATGTTTGATGAGAGCCTCAGGTCCAGCTAGAAAAATAAACCATCCTTGGCTGCAATCATAATACTGCTTGCTCTGGCATAAATCTACAACATTTTCATGAGATTTGCTTCATTAGCAGGACCATAATGCCCCATTTATTTTTACTTGATGTTTGATTTAATGGGCGATGCAATAAAGATAATTATGTCAAAGCCAAGGCCCACAGAAACAGAAAGTATGTACAGCAGCATGCTACATCTGTATCTTGTGTCTGGAAATTACCCATTTTACCTTTTGATAAGCCCCATATCATATTACTTGTTAGATGCTTTTATCCAAAGCGACTTACATACTCAATACTGTGGGCAATCCCCACAGGAGCAATTTGGGGTGAAGTGTCTTCAGGGATACAACGACATGCTGACTGCAGTGGGGTTTGAACCTGTGACCTGCTGATCCCAATACCAAGGCTCTATCAACTGCGCCACACGCCATATGTAAGATCTTAGAGGACTTCTGTTCTTACATAACTGTTTTTGGATGCTGTGCTTACTTGGACAAGTCAGAGATTACTCTGGTTTGGTTTATTCATGTATTTTTTTTTAAACACTACTTGAATCCCACTGTCGTTAGCTTATGATTTGCTGACTCTTTGATTAGAAAGTAACACTGGGTAAGGTGTTTAATTTAGATATAATAAAGTATGTAAGATTATGTAGGAATTTTGTTCTAACATAACCCTTTTGGACAGTTATTTAACCATTATTTACAATGTTCCTATAGTGTGTGAGTGAATTGGATTCAAAATCATCCAAAGCAACTTTTTCTTTGTTAGATTGTGTCTTATACTCTTGTTTTTGGGGTGTTTCTGCAGTTTGTGCTGTCCTTTTATCTCAAGGACTGGAAACGTATTGTTATGTTCTTCTCCCTGACTTCACGGAGAGCGACTTCCTCCATCCACCGCATCTCAATATTCATTTTTATTACATTACAAATGAAATGTGTGGTGAAACCTTTGCAAAGCAATTATACAGAGATAACAGATGCAGTTGTGTCTAAGCAGTGGGTTGCACCTTCACTTCACAAGCAACGTCTTTACTCTACTATTAATGTGACTGCCAGGCAATCAGACAAATACATCAATTGTTTCTGTGGTCCCCTCTGAAGGAAAACAGCTTTATTTCACTGATTATGTGTAACACTGGCAGAGTATTTCACACTAATTAGACTTTGGCTCCACGTCTGGACAATTACTGCCTAGATTGTTGTGTTTCATAACAGCACATTTAAAGAGAGCACAGCTTAACTAGTCTGAAAATAGAAGCACTGAAGTGTGATTTTACTGCAAGGTCAGACAATCAGATCACATCCACACTTTTATCCTTGAAACGCTTAAATGAACAGGATAACACAAAAGTATAACTCTCACTTGTGTTCAATTTTCACACTTAGCTTATAGACCTTCCTATGTCTTATGTTGAATAATTTATATAAATCCTTCGTCATGAAAACGTTTTTTCTCCACAGAGAGCCCTCTATACAGTATGTCCTGCTTGTGGGATCCTTTGGTCGTGGAGGTGGAACTACGCAGTGCTCAGGTAGGTAAAAGTCTGGATTGGGAAGTGTTCACCTCGTACAGACAGTGAACGCTTTTCAAGCAGCAGAGAACAGCCCTCTGTCAACACTGGGCAAAACAAGGTCCTTATTTATCCAAGAGTCTGACGCAGTAGAATTAGCTGAATTACCTGTTTCCATGGCCTATCTGCAATGCCTACATATTCAAGAATGACTTACAGTGAAATGAAAAGGAATCCAGTTGCTGCACAACATTTCCTTAGGTGTGGTATGCAAACAGGAATACACGAGTAGGGAGGGTTTCAGCTCAGTGGGTCTATGTTTCTCACGGGACTCCCTTTATAATAACTGCAACATCAATCAGTTCAAAGTACGTGAAGCAATGACTCTGTTTTTATTTTCCAGCCGTGAGCAGAGTGGCTTTGAAAGGTTCCCAATGGAAATGAAGAAGCAGCGATCCCAGCTGGTGCAGTATTCTGAAGTGAGGAACTCTTTGTGTATAACATTACAACATCCACAAATCTCTCCACACATCGGCTGCTATATTCAAGTGGCTTGTCCAAACCTTATTTTCAGTTTTCTTTTTCAACTCTAATTTAATAACACATAACTCAATCAGGTTGTACTGTGAAACAAATACATGTTTATAATACGCTGAACACAAGACAAAGTTACATTTTGTTAGTTGTTTACATTTTACACCTTTACCCTCCCAAATGTCCTCTTTGCTGTTATTTCATTCCCTTTGAGCAAGGTTCTACCAATATGAACCTCATTTTCTAAACAGTTGAATTACTCCATCAATATGCGCTTTAAACTTTTGTGGGCTGCACTATTAGTTCATAAATCAAAACATTGTTACATCATTTTTCATTTGAGACATGGTCTTTGCAAGTTTCATTTCTCATTTTTGTATTACAGTGTTCCTATTGTTAGACTGAGAGGCTTAACTTCAGTGGCATGACTCCCAAAATCATGATACAGCTCGAACAATTTTTCATTAAAGTGTTTGCTAGTCTTCGCTGTATGCACAGGGGAGTGAAGACAATTTGTTGCAGACAGCACTGAACAAATAGAGTTAAAATGATAGTATAGTATACAGTATAACAATACACACACCAGTCTTCCAAAGAATCTCCCAGTTCTTTTCGATTTTAATTTGAACAAGCTCAGTTATTGTAAAGAGATATTTCTTAGGGGCGAGGGAGCAAATAAAACGATAACATTAGTGACTGCAGCGATAATCAGACAAGGAAATGCAAACAGATTAATGGTGAGGAACAAACAGCTCCTCTGAAGCTAGCATCAAGGCTTTAGTCTCAATATTTCATGTTTTTCAGTTCTTTCATGAGAACTGGCTTTTAATTGAAGATCATGAAACAGGCTTATGTCACAAACGTCTGGACTAATTTCTGTGTCTGTTTGAGTTTGTGTTATCTATCAGAGCAGTGATTAGAAGCCTGTACAAAGCATTGTGTACATGTTTTATTTAGAGAAAACCCTCACCCATTCCAGTTCAACACCTACAGCATCTTGGATCATTTCCAAAAATGAATCACGCGTCTTCTGAAAGGAATACTGACATGCTCTACAGCTCATCAGAAGCTCAGACCAAACAAAACACTCGTTCACTCTCTTCAGAACAAACATAAAAGATAGCTTTAGAGAGGAAACTATAGGTTACTTACGTAACCCCAGTCTCAGAGTAACATGAAGTGAGATGTCTCACTATGGGATGCACCTCATCGCGGAGCAAACAGAAGCATCAATCTCATTACGCCAATCCTGATTGGCTGGTGATCTTGACGTCAGCGTCAGGGAAAATCACCCCCTATAAGTAGCTTGCGCCACAACACATGCGTCATTCCAAATAAGCACCTCTTCTCGCTTCACCATAGCAAGGAGGGCCGTCTGGTGAGATATCTCACTTCATGTTACTCTGAGAACTGAGGTTACGTAAGTAACCTATAGTTCTCATTCATAACACTCCGTTCGATGTCTCACTATGGGAAATTGTAGCTCCCGTATTGCCAGACGAGCTTATCTCGAAAATCGCCAACCGATCAGAACTTTAACAGGTAGGACTCCGACTCAACCAGGTGCCCAGCACTGCTTGAGTCAACCTGGGAGTAGAACGCCCAGGCTTTTAAAGAGCGGACACAAGTGAGCAGCGAGGATCAGCTCGCCGCTTGCACCAATGTCTTGAATGGGAGACATCCTGGACAGAGCCCAGGATCCCGCCAGACCCTGAGTCCAGAGAAAACTCGCGAACCCGAGGGTGCCTGCGAGCTCTGACTTGTATGGGCCCCACAGCAATTGCTTCCACAAAACAGTGGGAGAGCCGTTGCTTAGTAATAGGCTTGCCCTTGTAAGGGATAGCCCAGGACACAGGGGGCTTGGTCATTATGACAAAGCACCCCCGATTATGGTACCGCTCACGGGCCAGGCCCATAGAGCCAATCGCTCTGGGTGTGGGTGAAAGATCGCCCCCCCCGCTTAGGACAGTATGTCCCTGCGTAGTGGGAGCTGCCAAGGCTGCCCGCACAGCAGCTGATATATCTCCGCTAGCCAGTACATTGCAGGCCAGTGTGGAGCTATCAGAATAAGTGTGTGGCGTTGTTCTCTCACTCTGGCCAGAGTTGGAGGTATCAGAGCCAGGGGTGGGAACGCGTACAGAAGGCCCGGGGGCCAATCGTGCGCGAGTGCATCCACGCCTAACGGTGCATTTAGATCACGCATCGAAAAGAACAGCTGACACTGAGCGTTGTCTTTCGATGCGAACAGATCCACCGCGGCTCTGCCGTAACGCACCCACAGCTGGCTCACAATCCTTGGATGTAGAGTCCAGTCTGCATAGAGTGGTGCACCTCTGGACAATAGATCTGCCCCGAGGTTCATCACTCCCGGTACGTGCGTCGCTCTCAGAGAGAGGAGACGTCTACCGCTCCATAGGATAAGTTTGCGCGCCAACATGTGTAACTGGAGAGAACGCAAACCCCCTTGGCGGTTAATATACAATATTGTGGCCGTATTGTTTGTCCTCACGAGGACGTGATGTCCCCTGAGGAAAGGCAGAAAGCGTTTCAGGGTGAGAAACACCGCTAAGAACTCCAGGTAATTTATGTGCGCCCGCTGGAGGTCTCTGCTCCAGAGACCCCTCACCGGGCGACCTCCATAAATACCTCCCCAACCTGTCAGACATGTGTCCGTGGTGACCACTTTCCGTGAAAGGACAGCACCCATAGGCACACCTCATACTAGAAAAGTCGGGTGCAGCCAGTGGCGCAGTGCCATTACGCATCTCACAGTAACCATCACTCTCCGCGCACCATGACGCGCAGGGTTTAGTTTTAGGGCGGCTACCCAGCGCTGAAACTCCCTCATGTGTAAGCGTCCCAGTCGTACGACCAGGATGGCTGACGCCATGAGCCCCAGCAATCGCAAGCATGATCTGAAAAGAACATGTTTGCACAGCTGGAAAAGAGCAAGACAAGCTCTGAAAGCTTTCACTCTTTCCGCTGACAGGCGAGCTGAAAAGGGCACCGAGTTCAGGCGTAAATCCAGGAAGAGTATAGTCTGCGCGGGGCACAACATGCTCTTCTCTGTGTTCATTATGAACCCCAGGTTGAGCAGGTGCTTAACGAGGACATTTGTCTGCGTAACAGCCTCCTGCTCCGACTGTGCGAGAAGCAGCCAGTCGTCCAGGTAGGTCGCCAGGCGAATACCCTGTTGTCTCAACAGGGCTATCGCGGCTTCCGTACGCCGTACAAACACCCTTGGACTGAGAGACAGACCGAAGGGAAGTACTCTGTATTCGTAACAGATCCCCTGAAATGCGAACCTCAGATATTTCCTGTGTGGATAATATACTGGGATGTGAAAATACGCATCTTTCAGGTCGACTGATGTAAACCAGTCATCTTTTCGCACGAGCCGCAGCAGAGATGTGTGAGTGAGCATTCTGAACTTACATCTTTTTAGATATTTGTTCAGAGCCCTTAAATAAAGTATTGGCCGAATCCCGTTCCCTCCCCGTTTGGGAACGAGGAAGTACTTGGAATAAAAGCCGCCCTGACTCTGCTCGGCGGGTACAATAGATATAGCCCTCTTTTCTAGGAGCGAGAGAATCTCTTTCTCCAAAATGTGGGCTGACTCTCCTCGGGCCTGCGAGTGCAGAATGCCCGAGAAGCGAGGAGGGGTGACAGCAAACTGGAGTCTTAGCCCCGTGTTACTGTCTTGAAAACCCAAGCGGATGATGTGAGCATCTCCCACTGCGTGCTCCTTAGAGCCAGTGAGGATGTCACATCTCCTCCTCTCTGAGTCTCTATTTGTTGTGTTATGGGGCCCTCTAGTGTCTGAACACAGTGGTGCCCCTTATCGACAATACCCACCGACACTGCGCATGCGCGTGGCGGTGGTGCCTTCACAGCCCCAGCCGGCACTGCGCATGCGCGTGCCAGTGGTGCCCTTAAAGCCCCAACCGGCATTGCGCATGCGCTTGACGGTGGTGCCTTCACAGACCCGTCAACAATCCGCCTTTTGAGAGATGCCGTAGCTGCTCTCAGAAGGGGGATGGTGTTTAGGCATCTCTCGAGGCGGCGGGAACACATTCAGGGAGAGGAGAAGGAGGGGATGTCACGCCGAACCCCGAAATTCTGGGTTGGCTGAGCCTGAGCTGCAGCCGGAACCGGAGAATTTCTAGGCCAGCCTGCCCTTGTCTCCAGCCTGGGCTGGGGACTCGGGGTGAGCTGCGACCTCTGCATCTTCGGTGTTTTAAACCGAGCAGAGTTCGAGGTAGCTTGGGCAGAGGACTGCTGCTGCGAGAGCAGCGGCTGGACCCTACGAGGGAGGCAGAGGTGGAGTGCTTCGTCCTCCCTCTTCTTCGTCTCACACCTCCTTTGCATGGAGGCGAGAGCAGAGCCGAAGATTCCCTCGGGAACGATGGGCATATCCAGCACATCCTCCTTTTCCCGGTCTGGGAGAGTGGTGAGGTTGAGCCATCTCGCTCTTTCCTGCACCACCATGATCCCAATTGCCTTGCCCGTGGCCTGGACGGCGCAGCGTTGGACACGGAGACAAATGTCCGTGACCGCTGCCATCTCGTCCAGAGTGGCTGCCCCCGGGTCACCCGACAGGTCCTCGCAGAGCTCCGCTTGGTAGGCGGTTAACAGCGAGGACACATTCAGGGCCCTGGCGGACAACGCTGCCGCTTTGTAGGCTGAAAACGGTCCGACTTTGCTGGCAGCATGGGGTTCCTGCTTGGTGACGGGCCCACCTTTGGTAGAAGGTGAGCCACTACCAGCGGTTCCATGGGCGGCATGCAGAGCAGGCCGAGCTTCTCCATTCCGTCACAGTCTAGGGAGGAGGCACCCTGGATTGGGACCTTGTTGCTGAAGTTCCTTGACACCTCATCCAACATCTCCGGGAAGACTGGAAGGAGTTGTCTCTTTTTCCCCGCTGCTTGGGGAAGATGTTTGCCCTCGTAGCGGGACCTACCTTTGCAGCCTGAGCCGGTGACATGAAGGTGTCCTCTTCCTGTTCATCCGATTCGGACAGGAGGAACGCCAAGGCGTCCTCCTCTTCGTCCTCCTCGTAGTCAGGCCCGAGGACATCCTCCGCGGGTGAGACCATGGTGAGGTCTAACCGGGAGCCCCAGCTTGGTGGAGCGCGGGAAACCGTTCCCGCGTGTCTTGCCGTCACCGGGTCCCGGCCTGCCAGGGCGCGGGATTCCGGTTCTATAGCCATCGCAGATAATGAGCCCCAGACCGACACGGAGAGGGGCTCACTCTCTGTGGCGGACGCCCCCGTGTCCTGACTGCCGGTCGGCGGATCCGTGGACATGGGGGGGTCCTGTTCCGACAGGCTAGCTTGTCGAGCTAACCTTCGGCGGAGGCTCTTAACAGTGAAGCGGACGCAATGTCCGCATGAGCCGCGGTTGTCGATAGCGTCTCGGGCGTGTTCCAGCCCGAGGCAGGACGAACAGACCTGGTGTGTGTCTGTACCCGAGATCTTCAACCCGCAGCCGCAGAGTCGAGCCACCGAGTCCCTGACTCCTCTGGTGTGAGGGAGAGGGGCGTCCATCTTGGTCGCCTCGTGGCGTGGAGAGGGCCCGCTCTCGACAGGTGGGACGGGAGAAAAGATAAAACCACCTTGTCCTTAATCCGGAGAAAAGGACAGTGTGGGTCTTTTATTCCCGGAGAACACTGACTGGTGTGGCAGTATGCTCCTTAAATCCTTTCTTCCTCCGTGGAGAAGAGAAAAGAGAAAACTTCCTCGCTACCGTGGTGTCGGTAGAGAGGGAGCGAGCTAGCAACAGGTGTGCTGCTAGCTTGAAAAAATTGGACCTACCTTACTTTCTCGGGTAGAGAAGGGCGAGGTCGATTTTAAATACTAACAGCGTTAGTACTACCGTCTTCCTGCGAAGCAGAAGGAGTAGCCGGCGAGCGCCCGTCGACCGAAATGGGTATTTGGGTTCAGTCTGTGGACAGTGAAGCTTGCCCGGCTACTGTAGAGATGTGCTCTGAAGCGAGAAGAGGTGTTTGAATGACGCATGCGTTGTGGCGCAACCTACTTATAGGGGGTGATTTCCCCTGACGCTGACGGCAAGATCACCAGCCAATCAGGATTGGCGTAATGAGATTGATGCTTCTGTTTGCTCCGTGATGAGACATCGAACGGAGTGTTATGAATGAGAACTAATTCTTCTTTTATCAGATGCCTCTTTGCAAACTGAACACATTCTCCGTGTTGATTTTGGATGAGCCGCAGAAAGGACCTATCCCATCATTTAGAGTGGGACACAGCATACAGGAAAACACACTTATATTATCTCCTTCCCACTATTATTATATCAGTCACAAAAACATTTCCTGTCTATGCTTCATGTGATGCAAGCAGTGTAATTTAGAACACATTTTCACATTATTATTTTTACTAGCAATGTATTTATTTATTTGTATTAGCCCTCAGTTGCCCATTCATAAGTTGTACAGCTAAAATGAATGCAGTGTAATGTTAACAGTCCAGCAATAAAACCTTCATGAAAGTTGTATCATGTATGTATTCACACTTTATTAAAGTACATTACTGACATTGTATGTTGCTTTACAACCAAAGCTAAGCAAAGGTTACTGCACAAACAAATTGAAGAATCACATCTCCTACAAAATAATGTTTTATTACAACTTAATTACTTTATCGATTACGCAAACGTTTGTCTCCTGGATGAGACTCCAGTCTTTGATCCACTCTGTGCCACACCTTCCGCAGTCTGTTAGAAATGTACCTGCAAAAGCTCCAAACTAAATCCAGGATAAAATATGTTTCCTTTGAAATGAATTTGGGTAGGTAGCTTAGACCAGCCTGTCTTGAAACACATTATCCGAATAACCTCAAAACTCAAAGTGTATAACAAAGTCTGCTAATCAATGGGGATTTGTCAGCTTTCATTTTATGGAGTATCAGCAAATCTCTCACTCTGGGAAAACTCATAGGAAAGCTCGATAAAGTCCGCTGGACTCAAAGTAAACTCAGCCCTGTATACATTTCTCTTGCCTTCTTTTGAGGGGCTTGGGAGAATAAAGCACAATAAACAGAACCCCCGTCCTCTAAAGGTCCACAACAAAAGCAAATAGCCCAGCCTGGCTATAGCTTTATTAGTGGTCAGCTGGTTCCCATTAGAAAGGCTTTGTGAACTGCTATCTCCACTCAAGAATCCCAAACAAACTGACCCTCGGCTCTGTTTGCCTCCCACTATCCTCTCTCTGCATGCTTCTCCCAGCAAAATCCCTGGATACCGTCGGCCCTCCCACAAACAGAGGTCGCCTCTCTGACCTCTCTGAACACTCTGACCACTGATGTCGGTACGAAGCATCTTAGGTGTAAATGGAGTTTAGCAATGTGTGAAACATCTGTTTCATTTTCTGTCCTATTCATCAGAGCAATGGCACCTTTTTTTAAAATAACGTGAAGCTATACTGTATGTGTTATACATAGTTTTAGGTGAACTACATTATCTGGACTTAAGTTCTGTACACTACTTCGACATCCTGAAAAATAATGTATTTTGCCCTCCTGCCTGAGTTGGATGAGAAGTTCAAAACCACGCAGATGTCTACACAGGACATACTGTATGAAGATAAGGACTGCAAACGGGGTAATGGCTCAGTCCAAAGGTAGAACGGTCAGAAAACTAAGCTCACTGATTAACATGTTGAATGTTCTTGCATTTAATTCAATCTAAAGACATGAGTTTCATAAACCAAGCGAACAAATTGGACTTTGATCTGATCGATGAGGATCACCAAAGTTATAACAAATCATCTCTAAAACACACACTGACCTCATAGTGATGCAATAGAAAGAGTTTCATATTTGAGGTAACATTAATATGTGTAGCAAAGTCATGGTAATATATCAAAAAGGTTTTGACATATTTCATTCTGGACCAAAGAGGCTAAACGTGAATGGATCATTTCTAAGATTGTATACATAGTGTGCATTTGAGTCTAAATCAAGGTTGCTTGGTCAAGAATGTGCTGAAATGTACATATGGGAGATGAAAACAGAGTCTTTCCTCTTCTTCATCAAATAAAGTTGGCCAGGCCCGCAGCACTGAGCTTCCTTTGTTGAGCTCCAGCTCTTAGGTCTTACTCATGCTCTCAGACGGCCCCATCTCCATCAAAGCTACACCAGTCTCCTGCCTTGTTCTTCTTCCTTTGATCCGAAAAAAATGTGTTGGGTAGAAAGAAAGATAATTTAAAACAACAATGAGGTAAGAGATGGATAGTTAATGTGGTAATGAGTGTTAGGGGTATGCAGTGGTGGTGGTGATGGGAGGGGGGCTCAAAGACCTGACCAAACCAACACGAAGACCAACCAACAAAGCTACCATTCATGTTCTTTCCCCAGTAATGGAAAACGTTTCCTCCCCGACGCTGAAAACAGAGCAAGGGGCAAATCTGCAAAGACAACAGACAGGGAGAGGTCCCTGCCGCTGTGGATTAGGATCTGCTCGCTGTGATCCACAGTCAGATTTCCACACGGGCGAGAGGAACCAGGCATCTGCATCACAGAGGGCAGAGCAGGGAGAAAATGGAAGGCCAGAACGTATTCCTCCATGGGCTGGGGGATCATATGGTCCTGGAGGCCAGGGGGACCTCGTCTGGATGTGCTCCCTATAATGTTCCTGGGTATTAGTGAATAACAGCTTTACTTCATGCTTTACATTTGGTGTATTTATGGTCCCAAATCCTTTATTTGAGGCTCTTTTTTTTTTTTACAAAAGTGGTAACATTAGTGGGTTATTCAAGTCACTGACAAGGGCACACTATTAATAGCCCTAATTATTGGCATACAATCATAACAATTCAGTGAATTATAAACCAAAAGCTAAATGACATAAACCAAACGTGATTATGCAAAAAAATTTTATGAAACCAAGCAAGATTGGGATCTGATTTAAAGGTCACCTATTATGCAAAATCCACTTTTTCAGGTATTTTATACATAAGCATGTGTCCCCTCTGCGTTAAGAGAATCTGAAAGTTTCAGGAAAAAAGATTTGCTCACTTTTTGTCCTGATCCATCTATATAAAAACCTGTCTGAAAATGAGCTGATCAGATTTTGGCCACTTTACAGTATGACGTCATAACGATGTTTTGGCTTGTGTTATTAGCCAATAAACAACCAAGGTAGCCCCCCCCCACCTAATCACCTGAATCTCCTCATAGAGCACATTGTGTTCTTTTTAACTAAATATCTCTCAGAGGGGCGTGGGGAGTGGCTCCTTATTTTTCATCTAAAGTAACAGACAGAGAATCAGCACTTTTGAAACAGGGCTGAAACAGAGGGGTTTATGGGATGCTACAATGCACAATCTGTTTGGTATTTCAGCCAAACACTTCAGAGACATGTTTTGTATATATCTGAGACCTATAATATATTGATGATAAACTGTATAATAGGAGATGTCCAGCCAACAGGCAGGGAGACAAAATACTGAGATCAGAGCCGACGCTCATAAGGGCAGTACAAACTGATAAACTGGGTCAAAGTTATGGGCCTAGGAGAATATTTCCCCAACAGGGGACCTTTAATGAAAAGTATACATACAGTTTTAACATCACTTTATTACACATTCTGTAACACAATGACATGATATACATTTCTCCTCTCTATCTCACAAATAAAGAAAGACAGGCAGCAGCAAAAATGAGATACAATCTAAGTCTGATCACAGGACTGATAACAGGATGTTCAGAATTTACATAATATTTGTGATCAAAGCACAATCCCTCTTTATCTTATAAATGGGTTTGCAGAAAGCTTGTTTAACTTGGAAGGGATGATCAAAAGGTTGAAACAGCTTTGGGTGGCCCCCGAGCTTCCGATTTCCCCATATTGTGATTTGGAAAAACTTTATTTTGTTTGAGGGTCTGATTCTGTGCTGAGGGCGCTCGTGTGAGTCGGGACATCCTGTTTCCTGAGGGGAAGATGTTTCTCTCTCTCCTGTCTGTCCCGGAGTGCTGCCCACAGCGCTGGAGAAACTTGAAGGCCACGAATGTTGATGTTTTTATTATTTCTCTAAAAGTGCGTGTGTTGTAATTGGATGTGAGATCAAAGTGGCCAGCACAGAGGAACTAATTAGATAAATATATCTCAGCTGTCAGTGTCTGAAGTCCTGGGGGCTATAAAGATGATGATGTCATTCATGTAAACCGTGTTCCCCTAATAATACCACTGTACCATATACAGTATGTTTAAATAGCTAAAACACAGTTATCATAACTTTATGCTCAGCCAAGCCAAGCCAACAACCAAGTGTAGACTCTCTACTAGATGGTGAACGTATTGGAGCATTTACCAGCTGAAGCACCATATGTATGTTCATCAGGTGGACAAAAACATGACTCCAGATAAACACTCATTATCTGTCTACCATATGCATACATTAGCCATTGTTTTTTAATCAAGTTTACTAAAACAACCTTGTAAAATAATATGTCAACATTGTATTTACAGCTTTTTTAAATGCCCCCGAATGGCCAGAAAATCAGAGCTGAAAACTTGGTGAGTATAATTTCCCTAATGTTGGATACTTGAAGACTCAAACTGTAAAAACAAACGAACCAAAAAATGCACCAATGATAATATTAAACGCTTAAAATCACAGATACAGAAGATGACCAACACAAGAACCATCTCATTGGGGCTTTGTAGTCTGTGTGCAGTATTGAACCTCCTTAATCCCCCAATCACTCAATGCTGAGTCTTTCTACTGTTTGCAGGTATTTTCTGTGCACTTCCTTTAATATTTATATTCTGGCACCCTATTCTATTCACTTTTAGGTTGTGGGGAAAGGAATGTGGTAATTTGAGTTAATAGTGGAGGGGATGGACGGGGTAAGTGCAGCTGGGCTGGGTCTCAGGAATTACCTGAGGAATGACAGAACAAAAAAAGAGCTACGCTCCTGGCTGACAGAGGTACCTTACAGACTGCTTCAGTTCACCCTGCAACAGTCCCTCTAGTGTTATTAGGGAAACCACAATCGGAATGTTCCGGAAAGGACACATTTAGAATAGTGCAGATTAGCCCACAATTCTGAAAGAGAAAATGTGAACCTTGTCACCAAACTTACATTGAAATACTACTATATTGCTTTACCTAACAGGGTTTGAAGGAAACGTAATTGATGCCTGCAAATACCTTAAACTGACAACAATTTGACTTGCCAAGAATGCATAGGAGAGTTGTTATTGTTTGACTTTGTCTCATCCCTAGTCCTGAATGAAAACAATTTGACAAAATTGAAAAACTACACCAATACCACATTTTATTGTTACTGTAATCAAGTACTTTGAGTGCCTCAACCTAAGTATACTAATGCTAATCATGCTGATTGTGGGAAACAAAATAAATTGTTAATTTATCCAGTTTGAGATTAATTTTCATTTCAGGCACCTTCACACAACTGAGTTGAATAGTGAGTCTGTTGCTTTGCCTGAGAAACCACGGCTAATACTTCACTGCCTTTGATTTGTTCTGCTACTGTCGCCACTGTATTACTGCAAATGCAATAGCTTTCATCAGTTGGCCATAGCCTCACTTATCCTATTTTTATAACATTCATGGCTTACTGAGACTCAGACTTACACTTCATAAACATTGAAAAGGAAGATGAACGGCATTGAAAGTCATATGAGTTATCTTATTTAATGAACTTTGTATCACTTGTCAGGCCTTAATAAAGTAGCAAAGGACTCTAAAGTGAAACTGAGATTTGTAGAAAATATACACTTATTTCCATATTTTATTTAAATGTGATTACATGATGTAGCTTGTCATCCATTAAATGGCTATGCTCATTTAGATAACTGCATGTTAAAGTGCATCCCTGGGCGTTACCGTGGAGACCAGAGAAGGCAGAGATCTCTCAGTCTGACAGACACAATTATCTCATCCGTCGTCACCTCCCTCTTGCCGCCGCCTCATCAGCGGCCATCTTCATGTGATGACAGGTTAATACACACCTGGGCCGACCTTCAGCTCACTGACTGACCTTTCCACTATCAGGGGAGAAAGTTGCCATAGAAACAGATGGATAGCCATGTCAGTTTTTCTTGATACACTGGCAGCACAGGTTAAAGGCAATATTTCCAACTGGTCAAATTAGTGAGCAGATCATCTGTGATCCTGTCACCTCAGAAACATTTAGGTTAGGTGAAATAATTATTAGGATTATTTTATATTATTAACAGTGTGTGAGTATATTACAGCTCAGTTAGTGGCAGTAAATGATGGGGGGATGAGAGAAAAAGAGACTATAAGTGTGTTGTGTAATGAGGACAGAGAGAGCCAAACAGAGAAGATGAGGGGGTGAGGGGGTAACCACAGGGAGAAGAAAAAACAGAAATAGAGTAGAGAGACCTGTCAGGGGAGCAGAGCAAAGTTTCAGCCAGCCGCTGAGCTCTCATTCATGGGCGGCTGGACGTGAACACTGGGCGCTCTGTGTCCATGGAGGTGATGTCTACTGAGAGATGCTATCTTTACCTCATTGATACAATGGCCTCATAGACAGCAGACGGTGGGCCAGAGCCACAGGTCTCAGTTCTGAGCCATGACAGTGCTCCGCCACAGCTAGCCAGGAAGAGTGCGCCACCTACAGGTGCTAACAGAGTAAGAGGGTGGGGGTAATGACACTTTTATTAATGGGTACACAGAGCAGTCTCTATGAGCAGTTGGTCGTATTTGCTTCATTTATTCATATGCACATACTTCATTTGGCGTTAGGAAAAGTGGGGTTATTCCACATTTTTGTTATATATCTTTAAAATGTGTTTCTTTCTGACTTCCCCAACCTGTCTGTGGTCCTCAGTACTGAGCCCACTATTCCTACTGCATTGTTAAAAAAGGGCTGGAAGTTTTAAAGAGTCAATCATTTCCTTTAACAGCTGGGCACTTGCTCCACTATTACTCTATCGGGAGTTAATCATGCATTTGTTTGGGACTATTTTTAGCTGTACATGTTACACATATGATGCTCTATTGAGTATTAACGCACACACCGTGTACAGTATGTGGGATTGAAACAAAATAATTAACAGTTTTTTTAGTCGATAAGAAAACTATAGGCTAGCATTATTATTTTTTCATCAAAGTGGCCACCAGTCAAACATATAAGGAATCACCTGTAATATACGTGACAGAAAGGGAGGCGTGTGGCGCAGTGGATAGAGCCTTGGTGTTCGGATCAGGGGGTCACAGGTTCAAACCCCACTGCAGTCAGCATGACGTTGTGTCCCTGGGCAAGACACTTCACCCCAAATTGCTCCTGTGAGGATTGCCCACAGTATTGAGTATGTAAGTCGCTTTGGATAAGAGCGTCTAACAAATGTAATGTAATGTAATGTAAAGAAAGATGGGCAAGACGGAAACATTTAACATCAACCATAAAAGGAGTCATTAGGTTTTTATAAAAATGAAATGAGTGAGGACCTAGAAGCAGTAAAACTGCCACATTTTTAAAGACCGTTTTACTGCCGTCCTCTGCACAGTCAGTTGCAGCTTTTATTTTATTTTACTTTTTGAAAGAAAGGAGCCTCCCTGCTGCAGCTCTGAGAAGATTTGGATGCATGACTGCTAGAGCTATTTCCCTTTGGCACACCTTAACTCTCCTCTCATGACGAGAAAACCCTGGCACGTAGGAGAGGAAGATGAGAAGAGAGACGGGGAATGGAACATTTGGCTTTTTCTAAATGAACTGAAGCCAAGTGTCGTAAAAAGCCTATAAGAACACAAACATCCACAATACATTGCAAATACTCCCTCAGTCACTTGCTACATTCCATGTTCAGATGGAGTTTCTTCAGGAAGGAAACCCCACATCAGTGAAGGAATTTCTCCTCACCTCCTTTTTCATGTTTGCCTCCTCCCTGTCACCTAGTTTTTTTTGTACCTCTTCCCCCCCCTCTCACTCTTTACATTCCACTTTTTTGCCTTTCACCCCCTCCCCTGGCCCAGTCGTTTGATACCTTGTTTATTTGTTTTCTTGTTAGCTCCTCCTACCTTCATCATTTTCTTTCATTCCAAATATCAGCCGATCTGATTGACTTGAGTGAGTCCTTAATAATTTTAAACAAGCGTACAGTCTTTCAGGAAAACAAGATTTTAAAAACAACTGTCGTCTTTGTTGCATGTAAATCAAAGCCCTACTTACTGTAAAACACGCTTCATGGGCCAAATCAAATTGTATGTACATTTGTGGTTAGTGCAGTCAGTGTAAAAGATCATCTAAAAGTCTGATTGTCGGTTCCTGCCGAGGTAAAGAGAAAAATGTGCAAATGAAACCACCTGTTATTTAATCTGTGCTACCAGCTGAGCGGCTGGCAGACAGCTGACCTGTTTCCGATGTGGGGCCAGGCCGTCTGTGAGCAATTTGCATTCTTTTAACTGAAGCTTTGACAATTTTTAGCAATCTTGTTAATATAATAAAAGTAAAAACATCAGCCTCGGAGGCAAAAGGCTTTGCCATTTGACCAATTATAAAAGTCACCCTTTTTATGGTACCTGATATATTTGTAGCCCTTTATAAGCACAGCACTGTTGCTTTTACCTCTGAAATTGACTTTGAGTTATTTCATGCTCCTGTGTTTGGGCAGTCACACCATTATCTTGGTCACTAAACTGAGACAGAGTAGGTGGAAAATATAAAGAGGTGGTTTTTTTCTGAGTAGAAGAAACTGCTCTGTTAATATAGCTCTAATTTGTCTTTGAAAAGTTCAATGTGCAGTGAGGGGACACACCCTGACTAAATGAGCCCTGACAGGCTCTCAGAGACGCCAGAGCAAAGCAGGGTACGGGGGGGGGAAAGATTTTTGTGAAAAAGAAAACAAACCTTGTGATATATACTTTTACCTGTAGAGATTCATACACATTATGTGCTGGCTTCCGACTCAAGTGTTTTTGTGAATTGGGTTTTTGGGGGGGAATTACTGTAGGGGGCTAGTTAAATGTTATTATTTAATGATTTTTTTTATCAATACCTCTAAATGTGGTCTTCTGGAGTTGTGCTTGATCATGCATAGAGAGGGGCCGGCAAATGCAGCTATCACATAACAGTTGTGCAGTATTTTGGAAAGTGTTGCAGAGTTGATAGTCTTACCATCTGTGCAGTGGGGACCATTGAGCAATTCCACACATTTCACAGCTTCTGCTATGAATATGCTCAAACTATCAACTTTGTTGATTTATTATTCCCTTGTTGTAAAAATAAATATCTTTTCCACTATCGTCTCTCATATCTAAAATGTTTTGACCGAGCTTTACAGGTCACTTTCTCAGACAGAATTTGAAACAAACAGTTGGTAGCTGAACCCCTGGCTAGTTGAGGGGATTACTGTCTAACTCCATCCTTCAAAAGGTACTACCCCCTCCCTTTATTTCAGTCCCCTGACCGGCTACTATAATGTCTATGTGTCTATGTGTCTATGTGCCTGCTTCTCATTCTCTCTCTCAGCTGGCTGTGTGAAGTCTTTCCAGTTTATTGGATTTACAAGTCTGTGAATTTCCCTCTGGCATGCACTTACTGGAGCTGCCCACTGTGAAGGGTGTATAAGTCCGTACTTGCATGCACATTTGACCAGTTCCTCGTCATAATTCTCCCTCCACCTTTTACCTCAGGTCACATTAGTAATTATTGGACAAAGTAGGAGGGCAGTTCTGGCGTCTTGCAGGTACACTCCTCCTGAGTTTGAGGAAACCAGCCTCAGGTCATTTAGGTCATTCGGTCACATCCCTTCCAGTTGTATGGCCTTCTCTCTCTCTCTCTCTCTCTCTCTCTCTCTCTCTCTCTCTCTCTCTCTCTCTCTCTCTCTCTCTCTCTCTCTCTCTCTCTCTCTCTCTCTGCCTGAGTAGAGAAAACGACTGACTCAACGTGGAGATACCATCTGACGGAAAGTGACAACATACAGGAAACTACAATAAACTATAGAAAAATAGGAGGAGTGTTATAGGAATTCCTTTAAAAAAAAAAGTTCTAAATTTAAACTCTGTGCAAGCTACTAATCCTGCAACATCGATAACCACAAAGACTCTAATTACTATTAATAATATCAGCATAATAAGCATAAATACCTACCTTTGATTCAATAAACAGCAGGAATAACTGAGGAACATACAGTATATTAGTTTTGGCATTACAATTACATTTATTAAGGAAAATGTGTAACTTAGTTTTATCATTTCTAACTTCTACTGTACTTTCACTTTTTACATCCTCTGAATTTGTCTGAAAGATATAGTCACTATTTCTTCCTCAGATTCTGATTTGATATACGACATACAGCATATAGTCAGTTTACTTAGAGATTTAACACCTAACAAGTTGTTAGAATTTAGTCTACTTTAACCACCTAAATGGAAAATGCAGAAGCAATTCAACTGTTTTCGCAAACCAATGCTTCTGTGCTTATCATGCACATATGTTTTGCCTGTAGAAAACACATATATTTAATTGTGTATTGCTTTCGTCTTGAAAGTATATTGTATGGTTCCCCTCAAATTGCAGTACACTTAATTTGCCTATACCAAAGTAAGGGTAACTTATTTTACAAGTCTGATCTGCTGATACTCGTACATATTTCCAATGATACATTATAATATTTTTTAAAGCTTGTCACTACATGTTTTATTAGAACGTTCATAGAAAACATTTGTTTATAGGCACTAGACATAATTCCTGCCAGCTATAAAGATCATTCTTTTCAGAGACTTTAGTCCCCTTAGGTGTTGGAACATAATTACAGCAGATATCCAGCCAGCAAACAAAAAAAGATTTAACGTTGAAAAGCCTGTTTTCCTTGTGATTTATATACCTAGCAAATAAAGTGCGTCTGATTCTGAGGGGATCAGCATCAGTCATGTGTATTTGAACTTGCATGTATCTTCACTCATCATGTTCCCTGCTGCCTGTAAGCAGTCAAAGTGTTAAGATTTAATGGGGTGTTGTTGCTGCTTACCAATAACATTTAGGTCTTTTCATCAGGGCTATACATTACCCCCAGTTGTTTTCTCTCTGTCTCTGTACCATGTCCTGACGTGCCAAGTAAGAATGCCGTGTCTTTTAACTCCTCTATATGTTTAACCATTTAGATGTGTAATTACATGCTGTGCAGGATGTCATAGCCGGGGGCCGAATCTACTCCAGTTTTCTTAAAAGAGAAATTCCACTTCCTTTGATTTTTTGAAAGGCCAAAGGATTAGAAATGCAAAGATAGTTACAGGGCTAGTGCAGTAGTTCATATACCAACATGAGGGGCAGTGTACTCTTTGATAACAAACATGACAACAGTTTGTATTCTGCCCCCAGCAGGTGGTCTCACTCCAAAATGATGTTGCTATAGCGGCACCCCTACTGGGATATTTCCAAATCAGTAGCAGTTGAACCTTTCCTTTTAACACAAATATTCCTCACAATTTCTCACTTTCTTACCTTTCATGCATGGCTGGCAGGATTATTTTCATTCTGTGCCATTTGCCAAGAAATACACCAATTAAGTTCAGCTGAATGCCTTGCCAGTCATTATGACCTGGGTTGGGCCATCTGGATTCTCCAAATGTAATACATGTAGATCAAGGGAGATGCAAATGACTGATGAAAGCCTGGGAATACACAAAAGCAGAAACATGCAGCTGTGGATAATATGGGAATGGGAATATGCCCATGCGCCTCGGTGTCTGATGTTAACACAACAATGTGGGAGATTGCAATGAACTCAAAAGAAGTCCAAAAATGTAAGTTTCACATGTTGAATACTGTATATCAATTCATTGTTGTTTTATATCAACAAACCCTAGTCAACTTTACACGCTGGAAACAGACCTGTCATTTTTAGCCATACTGGTTAGAAAATATTTCCGATGCGTAGCACCAGAGGAGCACCTTATTGTAACGAGTGTAAAGGCGGAGCTTAATGGACTTAATATGTTTAGCATGTTACACTAAATGTTTGGTCTCAGAAGACCTGAGAAACTGACATAGTTACTTCCACTTTATTGTCAGATGTGTGACCAAGCAAATATTGACATGCATCTTTTCCTCTTCTTAAATACCTTTTAGACTAGAGGATTAATAACAAAAGCGAGTAAGTACTCTTTTGTGTTTTGTGGTAGTTGATACGATCTGGTTTTTCTGATTTCAGTAATGCTAGCAAGTTTTCTAAGGTTACTGTGTTGCTATGAAGCAGCAGTCATAGCAATATACTGTAGCTATACATCCAGTATTCACTCACCTTTCAGCTCTGCTTTGGTCCTATTTCCTGAGTAAAAGTAGTGCCTGTACAGACAGATATTTAAAGGTTTTGGATTGAATGAATCAAAACATATCTATTTAGCGACTTCAAGCTAAAATAAACTGAAGTTTATCAAACATTTGAAAAACCATTCACAAAGACTCTCAGATAGTTTTGCTAATACGTTTGGTAGAAGGGTAACAAATATACCACAGCATCCTATATTATACTTGGCTGTTTTGGATTTATAAGGCAGGCATCTGCGCTTTTCCATCTTTCTTTTGACATCTGGGCTGCAGCCCCTCTATCATTACCCTTACCTCCTCCTGCACACAGATGGCACCAGATATCTTAATGTCCTTAAGGCCATTTCATCTGTTCCCTTTTACTAGTTTAATCATATAAGTAGTCATTATGACTCTTAGTTAGCCCATTACCTATTCATATTCTTTGAAATCTTGTGTGGAATATCCATCCAGACTTATAAAATCATATATAATGGTTGACATTAATCAGTCAAACGTTGAAAGAATTGTCCATAATCTTTAGATCCTTTCTTTCCTGACTGAACCTACATTTCTGTTGTCATTCAAACAGTATTTCATACTTCAAGCCTACACTAACAAGTGCTCCAATAGATTACATTACCATACATTACATACAATTACAACAAGAAATAGGAACCAAAATGTTCATTATACTTCCTGCACTGCTATTTTAATGTTGCTAAATGCTCTTAAACATTTTTTTTGTATAGTGCTCAATGCTTATTGGTTTATGTCGAGGATGCCTACAGTATTGGTTTAAATCTGTAACATATTTTGAATCTCACTCAAATCATGTCTCTTTCTATATAGCATGCATTTCAAACTCAAGCCAACCTGGATCAAAGGTCTGTTCAGCACGGTGTTACAGTAGCTCTGATCTCAGTTGTTTTATGTACTCTATATGCCTTACTGTCAAATCTGTTGTTGTGCCTAGAAACCCTGTTTCCACTACAGCTTTTGCATCTGGTACCTGGATTAAAAAATCATGAGTATGCATGCACTGAAAACCAAGCAGATTCATTCACCTCTCTCTTTCATAATGAGTCAGGTAAGGACACACATTTTTTTATTTCTTCACAGAGGTTAATATGCTTTGTGACCCTATCCACAAAGCCCCCTTCCCTGCACCCTGCTCTCCTCCCACCTCCACATCCTCCTGTGTGCTTTCCCAGACAGCCTTGTTAACTTGTCTACCGCTCTCTGAGCTTCTGCCAGCAAACAAATAATAAACAGATCATTTGTTCAAGTCCACTTAACATCCATCATTGCTTTGCTATACTGCTGTGCTCGCTGTGGTTGACTTTAGTGACTCTCATTAAGACAATTTCTCTCTCTAAGCTCTACAGTACTCTAGGCTGCTGCCTTCAGGTTACACTTTCCTGAACTGTTACTAAATTCTAAAAGGAGTTAATAGGCAATTGTGGGGAAAAAAACTGAAAACAACACTTGGTTGCTGAATAACTTTGGGCCTTTCTAGTTTACATGACAAAGTCTTTAGTCTCAGTAATTATGCTGGATGTGACAATCGCTTGATATGGAAGTAGTGTGACCGCCCGGCTGCTTTCCTGTTATACAGGCCTCTAAATCCGCTAACACACATAAACACAAAAACACAGATTTATAAGACACTTTCTAAATATGTTATTTTTTAGGATGCAGGCAAGGCGACACATTGAAACAAGGTTCCAACCCAAAATGCAGGAGTCTTTTGATCCAATTAAGTCACAACAAAGGATGGTCAAACAAAACTTAACATGTGGTTATAGCGTTCAATGCATCTCATCCAAGTCAAGTTTTGGGTGTGAGATTGAGTTCTCAAGATGAGTTATTGCACATTTAGGAATCAAATTCTCCCGGATAGATGAAAATCGATGGAGAAAAATGTATCTACGGTTGCATAATTGATCCCCTATCCGTCAGAGACACACAGCTTCACTTGGTAGACAGTGACATCTTGTGGGGAGTGAGATTCCTTTTGTTTCAGGTCTGGGCTGACAATTCCATCCTGTTCCTCTTTTTTCTAATTTACTCATTATTTTTTCTGTAATATTACTATATATTCAGTGCACACTATTTTAAATAACAATCATATAGTTTGGACCAAGTTCCCTGTTTACAGGAGTCCTTTTAAAGAGCAGGAGGAAGTAGCTCAAACTATTCACAACACAAAAGACAGTTTAACAGACAGGAAACACGACCTTGCCCCTCATTTACATATAATGGTATATGCAACATATGTTTTCTGTCCAGATTCAAATCAAAGTGTTAGTGATAAATATGTAGATTTAAAGACTGTTATTTCTTGAAACCTGACTATAAATCCAAAAGTACCAAAGTATTAATTGTGCCAACATTTGGTAACTTTAGGTAGTTATGTCCAATACATGTATATTCTCATTGTGATATCCAGTTACAGTAAGTTTGCAAATTGACTCTCAAACATTAATTATTTGTTGTATTATTTATTTTCAGTGTATGCTCTCAAGTCATGACTCCACCCCCCCCAAAGAGCCCCATGTGACCTTGTGTCAGGGTGAGGCTCTGGGTGCACTTGTTTCCGAGGGTTCGAGCGCTACACAGGACCAGGAGGCCAAGGCTTGAGCGGAAAGAGAGGTTTGGTGTTTCTGGAGCCATGGACTACCAACAGAAACTGGCAGAGAAACTCACCATCCTCAATGAGAGAGGCAGCGGGGTGTTAATCCGCATGAACTACATCAAAAAGGTGAGGGAGCAGGAAGATTTAAGTAGGCGGAGGTCTGAGTAACAGAAATAAGGAACTTCACTTTCATGTTATACGCTTACGCTTTATTGGTTTTCAAAATGTTTAACTGCATATAGCCATTACACAATGCCAAGATATATTTGAAAGTAAACACAAGGGATAGACAATGACTGTATGAAGCTAAACTTAAATGTATTTGATCTGTAATGCACTAAAGTACTACAGCGTCTTATAAGGATGCATCACTAATACAATAGTAATGCACTGTTACTTAAAATCAATAAACTATGTAGGAGCTGTAACTCAAACTGTTGTAATGAAATAATGTGAGTTTTTTTAAACAATTAGCTTTTGTTGTATATGCAGAACTGTGTTCTAACTGCAAGTGAGCTTATTTCTCCAAAGAGGAAGTGCGAACAGGAAGTCAGTCTGAGCTGTCCGTCAACTTTAGTTTGAGTTATTCTAAACTGAATGCTAGGAAACTCACAAATCAGATTAGATGCAAACAGACCAGTAAAATAAGACATTACAGGGTTAATGGAATGAACTAATATTGATTGATTCCACAGAACGAATGTTTGCTTCATCTTGACTGAACGTGACATACAAGAAGTTTCACTCATGAGAAAATATAAAATGTTTTGTGTTCTGTGCGCACAGCCACACACACACACACACACACACACACACACACACACACACACACACACACACACACACACACACACACACACACACACACACACACACACACACACACACACACACACACACACACACACCACACACACACACACACACACACACACACACACACACACACACACACCACACACACACACACACACACACACACACACACACACACACACACACACACACACACACACACACACACATCCCCTATTCAGTTTCCCTATTAGAGCATGTATTTTCATGAGGGGAAGTGGAAGAGCAGTCTTATTTTGAGCCTGGTAGAGATGTGCTGAACATGCATCCATTACTTTATATTCCTGCAGTCAGACTTACGAGCTGCACACTGCCTTCTACTGTCAGCCTCACAGGAGCAGTTCAGCAATAACTATTCTGCTCAAGGTCACCTTCAGGGTTTCTGAGGGAGGCGGGGATAGAAATATTACCCATTCTGCCCACAGTCTTCACAGATAGTCTGGGGATTGATCATCTGACAAGCTAGCTCTGCAAACCAGTGGTTGGATGCCAGTCAAAATGTTAAAAAAACAACAACAATGTTATCCTGTCAGGAGAACCCACCGGGCATGAAGACGTGTTTAAAAATGAAGGGTTTAACTGCCATACATGCCCAGGTGAATCAGGCCGAGTGTTACGGTATCATGTACAAACTGCTCGCATCACATCCTCATTATCTTTTTCTAATCTCTGCTGCAGACCTGTGCAGACCCTAAGCTGCGGCTCTCCCTCCTGACAGATAAATCCATGGAGACCGCCATCAAGTACATCAACAAGAAATTCCCCAACATTGACTTCAGAGGAAACATTGTGAGTGTAACTGCGACTGTTTTTCCATTCCTGCTTTATAAACACGGACATGCTTTTACTATATCTTCATGTTTTGTTTTGATGTAATGAGGAAGTTGTTTTGGATCTTGAGACAAAATGTTTAGACAATTTAGGTCTTAGTAAGTAATTATTGTGTGATCTACTAAAAAACATTATGACATTTGGTCAAATTGATAATATTGTGATCCCATGCATGTCATTCCTGGCCTTTCAAAACTATAACACAATGTCTACAAGACTCATTTTCTGATATGGCTCATAATATCAGTGCACGGGTTATATCTCATATAATCATCTGTTTTGTTTACATACTACAATAATCCATTAATTTAACCATTTGACCATAGCTGATGTGGTTTTATCAACAAGCAAGTGGAGTTAATTAACAACAATTTGAAAATAATATCATACAATGCTTTGCTTCATAAAACCAAAGTTCCGATGACTTTTTTTTGCAGCAAAATCTGAACAGCATCCAGCGACAGAAATCTGAAGTGTTGGCAGCCACAACGAGCTACTACGACTCGTTCCTGGACGTCATCGAGTTCAGGGTGAGGATCTCTTGAGTTCTTGTTAAGGTTTGAATGTCATTTGCATGACAATGACCTACATGACAACTTCAGGGGAAGAAACATCAACACCACATAACAACTGTCTACATTTACAAACATTACAAAGATGATGGATAAATATCCATTATTCTTACTTTCCTATACAAAAACAAATCTGATAATAGAAGATATTGATAATGTTTGTTATTCTCCTTTTTTAATTAATCCTTTCTTCCGCTATTCATGTTTCCGGAATACATTTACATATAAAGTGGCTTATTTCTACATAGAAAATAACTGATTTTATTCCCAATACGGAGGACATTTAGCTCACTCTGTGTTTTGTGCAGTTTGTCACACCTCCCCTCACATTAGCATACATCTGTGATGGAGGTCGCAGCCAGGCCAATGCATCATCTGTTTTTGTAAGATTGAAAATTACTCAATAATGACGTTATAAAAATAAATATGCAAATGTTTAATGATGTTTAGGCCACAGGAATCTCTGAACATGAGAATGTGTTTATGAAATCAATTCAGAGGCTTACCATGGTGTAAATGTCTGTTTTCTGAACCGATCCTTCTCTCTTCCTCATTAGGACCACGTGTATGAGCTGCTGAACACCATAGATGCCTGTCAGTGCTTCTTTGATATCGTAAGTATACTGAATACAATATATATTTTTTATAAATTAGAGAAAACACTGAAGTCCGCACAACATCTGCTATTAATCTGACAAGCTGTCATTCAGTTGTCTCTTCATTCAATCTGCTGTATGTTGTTTACTGTGGGTGGTGGTGGCGAAGTCGATAGGGACTTGGCTTGGCAACTGGAAGGTCACCAGTTCAAGTCCCGGCAAGACCAATTGCTACCGAGGTGTCCCTGAGCAAGGCACCGTTCCCCACGCTGCTCCCCGGGCGCCGTTCAAAATGGCTGCACACTGCTCCTAACACTAGGATGGGTCAAATGCAGAGAAACACGAGGGATTAATAAAAGTCCATCTTATCTTACTCCTTCCTGCTAATGCAGGTTGTGTTTTCTTTCCTCACCGCCCGCAGCCTCCTTCTGTTCAGTTCTTGTATTTATCATAATTGCGTGGGATCTCTTTCCTTGTGCATTACGTATATGCTTTTGTATTTTGACATATGTCCTGATGAGACTGAAGTACTAACAGTAATTTCCGAGCCACTGACCACACTGACATTTTGATTTTAGGCAATTAACTTTGACTTCACCAAGAACTACTTGGATCTGATCATCACCTATACGTCTGTTATCATCACACTGTCTCGTATCGATGATAAGAAGGCACTGGTGGGAATGTTCAACTGCGCCCATGAGATGACCAATGGGAGCAGGTGAGAAAACATGATACTGCTAGTGCTTGATATGATTGGATACATTAATTGAACATTACATAGTGAAAAAGAAATTGACAAAATATATGCACAAAGAATCCCCATTCAGAAAGCATTTGCCATGCGCAGCTTTCCAATTAACAAACACTTAATTTAAGTGGTTTAATTAAAGCCATTACGAGTTTCCACATCCATCAATATGAACACTTCTCTGATCCTCAAAATTAATTACAATCTTAATTGCTGCAGACATCGAGCAGCCACCACTAACCTTTTCTGAGTGCCAAGTGGTAATCTGACATTTTGAGTCTGCCC
This sequence comes from Pseudochaenichthys georgianus, assembly GCF_902827115.2. NCBI lineage: Eukaryota > Metazoa > Chordata > Actinopteri > Perciformes > Channichthyidae > Pseudochaenichthys > Pseudochaenichthys georgianus. Next base: position 23,874,313 of record NC_047507.1, on the reverse strand, counting down.
ACTTTGCATATTTATTTATTCCCTCAGAGGATATTTATCTGAGTTTGAGACGTGAGCAGGGAACACAAACACATACTGTACATTTTAGAATCACATTTACATTTCACGTGGGGACGCCTCTTGAGAAGAAACAACTCTGCATTATTTCAACCACTCAAAAATAAAGTTGTAAAAGAATGATATCATTTCCCAGACTTAAGTATTTTCAGTAAAAATCCATGTAGGGACTGCTAGAGTGGCACAGTATTAGAATTGATCTATTATTATTATGTCCTACTTCTTTTCCTTCGCCTTGATTAATTGCATACTGTGTTGGATCCTGCAGTGACCCCTCCTACCCACGGCTCGGCCAGATGTTTGTGGAGTATGAGCATCCTTTGAAGAAGCTCACGGAAGAGTTTGGCCCTCACACAAAAGTAAGCTCCATGTGCCACTGTTTATATACAGTGCAATACAAAGCTATATAAACAGTTTGTGATTTACATGAATTAAACAGAGATGGTGGCACAGTCAAATAAACTAAATTGTCAGATTTGATTAACCTTGTCCAAATAATGCTGTATATCTAAATAGAGAACACAAATATGAAATGATACACACTTCTGTCTTGTTACAGAATGTCACTACATCTTATTATTCAACAGCATGCACAAGCTTTCCGCACAGTTTAAGGGGGGACGGGCACTGATGTAATGTGACGAGGTCAGACGTCCTCCTAAAGGTGTTGGATGAGGATGAGGTGACAGCTCTTTCCGAGTTGAATGCAGACATGCAACTACGAAGACTATAGCTGTACATTACAGATGCTTTACCCAAGACTAACACAATACAACACAAATCATACAAACCTTTTGTTTCAGTGAGTAAGTTATTATTTATACAAGACAGTACAAACAGGAGCAATAACATGACGCACCTGTATGTGAAAGAAACAAGAACAAGAAGTGAGGATACCCGGCCCGGAGGAAGCCCGGGGTCCCTTTCTGGAGCCAGGCCCAGAAGGAGGACTCGTCGGCGAGCGTCTGGTGGCCGGGCTTGCCACGGAGCCCGGCCGGGCCCAGCCCGAAAAGGCAACGTGGGCAACACCTCCGCTTCTCCCTCCCGCGGGCCCACCACCTACGGGAAACAACGATGGGGTCGGGTGCGCTGCCAGAAGGGTGGCAGTGAAAGTGGAGAGTCTCGACGGACCAGACCCGGGCGACAGAAGCTGGCTTTGGGGACGTGGAATGTTCCCTCTCTGGGGGGGAAGGAGCCGGAGCTTGTGCGGGAGGTGGAGCGGTACCAGTTGGATCTGGTTGGGCTCACCTCTACGCACAGCGTCGGCTCTGGAACCTTACTTCTGGATAGGGGTTGGACTCTATTCTTCTCCGGAGTTGCTCAAGGTGTGAGGCGCCGGGCGGGTGTGGGGATACTCACAAGTCCCCGGTTGGGTGCTTCGTTGTTGGAGTTTACCCCAGTGGACGAGAGGGTCGCCTCCCTACGCCTGCGGGTTATGGGGGGAAAACTCTGACTGTTGTGTGTGCTTATGCACCCAACAGCAGTTCAGAGTATACGGCCTTCTTGGAGACCCTGGAAAGAGTCCTGTATGGGGCTCCTGAAGGGGACTCTTTAATCTTGCTGGGAGACTTCAACGCACATGTGGGCAATGATGGAGACACTTGGAGGGGCGTGATTGGGAGGAACGGCCCCCCTGATCTGAACCGGAGTGGTGGTTTGTTACTGGACTTCTGTGCTAGTCATGGATTGGCCTTAACAAACACCATGTTCGAACATAAGGATGCTCATAAGTGTATGTGGTACCAGAGCACCCTAGGCAGAAGGTCCATGATCGATTTCGTTATCGTATCATCGGACCTGAGGCCGTATGTTTTGGACACTCGGGTAAAGAGAGGGGCGGAGTTGTCAACTGATCACCATCTGGTGGTGAGTTGGGTCGAGTGGCGGGGGAAGCCTCTGGATAGACCTGGTAAGCCCAAACGTGTAGTTCGGGTGAACTGGGAACGTCTGGAGGAGGCCCAAGTTCAGGAGGCCTTCAACTCGCACCTCCGGCGGAGCTTTTCGTGCATTCCTGTGGAGGTTGGGGACATTGAACCAGAGTGGTCGGTGTTCAAAGCCTCTATTGCCAAAGCCGCGGCGGGGAGCTGTGGTCTCAAGGTCCTAGGTGCCTCAAGGGGCGGTAACCCTCGAACCTCCTGGTGGACACCGGTGGTCAGGGAAGCCGTCCGACTGAAGAAGGAGGCCTTCAGGGATTTGTTATCCCGAGGGACTCCCGAGGCAGTTGCAAGGTACCGACAGGCCCGAAGGGCAGCAGCCTCATCCGTGGCCGAGGCAAAGCAGCGGGTGTGGGAGAAGTTTGGAGAAGACATGGAAAAGGACTTTCGGGCGGCACCAAAGTTGTTCTGGAAAACTGTCCGACACCTCAGGAGGGGGAAGCAGGGGACCATCCAAGCTGTGTACAGTAAGGATGGGACGTTGTTGACCTCAACTGATGGAGTGTTAGGGCGTTGGAAGGAACACTTTGAGGAACTCCTGAACCCGACAACTCCGCCCTCTATGTTAGAGGCAGAGCTGGAGTATGACGGGGGATCAACACCAATCTCCCGGGGGGAGGTCACTGAGGTCGTCAAACAACTCCACAGTGGCAAAGCCCCGGGGGTGGATGAGATCCGCCCGGAAATGCTGAAGGCTCTGGGTGTTGAAGGACTGTCATGGTTGACACGTCTCATCAACGTTGCGTGGAAGTCGGAAACAGTACCGAAGGCGTGGCAGACCGGGGTGGTGGTTCCCCTTTTTAAAAAGGGGGATCAGAGGGTGTGTGCCAATTACAGAGGCATCACACTACTCAGCCTCCCCGGGAAAGTTTACTCCAAGGTACTCGAAAGGAGGGTCAGGCCGATTGTCGAACCTCAGATTGAGGAGGAACAATGCGGATTCCGTCCTGGTCGTGGAACGACGGATCAGATTTTTACTCTCGCAAGGATCCTGGAGGGGGCCTGGGAGTACGCTTATCCGGTCTACATGTGTTTTGTAGACTTGGAGAAGGCGTATGACCGAGTTCCCAGGGAGTTACTGTGGGAGGTGCTGCGGGAGTATGGGGGGAGGGGGTCTCTACTCAGGGCCATCCAATCTCTGTACTCCCAAAGCGAGAGCTGTGTCCGGGTCCTCGGCAGTAAGTCGGACCCATTTCCGGTGAGGGTTGGCCTCCGCCAGGGCTGCGCTTTGTCACCAATCCTGTTTGTAATATACATGGATCGGATTTCGAGGCGTAGTCGTGGGGGAGGGGGTCTGCAGTTCGGTGGACTAAGGATTGCACCACTGCTTTTTGCAGATGATGTGGTTCTGATGGCTTCATCGGTCTGCGACCTTCAGCACTCACTGGATCGGTTCGCAACCGAGTGTGAAGCGGCTGGGATGAGGATCAGCACCTCCAAATCTGAGGGCATGGTTCTCAGCAGGAAACCGATGGACTGTCCACTCCAAGTAGGGAATGAGTCCTTACCCCAAGTGAAGGAGTTCAAGTATCTCGGGGTATTGTTCTCGAGTGAGGGAACAATGGAGCGTGAGATGGGCCGGAGAATCGGAGCAGCGGGAGCGGTACTGCAGTCGCTTTACCGCACCGTTGTGACGAAAAGGGAGCTGAGCCAGAAGGCAAAGCTCTCTGTCTACCGGGCCATTTTCGTTCCTACCCTCACCTATGGTCATGAAGGATGGGTCATGACCGAAAGAACGAGATCGCGGATACAAGCGGCCGAGATGGGTTTCCTCCGCCGGGTGGCTGGTGTCTCCCTTAGGGATAAGGTGAGAAGTTCGGTCATCAGGGAGGGACTCGGAGTTGAGCCGCTCCTCCTTCGCGTCGAAAGGAGCCAGTTGAGGTGGTTCGGGCACCTAGTTAGGATGCCACCTGGGCGCCTCCCTAGGGAGGTGTTCCAGGCACGTCCAGCTGGGAAGAGACCAAGGGGTAGACCTAGGACCAGGTGGAGGGATTATATCTCTTCGCTGGCCTGGGAGCGCCTTGGGATCCCCCAGTCAGAGCTCGTTGATGTCGCCAGGGAAAAGAAAGTTTGGGGCTCTCTGCTGGAACTGCTACCCCCGCGACCCGACCACGGATAAGCGGGAGAAGATGGATGGATGGATGGACCTGTATGTGCGTCAAACAAAGCCAGCATCGTCAAAGCAAATAATGTTTGGACAATCTCCTTGGACATGTCTGCTACAGTATAACAGGCACATCTGGGCACATCTGAGGCCCAGATGTGCCTGTTATAGCAAGTGATGTTTGATGTACCTTTCAAACATCAAACTTCCATAGCACTGTCATCTAACACAAACTGAACGAGTTGGCACAGCTGTCTGCACTCCTGCAAACACTGCTCTCACTATGTTCAGCAGAACTAATCAGGACTTTTTGCAAACATTTTAACAAAAGGTCTGCACAATATATTCTGATATAATAGACAGTAGATAAAAAGGTGCATTTCATTTTCAACCTCTCCAAGATCACACTTTATTTGTTTCAACTGCCAGATGCAGGACACCAAATAACAACATGTTGACATATGGTCAGATGATTCATCACTTTCACACTGACTCGTCTGTGTGGTCTGTGTAGTGGACCATAAAATATGCCTATGTGCGAAAATCACAGCTTTTCAGCCTCCAGCTGGTTTTTGCTATAATTCATAGTGGAGCATTGCCATCTCTCTGTATCTCTGTCATGGTGCCCTCTTTCTGTGTCTGCCTCTCTCCAGTTTCCTTTCTCACTTCCTCCCTTTTCTTCTCCGTGTCTCTCCCAGTCTGTGACAGCGGCCTTGCTGTCTCTGAGGATGGTCTACCCACGCAGGAACCTGCCAGCAGAGCAGTGGCGTAGCGCCCAGCTCCTCAGCCTGCTGAGTGCTCCAGCTGCCATGCTGGACCCGGCCTGCTGCGACACTGTGAGTGTTATGAATCCTGTTGCCTGTGGCCTCTTCATATTGGAAACACTAGTACAGCCAAAAAAGGAACCTCCAGGCTACAATTTCTTTTGAAAAGACACCATTTATTTTAAGCAAAAGATGGCCCTAATTGAAAGTCTTTTGAGAACACAGCCAGGTATTCTGAGCTTTATTATAAATGTGGATTTTTGTATTTCTCTTTTACCATATTTAGGGATGATGGTAACTATTTCAAGTAAGATACAAACAATATATTGTCTTGAAGGAAGAAAAGAACACGGGAGGAATCAATATGTTTTTAACATAACGTTTAACTGATACGTTTTACTTTTTAATACAGTAGGTTTAGCACGTTTAAGGCTATAATGAATGTGTTTGTATTGGCAGTTAATGGGCTTGTTATTTATCACAGATGGCATGTGAATACCTGTCTATGGAGGTGATGGAGCGATGGATAATAAGTATGTATTACTCATACTGAATCTGCCATCTGTTCTATTTATTAACAACATATAAATGTAATAAACATATGCAGCGTTTTAAAATGTTTGCACATTTTTAAGCACATTTCAGACATACTGATATCCAACCCATACAATTATGTATTATGTAATTATGTACATTATTATACCTCAGAGGCATTACCAGTTGTCATATGAAGCAGAAGGCGTCCAGCGCCACAGGTTGTTGTTTCTTAAATATGGCTGACTGTGCTCTTTGCAGTCGGCTTCCTGTTGTGCCACAGCAGCCTGAACACCAACCAGGCCTCTCAAGAGCTGTGGAAGATGGCTCTGCGGAGCGGCCTCTTCCTCATCCTCACCAGAGACGAGGTTCTCAACATACACAAGGTCTCCGAGGACCTCTTCATCAACATCAAAGGGTGTGTAAGCTGCACTGCTACAGTTTGAGAAGTATTACTAGTGATGCATGAACATGTAAGAAGCAATAATGGGCAATTTGTGCCAGATAATTCAACCTCATATTTCAAACAATTAACAATCTCCTCTTAAGAGCCACTTTCATTTCATTGCCTGCTTTAAAATCTCCTGATAAGGACCTCTCGTCAGGTTTCTTTGATTAATTCTGGATTTAAATACAGTAGCTGGACCATGAGTCTATCAGCAGGCTTAATACGGCCACATACTATAAAGATTTTTAAAATCAACTATTTATGTTATGATTTTTGGTTGGAAATGATCACATCAAAAACAAATATTGCTAATAACACAATAAAACATTTAAGCAATTAAAAAGGTTGTAAAGGATGAATGTTTGCAATAAACAATATAAAAACATAATGAAACATACTGTTTGAAATAATTCATTTGATATTATAGTTTACAAAACAGTTTTTAATGTTGGTAGTTCTGTTGGAGAATACATAACATTACCAAGGCAATAATAACTCAAATGTGAATTCCCCCTAAAATTGCTTGATTTGACTCATGGCAAGTATGACAATAAAAAAGGTGAATCCGTCCACAATTTTCCTGTCAACAATTTCAAATGTTTGATATTCCATGACAACTATTTCTTATTTTAATTCAGATATAACAAGCGAGTTGCAGACATCAAGGAATGCCGTGAGCATGCTTTACTCAACAGGTGAGACTGACAGGAAACTAAGCAAAGTTTGAACATTTCTGTGTCATAAATATTCATTGATGTGTATTTACTTTGAAATGAGCTGTGGGAACCAAATGTCCATGTCCATTTCCTGTGTTATTACCAGTGGAGCTATGCACAGAGAGAGGAGGCAGTTTCTGAGAGGAGCGCTGAAGGAATTATATAAAGTTCTGGAGGATGAACCTGGACTTCTGGGACCAAAGGTAGAAGTCAACGGGAATAACAGCTGTGCCGAGGAATTTAAATGAGTTTATACATTGTCATAAATCTAAAATGAAATTCTGATAGCATAACTTATGTAAAACAGTAGTTTGATCCAGCTTCCATCCTGCACACATTTTGGACTCTGGGGAATACTTGGATAGGAGGGGTGAATGATTTGGAATGACGCCTCTGTTCTGTGTGCCAATCAAATCCCTTAGGCCCTGTTTGTCTTCATGGCTCTGTCATTCTCCCGTGACGAGGTCCTGTGGCTCGTCAGGCACTCTGAGAATATGCCAAAGATAAAGACGCCCGAGGACTACGTTGACAAGTAGGTCCTACTGTAGGTGCAGAGGGAGAAAACGCCTGGAGTGTCATTTTACTGTGCCAAAGGGAGCAGGTTGCAGCTCCCCCGCTACAAATGATTAAGTCTCTCCACAGTGCAGAAGCTATGTCGTCTTTCGTAGTATCCTATAGTGTGAATAGAGGTTTTAGAGTTGGTTATTTGTACACATTTAATTGTGAAATGTAATAAGAAGTGATTCATGTTGTTTGGTGTTTTGCTTGCAGTCAGATGGCAGAGCTGCTGTTCCACATGGAGAAGTTACGAGGTCTGATGAGCAAGTACAACTACGTAGTTCAGCGCTACCATGTCCAGTACCTGGCACAGTTTGATGCCATGGTCCTCAATGACACCATACAGGTAGCAGAAGGCATACATACTATTTTATTTTATCCATACCATTTACTAAGTCACAGAAATCAGAAAACAAGGGAAAGGTGAAATACTACGCTTATCCAAAGCGACTTACAATAAGTACATTCGACCAGGAAGACACAACCTTGAAGAAAACAGAATCATATAAGAACATCAGGTTTCAAAGAGCCAATCGTTTCAAGTGCTACTCAACTGGCTTTAGATAAGCCAGTCCTTTATTAGTATATAAGTGCTCTGTTAGCAGTTCTTTGTTAGTCATTCTATCGCTCGAAGTGGAGTCGAAAGAGATGAGTTTTTCAGTCTGCGCCGGAACATATTCATTGTTTAATGTTTTGTCTATTTGTCTATTTCGTCAGTACATTTCCGGCTGTTCTATTCAAACCACCTGGTCTCTGGTCCAATTAATGACCTGTCTATCCACTCTAGTAGAACTCAGAATCTTTCGAGTCAGATAGCATAGCCCAAGATAAGAAGTGTTAAATGTAGATAGTACACAGTACAGGTTCTTCTTCTTCTTCTTCATACATATATCTCTTGTATTCCTCCTCTGTAGAACATGTATGTTTGTCCAGAAGAGGAGTCAGTCCTGTTGACTTCATTTGTCTCAACCCTCTCTGCTTTGTCAATCAAACAAGGTATCACAACAACATTCTGCAAGTTATCTTACTTGTATTCACCATCCAATAGTTCATTGGTATTGAAAATGCAAAACAAGAAATGGTATTTAAATAATGATGTTTCCATCTCTATCTACAGTGGAAAACAAAGAGGAGTTTGACTTCAGAGCAATTCGACTGGATTGGCTGAGATTGCAGGTATTTAGGTTGATATATTGCACAGTATTCAGTTGTCATTATAAATCTTGCTGAAGGCCACCTTAAAGTGTTCTTGTCCTCTGTTTTAGGCCTACACAAGTGTGAACAAGGCCCCTCTTCCTCTAAGGGAGTACACCGACTTAGCGAAGGTGATGAACCTGATTCAGTTTCACACAAGGATGGTGGACAGTGCGGAAGATCTTCTGCAGGAAACATCTGAGGTGTCCATCCTGGGGTCTGTTTCTTCTTTACTCTCCTCTTCCCTTCTCTTAAAAGGTTGAATACTTGGATGCACTAACTGTTTATTCTCTTAATTGTTTTCCAGTTTCTACCCACGTGTTTTTGAGAAGATGTTTTGCCAGAGCAGTGAGGATATCAACATGAAGCGTTACCTCATGGCCTTCCCGATTGCCTGTACTCACTTCAGCCAGTGTGGACACCCGCTCTGCCCAGAAGAGGTCAGTATTCAGTTATGTGATAACCAAGTCATTAACAAGGAGCTGAGAAGCATTTAAGACGTCTTACACGGCAAGTCACCAGCTCCATCATGACAGCATATGTATAGGGATATTGAAAATATGCTGTAGTTTTTACTGTGTTAACTAAAATATCCTTTAGAGTTCAAAGTTAATAATTATTAAATGTTGCTATGAGAGAAATGTGAAAAAAATATGCATTCTCTCTGAGTGAATGTGTGATTTGTCTGGCCTTTGTACAAGCCTTTGATTTTCATTTGAAAATGGATAAAGAAGAAGTTAGGGAGAAGCTTTTGCTTCATCATTCGCTCTGATCATGTAAGGCTGTAGTTAACGTTGAATGTACAAGGCACAACAAATGGTTATCATAGTATACTGTATACAGGATTTGCACAGTTTCACATGGCGTGTGTGTTTGTGTGTCTAGACAGAGGCAATGGAGAAGAGGAGTCTGCGCCTGTGTGTGACCTTCCTGGAGCAGATAGCCAAGCAGACCAGCAGTATTGTGTTAGATATATGTGCTGAGCAGTGCAACCTCAATGACCAGGTGAAGTCTATTTCAGTATTTTTTCAAAACTGATTATCTAGCGGAGATTGATTCCAGCAACCTCAATATCCAAATATAATCACACTAGTCTCAGCTTGGCATCGGTGAGTTTGGCTGCAGGCAGTGGACAGAATTGAGAATTTGAATAAAGTGATAAGCTAGGGCCTTATCTCTGGAGTTGATAATGTAGGATTGTTTTTGTAATCCCTTGAGGAGAATATGAAGAAAGTGTTTACTTTTTGACTGAGTGCATCCGAGACAAAAGAAATGTTTTGTTTGCTGAAATCTTCCTAGTCCTTTCTGTTCTTCTTTTCATCTCTGCATACACATGTTTCCACTTGGTAACCCCTCAGCTGCAGCCCAGGCACTGTGCAGAGGCCATCAGCGCCGCTCGCCACAGAAAGCAAAAGAAGCCGGTGCAAAAGAAGGGAGAGGTCCAGAAAGAGAAACCAGGCGCTGAAAGCATGAGGAAAGACCGCATCGTCGTTACCAAGTCAGGTTTCTTTTCATTCCCCCACGTTCTATTCTTATCCCTCTGCTTGATTGTTCAATAATTACACTGAATTGGCAGAAGTTTTTGCAAAATGTGTGCATGTCCCTGATTTCTGGAGACATTAAGCATTATCAACAGCATTTGTTCCGGTCAAACTCCAATTAAATAAACATTTCGCAAAGTATATTCCTCCAAGGTTGGAAGTAGGTTAATGCAGTTCATGTAGCTAGAAACATATTAATATCTGCTGACATTTCCAAATGATTTCCTTCACCTCATCACGTGTGTCTCTCCTGGAGTTATCAGTTAGACAGGATTAAAATGCTTTCTCCGATAAGGCATTTGCTGTTTCGAGCTTTATTACCTTCAAGTTGAATCAGTCAGGGTTGACAGCTAATGAATCAAGCTATTAAAAATAAGAAACAAAACGCCTCAGCATATTAAAAAAGCACTTTTACTGGCAGCACATGTCATGTTGGCGTTTTCATTGTTGGATCATAATCTGTATCCATCTACTTTGGAAACGTCACTAATTAGGTATGAAGAGCTGTGATTCTATCTCTCTCCCTTTTCTCAGATTTCATCCTTGCTGCCTCAATTTGGAGATGTTTTACAATACTCTACCATGTGTATGACCTTATTTCTCTTAGAATAGCTCATCCATAATACAGTCACTGTCCAAATATTTGTCCTAAAGAATCCCCCCTCCCCCCCTCTCTGTCTTTCTTTCTTCTCCTAGTGCGGACAAGATGCATCTGACGCTGACAGAGCTGTGTTCCTCCTACAGCCTCTGCAGTGACTTTGTTGTCTTCGACCACATCGTCGTTCCCACAGAGTTCCTAATTTCCCATCTGGAGACGCGCCTCTCTGAGTATGCTGAGTGGGGATGGGGGGGAATTCTAATATATTTATATACTGTACATGTACAAATGAGGATGATGTGATGAGTCCTCATGACGCATAAAAAGTCCCAGAGGTGACATTTGCGATCTTTACTTCCCCTATCTCATGTGCAGCAGAAGCATTTTTAATGTTACATCAGTTATATTGTTCTCGTCACTCCATAAACAATTCCTGTCAGAAATATGCTAATTATGGACATGGGTGCCAGCTTTCATTGTGAAAGAAACACATTGTCCATGTAATATTGATTTTCTCTGCCAGTGCGTAAATCTGATGTATAATTTAATTCTCAGTGTAGTTACATATTGTAGTCATTTCCCTGTCTATGTCCACTCTTGAATTCTGAAATGGTAACTGTCCAATAGGCTGACCCCCCTGCTGAACTTGGTCTGTAAAATTGACCAGGATGTGACGGAGCTCAGGGAAAACTCAAAGGCATATCAAGCTGCATTTTTTTCAAAATTGTCACCCACAGATTTGCACACAGTTTTTGTTCTCCTCCTGACAGTAAGAGAATCATTAGGAGCTTCTCTTTTATTAGGTGTCACCTCCATCATTATAATGAGCCCTGCTTTTCGATCAGTTACCTCTGTGTCAGGCTGTGCTGCACCCACTTAAAAACCTGAGAAGAGATCCATCAAGTCACTCCCTTGCTCTGTGTCATTTCAGTTCCAACTGTTATTTAGATTAGGGATTGGTACCAGGGCAACCTAGTGTTTCCGTGTATATGCTCTGCTTAGTCTCCCTGTCTTAGCTGATGATTATCTCCCCTGTCACCCTAAAATTAGCACCCTTGAGTCACAGCGTGCTCGCAGTGATTGGTCCTTCCTTGGCAAACATTGTAAATACACTCTAAGTCAGGAAGGGGGACAGAGGGAACATTAAGGGCCCTGTCAAAAAATAAATACAATTGCAGAAAAGACCTGGAGCGGTGAATGGGCTGACCTCAGGAGAGTATAGTACCATGCCACCATGGCTCGTTTAACCCGTTTAAATGTCCCATCTGTCAGCCCTCAGCCGACTACGTCCTGGAGATAAGTGACGTTGGTTAAACATGTTTCTCCAGGATCATCGTGAGAATGGCAAATTACAACCAGACCACCCAGGAGATAGCCCGGCCCTCGGACCTCCTGGCGGCGTTGAGAGCCTATACAGCCAGCCTGCACTGCCTCTCCAGCTACATCAATGTGGACATCACCCGGCTGGTGAAGAATGTCCTGCTGCAGCAAACACAGCCCCTGGACTCACGTGGAGGGCAGACCATTACCACTGTCTTCACTACCTGGTGTGTGTACAGAATGAGCTATCTACTCTATGCTGCAAGTGCCTAAAAGATTCCACACATCCACATATGTATAAAGCTTCATTGTCATATAACAAAACAGGAAGTGTCGTGCATGCAAGTTCCTCTCGCTCTGCTTTGTTTTCTATCTCTCTCATCTCTCTTCTTTGTTTCTGACTTTATCTCAGAGTTAAGCCTGAGCTAATGTTGTCTTGTCTGTTTCTTTCTGCACCTCAGGTACCTAGAGAGTCTCTTGCGTCAGGCCAGCAACTCCCTCATCGTTCACTGTCCCACGATGCACTGCTTCATCAACACCGCTACTGACAACGAGCCAAGTTTCAGAGCAGAGGAGTTTTCGGATATATCAGGTCGGGCCCCAGAGCCAAATTATTGTATTTTAATCCCTATCATCCATCATAATGTCAATGTGAATCTCATGGTACATCGTTCATTACATCTGGATGAATAATCATAACTCTATTTAAAAAGTTAGCATTTTTACTTTGGCACCTTCTTTAATATCAACTCTGACTTTTATTGCATATTGTGTCGTAGGACAAAGTAATTCAGATGACAGTCATCAGTGACATACAGAGCTAGTACCAACAGAAACAACTGTGAACTTGTTTAATTTTTCTTTACGTCATACAGATGGAGCTGAAGTGTTATTGCTCAAAAGGGATGAGGACCTTGTTATTGTGGTGTTTTTTCGGTCATGCTGCCTGTGATACAGTTTATTTTGACATTGCCTGGCTAATGTAAAGTTCAGTTCTATTTCAGCATGACTTGTCACTCCTCCACAAAGCCTCCTGTTTTGCCTCCACACTGCCTTGTAGGAGGAGTGGACCTCATTATAGCTGTATCAAGGCTTCTATTCACTCCACTCCAGCTATTGCAAACAAAAATAGAGATGCTAACATAATGCTACCTTGGAGACCACTACACCTCAATAGACGCCCCCGCACAATGTCATCATTGTTGCCTATATTTACTCCGTAGTGAGGTATCTGCGTGCCTCACATTGACTCACTGGCCAATCCATTAACCACCTCCAATGTTAACAACACGTCCTTTCCATTTCAATGTTTTCAACATCCTCCGAGGGCCGTACAAATGATTGACCTCTGCTTAAAAATACTAATCACAGCCCATTCATTTCACCTTTCTTTCATGCTGTACAAAGAAAGAGCAACCTTTTAATCCAGATATCTTACATGACTCGCACATGCATGCACGTGCACGGTTGTGGCATGACCACCAACACAGAAAGATATGGACACAAGATGTGTGCAAATGTAAATTTAGTTTCCTATTCATGTGGACATGAAGATGTTTGCACTTTGAGAGCAACATGAAGAGATCTATGGATACATTTCTCAACACCCATATGAAACAGAACTGGAAGCAGATTTATTTTTCTTTATGGATATTTTACAAATCACTCCCCTTTCAAACTGTATTCTTGTTTATTAATAACAACTTTTTGTTACCGTGATATAGTATTTTATACCTGTTTACTTTATTCTCTATTATTCAACTATATGATCATATAAAGATGTGCCTTTACCTCACTGGTTGTAGAAAAAGCTTCTTATATTTGTTAGCATAGCTAGCTAACCAGATGCTAATAACAACAAAGTTATTGACTGTATGATCAGTATGACAGATGAACAGATCGACACTAGGCTTACAACTAAAGACACAGCCACGCAAAAACTGCGGCATGTGTACGGTTCCTTATGGGTACTGCAATTTTTGGAAGTGCAGGAGTGGAGCGGCGTTCTGGTGCTCTCCGTCAGAACTGCACCCCTGTCAGACGAGACATATACCACGTGATGACACGTTAAGGCTTGTGTTGTGTTCAAGGACCCTGACCTTGGCCAGGAAAAACAGGCACTCGCTTGTTTAATTTTTTTGCGGTCTAGATTTCTTTAATTTTTTTCTTTTTTGCGTGTGTTTATAAATTACCTCGAGGGCCGCACCAAATTGTCTCGCCGCAGGTTCCCCACCCCTGAGCTACACAGATCTCATTTAATCTTTCTTATTTGTGTCCATGGTAGAGAGTCAAGCTTTGTGTTAGACTCCTGTAAAACACCACTGCGGTAACAATATGCCTCCACCTAAGCTTGTTCCTGTTGTTTGTTTTTGTAAACATGTTTGGCTGCTTGACATCAATTTAACAGTCTGTTCTTTCTCCCTTTAATCATGATCCTAAATTACTCGTATCACCTTGTGAACAGAGTTACAGTCCCTGGCGGAGCTAATTGGTCCGTACGGTCTGAAGTTTCTGAGTGAGAACCTGATGTGGCACATCACCTCTCAAGTCAGTGAGCTGAAGGTACGTTACAGTGTGATGTTATGAGCTCATTAAGGATGTCGATCAATTACCTGCTGAATTATGAGTATTACTTGTCTTTAGAAATATACTTGTTTTGCCCTTCAAAGGCAGAGAACAGTAGAGTTGGAAGCAGTGTAGAGGAGAAAAACACGTTTTAAAAAACTAATATAATTAACTATCCATAAATGAAATAAAGTTCAGTTTAGTTGTTTCTATTTATCTCTTATTAATGTTTACACTGGAATAAATATAATTTTTTTATATACAATTGGATAGATTTAAAACAGACAACTGAAAACTGTAATATATAGACAACAACTAGAGAGAAATGTGTAAGTTAACTTAGTTTAAGCTGATGCTAGCTGAGGCTTTTTAACCAGCTAGCCTTTGGTGTTGTTAGCTCTATTTCCTTAGCTATCGAGGCTGTTTGTATGTAGAGAATACAGGAGATCCAGGCTGATGAAGTCAAGCCAGAGTACAGTTAGTATGGTTTTTTAACTCTGTCTGGTAGCAAATTGCAATTCATATTTGTTATGCTTATAATGTTAACCACCTGTGTCAAAAGTCAGATTCAAGTCTTACCTCAATAATGACTGGATGTGTTGCTACTGTGTTTACTATAGTCAGATTCATGAGCTATAATTAATTTATAAATCATAATGGTTTCCTTTGAGATACATTTAATTTAATTATGATTTTAAAATAAATTATTATAATGTACACAATTACTAATTTTGCAGGGAATTAGTGCTTCAAAACGACGCTTTGTCTTGGCAAACCTGTACACCTCTTCTAAAGCAGTTCTCACTGCTGTACTGCGTCAGGCTCCACACTTTTACACCTAAGATTGAAGTGAGGAGCTCTGAACTTACCGAGAGGCAGATCTGTCACAGCTAAGGCCTCTGTCCATCATAATTCCCACCTGAAGGGGGTTTGTTTCACTTTGTTCTCCCCTGTGTTAGAAACTGGTGAGAGAGAATATGGACGTCTTGGTACAGATGAGGAACAACTTCGATAAGCCAGAGGAAATGGCTAATCTTAAGAAGAGGCTGACAGGTGAGAAGTGGATAGAGGGGTGGATGTGAAGGGAGAGGTATGGGGTTGAAAAGAAAAGGAATTGATCAAAGTTGAAGGTCCTGTAAAGGCTGACAGAGATCACAAAGGAGGAAAGAAGCAGAGGAGTGCTGCAGATAAATCTCACTAAGCTGAAGTCCTTATTACATTACATTACATTGCATTTAGCTGACGCTTTTATCCAAAGCGACTTACAATAAGTACATTCGACCAGGAAAACACAACCTTGAAGAAAACAGAATCATATAGTACATCAGGTTTCATAGAGCCAAACATTTCAAGTGCTACTCAACTGGCTATAGATAAGCCAGTCCTTTATTAGTATATAAGTGCTCTGTTAGCAGTTCTTAGTTAGTAATTCTATCGCTCGAGGTGGAGTCGAAAGAGATGAGTTTTCAGTCTGCGCCGGAAGGTGTGTAAGCTGTCTGCTGTCCTGATGTCAATGGGGAGCTCATTCCACCATTTTGGAGCCAGGATAGCAAACCCACGTGTTTTTGCTGATGGGAACTTGGGTCCCCCTCGCAGCAAGGGTGCAGCGAGTCGTTTGGCTGATGCAGAGCGTTGAGCACACGCTGGGGTATACAGTTTAACCATGTCCTGGACGTAGGAAGGGCCAGATCCATTTGCAGCATGGTACGCAAGTACCAGTGTCTTGAAGTGGATTCTAGCAGTTACCGGAAGCCAGTGGAGGGAGCGGAGGAGCGGCGTGGTGTGGGAAAATTTAGGAAGGTTGAAGACCAGACGAGCCGCTGCATTCTGGATGAGCTGCAGAGGTCGGATGGCACATGCAGGTAGACCAGCCAGGAGGGAGTTGCAGTAGTCTAGGTGTGAGATGACGAGAGCGTGTATCTGCAGCAACGGGTTGTAGCAGCGATGTTTGCAGTGAAGGACAGGTTGTTATCTAGGGTCACACCCAGATTCCTTGCAGTCTGAGTCGGGGAAACAACAGAGGTGCCGATGTTGATTGTCAGGTCAAGAGTGGGACAATCTTTTCCCGGAAGAAAAAGCAGTTCAGTTTTGTCAAGGTTGAGCTTGAGGTGATGAGCAGACATCCACTGAGAGATGTCATGTCTATACTTACTCACGTAAAGGAAAACATACTGCAGGACCCTGTTCTCTGTCAATCACTTATAATCCATCATAGAAGAATGTAAAGCTCAAACAGTCAGATGCAGGACAAACAGACTAAATCAATTTTGTTTTACACTCTAAAAACAAATGCCTTGGCTCAACAAAGAAAATCAACACAACAGTTTGCATCGATGTTTATTCAGTTAAGACAACTTCTAATGAAATTGTCTTAAAGGGAAATGGAAACACTTTTCAAACTGCTTTCCATGCGACAATATTCCCATTAGGAAATGTATTTATCTAGTCTATTTCCAATGTAAACGATCGAGATACGCACATTTATTTTTTGAAATACGCGCCTAATGACCTTGGGCGCTTCCATCGATCCGGGACTTTCCCAGTGACGTCATTGTGTGGGTACGGCTTCCTGGGCCAAAGCTCAATACAGCTGCAAACAACATGGCGTGCAATGCACCAGTGGTTTCCAACAAAAGAAAACGGTCGTCGTCAGGAGCGTATTGTATTGCCCCAGGTTGCATAAATGGTTTTTATACAAAGAAGGAAGAAGTACATTTCCATAGGCTGCCACTAAAAGATGAGAAGCTGCTCAAAGCATGGGTTATTTCCATGAAACGGTCCGATCCTCCGCTGAATCAGTACGCACGTGTGTGCAGCGAACACTTTACAAATGACGATTATGTCCACAAAATGAGGTTTGATGAGTCTGCCTGGTTCAATACAAAACATCGGATTTGAAGCCAGGATCTGTTCCCACAATATTCGATTTCTCATCGTATGCAGTCGGGAACACCGACCGTCCCAGCACGTCGGCCACGCAAGACAATGACACCAGTGTCAACAAACGTGAAGTTCGAGCCACCAAACGAGTTGCTTCAGCTGCCGAGAGAGAGGTAAATATTGCAGCACTACCAGATTACTAGCTCACACATGTATTTACTGACACAGTGTGACCTTATTAATTTATGTATATATATATATATATATATATTATGTAATAATGTACTGGAACTGGTGGTATCCCACTCGGCGAGTTCAGAACCGTCGGTACTTTCGGCAGATTCCGGATCGTATGCCACTCTAGTATTAGACCGAATCGGTTCATAAGCATAGGCCATGGGATGCCTGGTAACTGTAGATGCTTCCACATCAATGTCATCTCCCGACGAATAGTCAAATTCATCGTTCAAAACGTTGATTTCATTGCAAAATTCCTCCATCGCTGCCATATCTGCCACGTTGTGTTGACTTCCGGTATGGATACCCGGAGCGAGGACCCACACAGTGACGTCACCATTTGGGACTCCCCTAATGGCAGCGGCCTGTTCCCGGAATTCCCCACCCGGCCGGCGGATAATTAATTTTCTTTTGGCGAGTAATATCATATACAATAAATATTACGATCAATATCCATTGTAAAATGAATAAACTACCGGAATATTATAGCTGTAATGGTGTTTCCTTTCCCCTTTAAAGCAACCAAGTTATTTGAGTTAGGGGAGAAGGCTTTTCCTCTACAATCAGAGGTGTTTTTAATTACCACTTACTTAATAATTGGTAGCATAAACACAAGTTTTGAAGTTGATTACTCAAAAGATTAAGTTGTTCCGACTAGTTTTACCACATGATTTAAAAGGAATTTTAAGTTGTACGTACTTAATTACCATCATTGTGAAAACACGTTTTTAAGTTGACAACCATTTATAAATGAAGTTGCTCCAAATATATTGTATTCAATAGTTTTTTTTCTTAGATTTTTCATGTTTTTGCCTTTAAAGAAAGAAATGAATTGATTCCACAACAAAATTATTAGGCAATTCACTTTTATTTTGAACTGCAGTTGTTTATTTCAACACCTGATGTTTCAATCAGGAGAGAATTCATTTAGTTTGAACATTTATGGACACATGCCATACTGTATGATAAGGTGCATGAACACCTGAAATCACAGCTGACTGCAGGAGAGAGGAGAACCATTTTATAGTTTGGCTGCAGCACGTTGATTGGCTGCTGGAGAATGAGGTGAAATGTAATAGGTTAAAGAGAACGCCGAGCTGATTATATGCAGCTGCGGAGTGAATGTATATACACCCAGTCTTCCTGAAAGAACTTGCGCTGAGCTTAATTTAAATCTTGAAAAAAAGGATAAATAACACAAATTTAAATTGCCGCACAAATAATAAATAAACACATTAGCCATATTACCATGGGACATGGGGACACAGCAAATACATGCTGCCATCACATCGAAGTTAGAGGCCTTTGCATATTTAAAACCAGTGCCAAATATGTAAAATCTGTAAAGTTGTTGTAAAACTACAGAAACAAACTCTCAATGGCCACCAATCTGCAGATCACACACATACATTTTACAAAAGATGTAACAAAGATGTTTACACTGCCGACAGTCATTATTTCAAACAGTATTAACACATTTAAAGCAGAATGCTTGCTCATTCATTTGGCTGCCATCGTATGGTCAGATCCTGGGTGGACCGGTCACTGATGAAGGCGATATTCATGTCCTTTTGAAGCACATTAAATAATAGGTTAGCGCATAAGAGATAATGAATTATGTAATTGCATACTATTTAAACTGTCACTCTTAGCTAATTCAGAGCCATTATTACCAGCTGCTAAAGCAACGCTGGTATTGTTTTCACCTATTGAGTCTGCATGTGTGTGTCGTCATGGCAACGTGGTCCTGAAGACACACAGAGGTGCTTTTGAGTACTTTGCCTAGTGTTTAAATGCATGTGGACAGATTTAGTAGATACGTTTTGGTGTACCTTCTCATCTTTTTTGCAGGTTCCATACAATATTTGAACTGGTTAAGTGAGAGCAGAAGCCACTTTTCAAATGTTACACAATCCTTTTCCCATGCCATTGCTGTCAACACCTATCCATGCTGAACGTTGCTAAGATATTATTGATTGGGGTGTGGCCAAAAGTGCAATATGCTTCAAAATGTAACTGACAGAGAGCAGTGCTTTTGTCCTGTGCTTTTACACTGTGCCCATGGATTTTATTTTATTTCAAGATTTTTAAATACGTCGCTAAACTCCTTGAAAAGGTCCTCTTCCTTTTCTCCAAGGTACACGACAAGGCAGCGGATGGCTATAGTTCTCTGCGTACTTCAATTGTATTGTGCTATTTTTAAAAAAGGAAAAAAAGAGAAATTACCTAAATGAATATATTCTGAATGGGTGACTGCCAACAACTTGCATTTCAATGACAACTCTAAATAACGATCCTACCTCTCAAGAAGCATGTCCTTGATTTGCTTCACGAGATTCATTTAGAATAAAAAGCGATATCACAATAGTAACCAAAGTATTTTTACTCTCACAGTAGCCTCTACTACTTTGTATCCTCTCACAGAACTATTCACAGTTCAAAGGCTGCTAATTTTGGTCAAACAGCAATTTGCCTATACAGTGCAACTACAAGGCTATCTACTGTATTTGAATGACAAAAGATGACACTCACCTTAAAATGTCCTTTGTATATTTCTATTTGTCATAACTGTGGGAACTTGTCCAGGCACGTTAAGTGGGAGTGGACTTGAAATCCTTAACTCAAGGTGTAGAACAATTAAGTTATCAAGCCAATTGCATTACTTACTACAACTTGAATTTTGTTTTAAGTCAATTAACGCAGAAATCAGACTTCGAATTACACACAATATTAAGTTGATGTAATTACCAACATTATTACGTCAACACAACTCATAAATTAATGTTTGCAACTTAACATGTTTATCTAAATCAATTAACTCACATTTTTTATCTCGCAACCATGCATTTAACCCTTGTGTTATGTTCACATTTCACACCCTTTGGTAATGTTCGGGTCAAATTGACCCGGGACATATTTCAGGGTTTAAAAAAAATACAGAATTAAATTCAACATACACAATTCCTTATATATATTGTCTTTAACTCATTCCCCAACAATATAAATGAAATATATGATTAGTTTTTGAAAATACTCTTTGCTAGATCAAATTTAACAATGGAAGTGTCCATCGTTTTTTGTGATACAAATGTAATTTATGTTAACAAAAATACACTGTAATAAAAACTAAGTTTACATTTTGCTCATGCTTTTCTAGGACTAATGTAAATGAAACATTTTTTCATTAATGTTTATTATTTTTAATCTGTCATATAATAATCAAAGCCCTGAAGGAAATAAAGCAATTTATCAGCAATTGGAACACAAGAACCACACATCCAAAAGTATTTGGCTGTGAAATATAGAGAGAATGAAACATCCATATAAATTACATAGAACAGATATAAACACAAAGCAAATAAAAACAATTAACAGTCACTATTCATAAAATACAGTATATCCGAAAAATATATTGATGAAGTGACGCTGCAGAACATCATGTGAGTCAATGGGCAAGTCCGTTTAGGAAACACATGATGTTCAGAACTTCTTCCTGTGTATAGCACAGATGTACTTGTTGCAGTTGCTGCATGTAGTCTGTGTCTTAGAGTCCTTTGAGGGTCCACAGACCTCACAGCTGGCTGTGGGGGTCTTCCAGAAGCTGACTGTGGGGGTCTTCTTGTGGCTGGCTGTGGGGGTCTTCCAGCAGCTGGCTCTGAGTCAAGTTCATCTTCCAATTTGCTGTCAAATTCTGAGTTTACCTCCACATTATCCTCATCTTCAGAAATGTCTTCCTGTTCCACTTCACCGTGTTCTTCTAATGCATTCCACTCACTCTCATCCATTATTAGCTCCAAGGCTCACTGAGCAGAAAATGTAAAATGTTTATACATTTCTGGAATATCTAAAATGTTTATAATGTTCTAGGATAGTTTTGTGTACACACTACAAAGGGTAAAGATGAAGGGAAAACAGGATCAAACAGCTTCTCTATGCATACAAGTGTGTGTGTGTGTGTGTGTGTGTGTGTGTGTGTGTGTGTGTGTGTGTGTGTGTGTGTGTGTGTGTGTGTGGGGGGGGGGGGTGTGCGTGTGTGTGTGTGTGCGTGTGTGTGTGTGTGTGTGTGTGTGTGTGTGTGTGTGTGTGTGTGTGTGTGTGTGTGTGTGTGTGCGTGTGTGTGTGTGTGTGTCTTTAGTTTGTGTGTTTCTGTGTGTTTTTCTCTGTCTGTCTGTCCTGGTATTGTATCCGGGTCAGATTGACCCGAACCTCTTATGAAGAACATAAATGCGGGTGGGCATTTTTTCATAAGTGGAAAAAAATAAAAACAATTCCACATGTCCTTCACTATAAATAAGCCCCGGCCATTGAGTTTCAGGTTGAATGAAAATATCCTTATATATTTTTGTATTCATTGAAAATGGAAATCGACCCGAACACCACACAAGGGTTAATTAAGTGGAGGTGAAAGGTCGCCTGAATTCGTTTTTAGAGTGTAGGAGAAAATGGGTTTTACCCAATTGATTTATATCAAGTCTCTAAGTGCTCCTCTAGGCTGAAGAAATACATTTACAGGGCCTGAACTTTCACATTATACTATTTTTATTTAGTCTTAGAAACAGTGGATGAGGAAGGCAGACCCGGAAACATCCACATTGCTGAAACTAAATATATATATATATATATATATCTAAAAGAAGTGTCTATGATTTTCTCCTCATTTTAAGTCCTTCAAGTGTCTACTGTAGATCTCTTGGTGGAAAAACCTCATAATATTTATATATATATATATATAAATATATATAAATTACTATTACTCGGTCATCTTTACTACACTCTAAAAACGAAATTCAGGCGACCTTTCACCTCCACTTAATTAAATGCATGGTTGCAAGATAGAAATGTGAGTTAATTGATTTAGATAAACATTTTGAGATGCAAACATTAATTTATGAGTTGTGTTACTATTGTGATATCGCTTTTTATTCTAAATGAATCTCGTGAAGCAAATCAAGGACATGCTTCTTGAGAGGTAGGATCGTTATTTAGAGTTGTCATTGAAATGCAAGTTGTTGGCAGTCACCCATTCAGAATATATTCAGGTAATTTCTCTTTTTTTCCTTTTTCAAAAATAGCACAATACAATTGAAGTACGCAGAGAACTATAGCCATCTGCTGCCTTGTCGTGTACCTTGGAGAAAAGGAAGAGAACCTTTTCAAGGAGTTTAGCGACGTAATTACAAATCTTGAAATAAAATAAAATCCATGGGCACAGTGTAACTGTGTAACTGTGTAAAATGTAACTGACAGAGAGCAGTGCTTTTGTCCTGTGTTTTTAACACAGGACAAAAGCACTGCTCTCTGTCAGTTACATTTTGAAGCATATTGCACTTTTGGCCACACCCCAATCAATAATATCTTAGCAACGTTCAGCATGGATAGGTGTTGACAGCAATGGCATGGGAAAAGGATTGTGTAACATTTGAAAAGTGGCTTCTGCTCTCACTTAACCAGTTCAAATATTGTATGGAACCTGCAAAAAAGATGAGAAGGTACACCAAAACGTATCTACTAAATCTGTCCACATGCATTTAAACACTAAGCAAAGTACTCAAAAGCACCTCTGTGTGTCTTCAGGACCACGTTGCCATGACGACACACACATGCAGACTCAATAGGTGAAAACAATACCAGCGTTGCTTTAGCAGCTGGTAATAATGACTCTGAATTAGCTAAGAGTGACAGTTTAAAAAGAATGCAATGAACTAATTCATTATCTCTTATGCGCTAACCTATTATTTAATGTGCTTCAAAAGGACATGAATATCGCCTTCATCAGTGACCGGTCCACCCAGGATCTGACCATACGATGGCAGCCAAATGAATGAGCAAGCATTCTGCATTAAATGTGTTAATACTGTTTGAAATAATGACTGTCTGCAGTGTAAACATCTTTGTTACATCTTTTGTAAAATGTATGTGTGTGATCTGCAGATTGGTGGCCATTGAGAGTTTGTTTCTGTAGTTTTACAACAACTTTACAGATTTTACATATTTGGCACTGGTTTTAATTAAATATGCAAAGGCCTCTAACTTCGTTGTGATGGCAGCATGTATTTGCTGTGTCCCCATGTCCCATGGTAATATGGCTAATGTGTTTATTTATTATTTGTGGGGCAATTTAAATTTGTGTTATTTATCTTTTTTTTCAAGATTTAAATGAAGCTCAGCGCAAGTTCTTTCAGGAAGACTGGGTGTATATACATTCACTCCGCAGCTGCATATAATCAGCTCATCACAGGCGTTCTCTTTAACCTATTACATTTCACCTCATTCTCCAGCAGCCAATCAACGTGTTGCAGCCAAACTATAAAATGGTTCTCCTCTCTCCTGCAGTCAGCTGTGATTTCAGGTGTTCATGCACCTTATCATATGGCATGTGTCAATACATTTTCAAACTAAATGAATTCTCTCCTGATTGAAACATCATGTGTTGAAATAAACAACAGCACAACTTTAAAGGCAAAAACATGTAAAAGCTAAGAAAAAAAACTATTGAAAACAATATATTTGGAGCAACTTAATTTATAAATGGTTGTCAACTTAAAAACGTGTGTTCACAATGATGGTAATTAAGTACATACAACTTAAAATGTCTTTTAAATCATACGGTAAAACTAGTCGGAACAACTTAATCTTTTGAGTAATCAACTTCAAAACTTGTGTTTATGCTACCAATTATTAAAGGTGGGGTAGGTAAGTTTGAGAAACCGGCTCGAGATCGCTAGAATTTGAAAATACACAACCGGAAAAAATCTGCCACTTCCTTACAGAGCCCCTCCTCCAACACACACGAACGCGCACATGACCAATGAGGGCACGAGATAAGTTTGTGCCCCGATGGAAGGCTGACAGGCAGGTAGGCCATCCAATCGGTTGTACTTTTTACAGTATTACGGCTTCTACAGATGACATTTTTTTATGGATTTTTTGTCAAAGCACTTAAGATATTTATTGCTATCGGGATGTTAAGAGCATTCCATGGAATATAACAAAAAGTGTATCTCGAGCCGGTTTCTGAAACTTACCTACCCCACCTTTAAGTAAGTGGTAATTAAAAACACGTCTGATTGTAGAGGAAAAGCCTTCTCCCCTGACTCAAATAACTTTGTTGCTTTAAGACAATTTCATTAGAAGTTGTCTTAACTCAATAAACATCGATGCAAACTGTTGCGTTGATTTTCTTTGTTGAGGCAAGGCATTTGTTTTTAGAGTGTAGAGTAGCTCTCTCATTTCTTTGAGCATGAATAAGAACTAATTGACGTGGAAATAACTATGTGAGCCGCCAGTCACTACAGATTGAACATATCATTAGTCCAGTCTACTTATTCATTATTACAAAAAAAACATCCATACAATAAGCAACAGTATAATACTGGAGCTCACAGATGTAATGCTTCACATCCATCAGCAAGCCTCTCATCTTTTGATATGCACTTCCACAGGTGGAGAGAACGTGCTGAAGAGGATGACCATCATCGGGGTGATCCTGTCCTTCAGATCCATGGCACAGGACTGTCTGAAAGAAGTAATAACAACCTTTCATGATGATATAAAAACTCTAAGATGGCTAAAGTATTGATGAAAATGTTTTCGTTTGTAACACCTGGAAATGGTTTTACAGTCTTTCCTTCATCAGGTATGAAGACATATATTTTCTTCATCTCAGAAATATATTGTGTCATGTAATCCTATGAACTAGGTCCTGAATAAGCACTGTCCGTACCTGATCGGGCCCATCGAGTGCCTGAGAGACTTCATCTCTCCTGAAACGGACATCAAGGTGAAACACAGCTTGTAACTGCAATATCAAAAAAAGCATCAATATGTTGAGATCCCACGGAGGACTGGAAGTGCAATAATCAAGCTTTCACTGTGCATGAATCATCCCATCACATTTATCAATAGCATGTAAACAGTTTATTTTCACAGGGCTGACATATTGTGGGAACATTTAGGTTGAAGACATATTGTATTGACATTCATCCTAATGTATTTCGTTAGAGACTTTGGGGAATGTACTGATTGCCCCCAGAGGTTAAGAATCTAGAATATACTGAAGCACAATAGACAGTGTGCAACATTAGATCTCAGAGTTGCATAGGAATATTTGTTTCTGTACTCTAGTACCAACCAAATTAAATTCCTTATCTCCCTTTGGAGCAATCCTTGTGACCATGACTCATGAACTCCCCCTCCCCTACGTACGTCTGGCCTCTGATTGAGGCATGACAGCCGGGGCCAGGATAACCCCAAAGACGTCAGCAGCCCCCTCATGTCTCCGTGAGAGAGACCCTGATGGCCGCTGCAGCGCTTCACTTTAAACCACATCAGTGGAAACATTGTGCCCAGACAGGCCAACCATTCATGCAACCAGACATAGGGCGAGATCAAAACCTGTGTGTCAGGAAAAAGGCACCCAATGCTGATTCAGTGTCATTACATATACAGTTTGTCACTTTTGTGGCTGCTACATTAAATCCACAACGCACATCCTACCGACCTTGTTTTATCAGCAATAAAAAGCAGCAAAACTAGGACAATTTAAATGATGCATTACTTTTTAATTGCACTTCATGTAAGAAGCTTCTGCACTTGATTTAATCCTTTGTGATCTTACAGGTGACTTTGAGTGTTTTCGAGCTGGCTTCTGCGGCAGGCTTTCCATGTGATATTGATCCTGCCCTGGTCACAGCCATCAGCAATATGCAGACAGGTAACACTCAGACTATTAGTGCCACTTCTGTAGACAGCTTGATCTAATGGCTTAGTCACCGGGAAGAGAGTGTTCTTTCATATTTGAATGTCTTCTTGGAAAACCCTGCAGATAACACGTCAGTTGATGAGGAGTACAAGCTGTCCTGTCTGCTGCTGGTGTACGTCGCCGTGTCCCTGCCTACCCTGGCCCTGGACCCCAACTCTTTCTACAGCCGAGAGCATGGAGGTGCATATCAATTCATTGACTTTCAGCTGCTACACACTGCTTTTGAGGCCTCAACACACTACTAATCGCTTCTTCTTCCAGCTATTACTCACCAGATAGGGTATAAAGAAGGTACTCCACCCTGAAACATTAGGCTTATAAGCATCTCTGTGCATCACACTTTCCAGTCCGTCTGACGTGGTCCCAAATATGTTGGTTAACGAGAAACACGTTTCTGTTGAGAGACTTTTGTTTACAGATAAGTTTGGCTGACGTGCATTGATACAGTTAGTCTTGGCATGTGGCCCTGGTGACCCTAACAGCTTGGCTCCAAGCCTGGACTGCAACATTAAGAGCAGCAAATAGCCAATATTTCTATCAAAGCACAGGATGGCGTTTGTCTCAGATCATTTTCTTTGTCTCTATTTTCTATTGGCGTGTCGGAAATAGATCTACCCTTTCAGCCTGAGGAAGTACGCTCAGTACACTTCCTCTTAAGTTTTACGGATCAGTACATTTCTCTAATTGTCTGGTCATGAAAACATCCTCTGCGTGGCTAAAGTTACAGGACCTGCCTTTTCTGTTCTTTTTATTTTTCAGTGTTGAATTTTGTGATTTTATTTTCTCAGGTCACAACAACAACATCCACTGTTTAGCTACTGCTATCAACCAGCTGGCTGCTGCCATGTTCACCGTCCAGAACAAGAACATAGAGCAGCACCTCAAAGAGTTTCTCCTGGTGAGCAGCAAACACTGTATTATGTTTCCTACCTTTTGCATTTTTAAAACGTCAATTGTTATGTTCTTGCTTCAAAAAATCAGTTTACTGTGGTTCATTGGTGTAAACAATTGACCTAAAGGTTTCAATTATGCTTATATGAATAAATACAAAAATAAAGAAATAAAGAAATAATACTTTTTCATGTGACATATTGGATCGTTTTCCCACTTGAGGCAAGTAGCACCAGGAAATGGTTTTAAATTGTTTCTGGGGCACATTAGCTTTCTCAGCACACTGCCAACCCTTGCTCCAGTTGAGTCCAACAGAGTGAAAACATTTCAATCGTTTGACCTTTTTTAACTTTGTGTTATTCCACAGCTGGCCTCCTCCACTCTGCTTCAGTTGGGACAAAATGTGGAAAGAATGGAGAGCAAAAACCGAGAGTCCGTCTACCTGCTCCTACATTTGGTAGGTTTGCCAGCACAATACTAATTGTGTTATTTAAATGTACAAGACGTAAGTGGGTTTACGCATTGACTAATGGGAAAACCTATGACCCTTCATTAAGAGGTGTTCTCTCTATAATAATCCATCCCCCCTTCTATAATGGCTTTTCCCTTATCTTTAAAGCATTAATAAATGAATAATTAACAATGAAGTCGTTAAGGACCACTCATAAACTCTATTGAGTTAATATGTTCAACTTAAAGTGGAAGTAAAATTACAAATTATTTGAAGGGTTTTTCCATATCCAGAATAGAAAGACCTCCGCTTACACTAAAGTAGAGAAAGTGCAAAACAAATTAAACAAACAAATCCTCATCAAATATTAAAGGATTTTTGTGTAATGCAATGTCATCACCATGCACATTTTGTTCATATTATTACAATAAATGTTTTTTGTATTGTCAACAAATCACAATGAAATACCAAAAACTGGCAATGAACTGGTTCTCACCAACAAGTATTGTCTGTTCAATGTTCTTCCCCTTAAAAATACATAATTTAGCCTCATTGTTGCACAAGGTCACATGTTCCTTCAAAATGATAACATGGGTGCTGTAGTTTGAGACAATCACACTTGCAATGTCCTCCTGCCTTAAATAAGGACACCAAATGCAAACTTATCGACCGCTAAAAATAGTCCCCATCAAAAACATTATTTTCTCCTGTGTGGGACATGTTCTCAATGCGCCTATCAGTATTAGTACAATTACTTACAAAACGGTATATTAGTGACCTAAAGAGTGAATGGGGTTGCTGCAGATATATTTATTTATTTTGTATTGGGTTTTGTTTTAACCCTTTAAACACTGCCCTTCTCAGATTGTGGAGGAGTCTCCGTTCTTGAGCCAGGACATGCTGGAGAGCTGCTTCCCGTATGTCCTGCTCAGAAACGCCTACAGAGAGGTGTACCGGAGCTTCATCGTCACTCTGGGCTGAGGATTTCTTTGATGTATTCTATATTTTTCCAAACTATATTTTAATATGCTTGCATATTTTGTTTTTATTGCCCTGAGTCTCTTTTTCATACACTTCTATGCATTTCCACCAAGTTAACCATAGCTTCCTGTGGTTTTGTGTTGTTTTACAAACTCTAGGCATGCTTTTATGGTGCTTATCTAATCTAATCTTATGTTGCTGTTTTAATATTTTAATTCAACTTTTTATATTTTATTTTATTTCCTTTTTATCACCACTGTAAAGTGTCTTTGAGGACCCGAAAAAGCGCTTAGAAATCAAATGTATTATTATTATTATTATTATCTGCCAGTATTGTTACAGTGGAGCGAAGGAAGCAGGTAGGACCCAAATGCAGATTAAAGTGAAAATAATTCCTTTATTTCAAGGCTATATATATATATATATATATATATATATATATACATATATATATACAGGCAGAACAGAACACTCACCGAGGACAAGCCAAATCACAAGACGAACCGACATTGAACACTGGGAGACAGTGGAATTTAAACACAGGGTAACTAGACACAGGTGGGAACAATCAGGGGTGGGGCCAACACTGATGAGCACAGGAGACACACAAGGAGTGACAGGTGAAAACAATCAGACAACTAGACACACCAGGGAACTAACGACGGGAGGAAAAACACAGGGAAAAGGACCAGACAATATACAAGGAGGAAAATACCCATAACCAGACATACAAAACTACAAACGTGACAAAACATGAGAATCCTGACAGAACCCCCCCCTCAAGGGACGGATTCCAGACGTCCCTAAAAAAAAACCCCCACAAAAGTCCAAAACCTCAAGCAGGGTGGGTGGAGGGGGTCCGGAGGAGGGACGCAAAACTAGGGCCACCAGGGTGGGTGGAGGGGGTCTGGAGGACGGGACTGAACTGACCGCCCAGGGGCACGGCAGAGGACCAGGAAGGGGTCTCGGGCGGACGGCCCGGGGGTAAGGCAGAGTCCAAAAAGGGGGATTCGGGCGGACGACACGGGGGCAAGGCAGAGGACCAGGAACGGGTCTCGGGCGGACGGCCCGGGGGTAAGGTAGAAGCCGAGAAGGTGGACTCGGGCGGACGGCCCGGGGGCAAGACAGAGTCCAAGGTGGGGGTTATGGAGGGGCGAAGGCCACCGCGGCCGGGAAAGTCAGGGGGCCGGGCTCGAGGGCGAAGGCCGTGACTCTCAGGGGACCAGGATTGAGGGTGAAGACTCCGGCTCTCAGAGGGCCGGGCTCGAGGGCGAAGACCGGACAGCTCCGGAGGCCGGGCAGGAACCGGAGGCCGGGCAGGAAAGCGCTGATGGGACAGCTCCGGAGACCGGGCAGGACCCGGTGTCGGCCGGACAGAAACCGGAGCCGGTCGGACAGGCTTCGGCAGGATCCCCCACGGAAGTGGACCAGGAGTTGGCAGGAACCCCGGCGAGACAGGTGATGGACATGGGGCTGGCAGGGCCCCCGGTAGAACCTCCAACGGCACGGGATATAGGGTTGGCAGGACCCCCGGCAGAGGAGTAGATGGCGGGACCTCCAACGACACAGGACACAGGGTTGGCAGGACCCCCGGCAGAAGAGTAGTCTGCGGGACCTCCAACGGGACAGGACATAGGGTTGGCAGGACCCCCGGCAGGGGAGTAGACGGCGGGACATCCAACGAGACCGGACCTGGGGTTGGCGGGACCCCCGGCAGGGGAGTGGACGGCGGGACCTCCAACGAGACCGGACCTGGGGTTGGTGGGACCCCCGGCAGGGGAGTGGACGGCGGGACCTCCAACGAGAAAGGAGAAGGAGCTGGCAGGCCCCCCGGCAGGGGAGTGGACGGCGGGACCTCCAACGGGACAGGACAAAGGGTTGGCAGGACCCCCGGCAGGAGAGTAGTCGGCGGGGCCTCCAACGGGACAGACATACGATTGGCAGGACCTCCGGCAGAGGAGTAGTCGACGGAGCCCCCAACGGGACAGGACCCGGAGTAGGGACCCGAGAGGAGACTCGAGAGGGGAACCAAGGGGGAACTCGAGAGGGGACTCGATAGGAGACTCGAGAGGAGACTCGAGAGGGGAACTAAGGGGGAACTCGAGAGGGGACTCGAGAGGGGACTCGAGAGGGGACTCGAGAGGAGACTCGAGAGGGGAACTAGAGGAGGGACTAGAGAAGGGACTAGAGAAGGGAAGTCGAGAGGGGACTCGCGAGGGGAACTAGAGGAGGGACGAGAAGAGGGACGAGAAGAGGGACTAAAGGAGGGACTAAAGGAGGGACTAGAGGAGGTAACTCGAGAAGTGACTAGAGGAGGGACTAGAGATGGGAACTCGAGAGGGGACTCGCGAGGGGACCTAGAGGAGGGACGAGAGGAGGGACTAGAGCAGGGACTAGAGCAGGGACTAGAGCAGGGACTAGAGGAGGGACTAAAGGAGGGACTAGAGGAGGGAACTCGAGAGGGGACTCCAGAGGGGACTCCAGAGGGGACTCCAGAGGGGACTCCAGAGGGGACTCCAGAGGGGACTCCAGAGGGGACTCCAGAGGGGACTCCAGAGGAAACTGGAGAGGGGACTGTGGCAGCTGGGGCCGGAAACCTGGCTGTAAGGTCCGGAGCGGAAGCCTGGACCCTGGCTGTGTAAGCCAGGTAATCCAGTATGGACGCAAAGCTGCGTGGGCCGGTACTGGAGCATTGAGGCATGGCTGCGAGCTTGGCTTTGCGCCTCCTTCTCTTAGCAGCCGCCTGTGGCATCAAAAAAGCTGAATCCACTGGGTCCATCTTTGGTCGGTTCGTAATGTTACGGTGGAGCGAAGGAAGCAGGTAGGACCCAAATGCAGATTAAAGTGAAAATAATTCCTTTATTTCAAGGCTATATATATATATATACAGGCAGAACAGAACACTCACCGAGGACAAGCCAAATCACAAGACGAACCGACATTGAACACTGGGAGACAGTGGAATTTAAACACAGGGTAACTAGACACAGGTGGGAACAATCAGGGGTGGGGCCAACACTGATGAGCACAGGAGACACACAAGGAGTGACAGGTGAAAACAATCAGACAACTAGACACACCAGGGAACTAACGACGGGAGGAAAAACACAGGGAAAAGGACCAGACAATATACAAGGAGGAAAATACCCATAACCAGACATACAAAACTACAAACGTGACAAAACATGAGAATCCTGACAAGTATTATACTATACATTTTCTGTAGTATTACTAAAATCAGCTTGAATAATTTAAATGCAAATCCGACACATGTTGATATATCACTCTTTCATTTTACATACCAGTGCCATGACATAAAGTTAAATAAAGATGTATCATTATTTTAATAAGTTGCTGTAAAGCATGTGTTCTTACAAATATTCCACCAATAAACATGATGATATGATATTCGATTTCTTTCTGTTGTATATATCGAAACAAGTTTTTCTCATCTTTTTCCAGTCCATCCTCCCCCCTCCCAGGCTTTATCCTTGGATGAAAGTCATTTACTTCATGCTCAAATGTAATGATGCACTCAAGTTTATTTTATTTACAATGAGTACTGCACCTCTTCATGCTTTTCCTTCCGTCTCCTCCCTTCTCACCCTACAGTGTTCTGCAGCTATTGGTTGCCACACTGGGGATCTGGATGTTCACATCCGTTGGTGTGCTGTGCTGCGTGTGTGTGTGTGTGTGTGTGTGTGTGTGTGTGTGTGTGTGTGTGTGTGTGTGTGTGTGTGTGTGTGTGTGTGTGTGTGTGTGTGTGTGTGTGTGTGTGTGTGTGTGTGTGTGTGTGTGTGTGTGTTTAGGGCACCAGCGTCTAAGGCCGAGGGACTCAGACCTCTCACAAGAGGTTTGATTCCCACCACAGGCAACACTTACATGAATACGCAGTTGGACATTCATGAATAAATAAATGACAGATACTTAAAACAGCACATTACTAAATCACTTTATGCATAAACAGTATAAGTGTTCATGTTTATAAAAGGCTAAAGTCCCAGGGAAAAAACAGACGGGCCTAATAGCCTACATATTATCCAGGTAAAAATTAATAATGGTCAAAACTAAACAAATGATATCCAGTTTGTGGAGTTTTTTTTAAATGTATAATGACTGTTGTGTACCAAGGAAATAGCCACATATCAGTTGGGAGGTTTGCTCATTTTTATTTCATCATGCTGCCCATGTGCCCCCCCCCCGACATGTACACTGATGCTTCTTCTGAGATCTTTAATGCTGCTTTCATTTATTTTCTCTTTCAAAGATGTTTGCCTTCCTGCTTATTGCCTTATTGCCAGCATTTGACGTCACAGTTACTCTTTATTTTAGCCCCCCCCCCCTATTTAGACCAAATAGCCAGCATATATAAAAAAACTCAAATGTAGTTGTTAACGGATATAATTACATTCATCTCCTGTAGACACCCATACGTGGAGGCAAACACTTAAAATGTCCTTAAATATGCTTATAACAACAGTGTGAAGTATTATAAACTATATTAAGTGTGTGTACAGTATGCTGCTTACGTAATAGCTGCACTTAAAGGTGGTCAGCCTTCCATCTGTGCACAAACTTATCTCGTGCCCTCATTGGTCATGTGCGCGTTCCTGTGTGTTGGAGGAGGGGCTCTGTAAGGAAGTGGCAGATTTGTTCCGGCTGTGTATTTTCAAATTCTGGCGCAAATTACCTACCCCACCTTTAAAGTAAAGTGCTATATTTAACAAAAAAAAAATGTCATCTAAAAGTATATATTTTTATTTTAGTAATTGTGATCGTGATATAATGTGTTACATTTAAATAAACAGTGAACCCTGTCCCAGGACCCTGAGGACAGTTAATGGTGGAAACTCGGGTCCTGATATAAAGACTCTCTGCTGATTGTGTTGGTGACACAGAGGCTCCTGCTGACACTACGGATTACACACACACACACACACACACACACACACACACACACACGCACACACACACACACACACACACACACACACACACACACACACACACACACACACACACACACACACACATGCACACGCACACCCACACACACACACACACACACACACACACACACACACACACACACACACACACACACGCACTCACGCACACACACACACACACACACACACACACACGCGCGCGCACACACACACACTACAAAATCCAATATAAACACACAGAGGAAAGGACTAGATGTATCTGCCACTGTAAACACAGAGCAGCGTTCATTAACATAAACTACAGCACTATATACACACATTCGGAGCGACGACACATGCTGGATTTACAGGAACAAACAGAGGCACAAAGCTCATTCTGTGTCTAACACTTCCAATCACACACATGGTCTTCAGCAGCGTTCAGATCCACGGGTCATGACACCAACTTGCAAGATACACAGAGCAGCTGATAAACACCTGTGTGCTGTGACATGCAGAACCACAGTGGAACGGTAAGACTGCCTTTAATGGTTTCTTTTTCTTACTCTTCAGTTTCAGTAACATCCTCAGTTTGTTGTGGACTATAAAGACACAGAGTTAGATTGGATGTACAGAAAAGGTGTACTTGCAGTGAGGTGTCACTGTATTTTTTGGCAATACACTTTGTATGCCCCCCTGGATATAGTACTTAGGATTCTGTATTTTTATATTCTGTTCTTAAAGAGTTACAGAGACAGATTTTCTAACTTTATTCTGGGGTCATTGTTTAGATTTGTTAAAAGTATATGATTTAATAAAGGCAGTGTTGCAAACATATTTCAATTATATTACTTGAACCTTAAAGGTTCAGTTAACCCACATAATGACTTATCATTTAAATGCGTTGAATGGAGTTTTATATTCTGCGGTTCTTCCAAGAGTCTTCATCCATACTCCCATCCAGCTTTGGGAGGATGTATGCTGCCAGAAGCTAGTACATGCTCATGCTGGCATCAAACCATGCTATGATGATGTTAACATGCTGATATTCTTCAACAAATTATTATGACGTTCCCAAATCAGTTTAGTATTTCAGAATGCTACCTTTTGTAGCACACAAGGAAAAGTACAGCTGAGGCTGATTAGAATAACAAATTGACCTGATGGAGTGCTTATAGGAAGTATGAGATTGCTTACTGTAATAACAATTCATCTTGATACTTCAACGTTAGATCAACGTTTTCATTAAAAAAACGAAATTGTCTACTTCAAGGTGGCGGTAAAGGGAAAGTCAGTGGATCCTCAAATTCATTAAGATTCATCCTAAGCTGAAAACCATAGAAGTTGATTTAATTATGCTTTTTGGTTAGCCATATCAGAGACCAAAACATTTAGAAAAACACATGTGTCGGCCTCGGTTTTTTTCAGTCAAAAAACTTGGAAAAATGTTTTTGATTCCACTGTTGTAAAAACAAAAAATGGCCGCGCTATGTGCCCCTCGGCACCCTCAGTCTCTGTAACTGTAATCTAGTTCCCATGCAGACAAACGTCTCTTTTCTGAGATGAATGGTGCCACAGAGTCAGATGTCTCTCTCTGATGTGTGGGGCATACTGAGTAATAATTGGCTGGTGTCAGAGTGGACAGAGAGAGATCAGAGGGCTCGTCATCATCAGAGGCAGACTGAGAGGATGGAAACAAAAACGAAAAGTGTAAAGCGAGCAACCACTTAAAGGCAAATTCATTTGAGGATTGGAAAATGACACTCGATGAATTGATCTTTTATTGTCTTTAATGTACATCTTAACTCATATGACATTAGGATTGAGAGTAAGTCATTTTCGGACATTTCTGCATCTTGTTTTCTTTCTCCTCATTGCTTTGGTTGAAACCAAAACAGCTTGAAGTGGCACAGTAGATCGAGAATCATATGTCGTTATGCTACTTCTCTTCAAATGTGAAATAAGTCAAAGAGCATGGGAGCATGAGAGCCAGTCTGACCCAGCAGCCAAAGCAGGACGAGCAGGGAGGGAGTGGACAGCAGGCAGAGGGGGTTTCCCATGCAGGCCACGTTGTAGCACAGCTCTCACAATAGGCTTCTCTATAAATAAAGACTAGTAATGGATTTAGGACTTAGATCTAAAAACGTGTGGATGGAAGCCTTTCACTGTCTCATCTGACCTTGTAAGTTTCTGTACTTTCCTTTTTTTGGTGACTCAGAAAACACCTAGATGGAATTTATTGATCAAATCAATTAAAACTATTTTGAACATGATCTTTGTACTTTTCATTGACCTGTCACTTACAGTTTTGTTTCTTGTAAAAAAGGACGCTTCTAACACCAAATTAATTTAATTTTTTCATTTCAAATTCTGTGAATCTGTTTGAGCCAAAGCAGATGAGTGAAATAGAAGAGCAACCTGTCAAAGCAGTCAAAGAAAATGTATTTAAAATGCTTATTTTTTCTGCAATGCAGTTTTAA
Organism: Pseudochaenichthys georgianus; assembly: GCF_902827115.2. NCBI lineage: Eukaryota > Metazoa > Chordata > Actinopteri > Perciformes > Channichthyidae > Pseudochaenichthys > Pseudochaenichthys georgianus. The sequence goes on along the minus strand of NC_047507.1, from coordinate 23,838,371 downwards.
GAACAGCACCCATCGGGCTGTTGTGGGTGGCTCTCGAGGACAAGCTTTGTTTATGTATTTTGGTTCGAGGGACTCTGGTGGGTTACAGTGAAAGACTCTGTCTAGTTCCCTAATTTGCGGCTGCGGTGGAAAATTCTCATTGGGGATTTGAGTACACTCGGCCTGAAAGCCTTACAGTGAACACTTCATCATGAGTGATGTCAACTCACTCACACTTCACACAAACACTCACTTTCTGACAACCCCCCCCCACACTCACACACACACACACACACACACACACACACACACACACACACACACACACACACACACACACACACACACACGCACACACACACACACACACACACACACACACACACACACACACACACACACACACACACACACACACACACACACACACACACACACACACACACACACACACTGACACAGTTTGGGACTGCCCAGCCAATCAGAGTGAAGTGGAGTAGGTCCCCCCAGAAGTGGGTGGGTGAGCTGTTGAAACAGAAGTCTGTCTCAGGACACACAAAGTTTGCACTGGTGGTTAAGAGAACTTTTCTGCCTCCAACTCTTCAGAATTATTTTAGTTTTTTCGTCCTTTTATTGTTATTTTATTGTTATTTTATTGAGCTCTGGGGTCCATTAGGGCACTGCGTGACTGTGGAATGTCTGAACTGGTGCGAATTCGTAAGAAACGACTGCAGATCCCCATCTCTAGGTAAGACAGGGGGTAATTATATGTACAGATGATATCATAGCTATCTATGTTCAGCCTTTTGTGTGACTACCTTATTAATGTTGAAGGACTTTACAGAACATGCTACATCTTACATTTAAAATGATTGATCACTGTTGGGTACACTAAGGCTGTCTTGATCACATTCTGTTATGTAGGAGCTTTCTTGTTTTGCAGCAATAGAAATATGCGAGTACAAAAAAAAACCTGTACAGCACATTGATGAGAGATAATGCAGCGGTTCTGGGTGGATTTGTTGACAAAGTTGCAGGTCACTAAATGAGAAGTTTATCCATACCTTGCAAAGTGTCCTGTTTTTAATTTTCAGGAGATTTTACATATTTGATACATTCACAAGATTTTCTTCCTTACTATACTTAGCAGAATGAGAGCACTTGTCACTGCCAGCGCTTGTGTGAACACTCATCTTACTCGTGCTTTTTCTGTGGGAGGAAATGTGCTGCAGAGATGATGGGTTATGTGGTTTTGTTTTGGTTAACACATTGCAGTATTAGTGTCTGCAGGGTATAGAACGGAAAAGTCGTTTTGGGTCTTTTTTTGCAGTAGAATCACACATTTCACATTCAAAATGTACCATGAAAGATTATAGCATTTTGATGGTGATTAGATCTAACAAGATAAGGGTTTGATTTGTGTTTACTTCTCAATACAATTAACTCTAACACAGAACACTTGTTGTGCTGACAAAGCTGATACCATTCAAACTCTTCAACACATAGTAAGTGCTCCGAGAAAGGATGACACTATGCAGTGTCTAGATTCAACAAAGTCTGAGCCAAAGGAGGATTTGTCATTTCTCTCTATAAACAAAGTTTCACGAGTGTACTTGACGGGTAATTTCCTGTAAACGTCCTTTCAGAGGCTCCGAAACAAGAAAGACTGTGTTATCATAAAAGTGAGTGATGGCATTTAGATGCATGCTATTTTTATGACCCAACAGCTTTTGAAAGCCCTTGCCAGCGCGATAAAGACTTGAAAAGCTGTGGCTCCCTCTGATCACGGCAGCGTACACAAACCAACATGTTTTTATATTGAAAGGATCTGTGGCACTAATGTGTTATCAGATAAAATGAATGTCTTTTTCTAAATGGCTGCGGAAAAAGAAAGCCCAATCAAAGCAGAAAGGTTCCACTACACACTGAGGATGAGATTCTTCATCAGAGCTGTATGATGCTATGAAAGCTTTTAGATGTATTAACATAATGAGGTTACATTAACACGCTGCAGGTGGGTTTCACTGTGGTGACATGTGCTCCAAGCATTTGCTTTTTATTACGCTGCAGGAGATGTATTCTGTTCCAACTGTTTTTTTATCGTAATTTGATTTTAAAGTTTAAAATTGAGCAACATTTTTTCAGACAAGATCAGATTGCAGCCAAGACTTCAAAAACATACTTTTTCTTGGAGCCCACTTTGACAAAATGAAGGTTACATAAGACCTCAACCATGGGAAGTTTTCCTCTCATGGAAAATGTGACACTAATGATGCCCCCTTGCCACTGGCTTTCTTTGGACAGCTTGGCATTTAAATCACTTCCAAATTAACTCTTTGCTTTCAGCAGGATGTCTCAACCTTTTTGAAGTCCTGCTCATACTTTGCTTCACCCACTCAAGATCTTTTTTCTGTACCCGGTTTGAATTATAGTGAAGACTTTGATGCCAAATTGCTGTAACCTCTTGTATTTTCACAACACAGTTGCTGTTTTGAAGAGTAAGAAACAGCAGTTCGATTAATTTCAAAAAGGGCATCAGCTATTTTATTGTATTGTTTGTTTTTACAGACTGAGGAGCATTTTGAAGCAGCTAGAGGAAAAAGATGTCGACTTTGAAGAAATAAAAAAAAATCTGGATCTCACAGCTTCGTTACTGGAGTCAGTTTACCACGATGGATCAAGGTAGGATATAGATGAAAAATATGATGTTGACATTTTCTGATGAGTAAATTGACATACAAACTGTTTTAGCTCTATAGTTACTTTGAACTTGTGGGGTAAAGGCCCAAAAGGTTCTTAAATAGAATAGCATTAAATATGGGATTTTGGACACCTGCAGTGCTTTAGTTCAGTTTTTTACTATTAATCCGCTGCTATATCATCTGTCTAACAATTAGTATTTGTGTGTTTGTTTGTTTGTTTGTTTGTGTGTTGTCTCTCACAGGCAGTGTCTGGAGTCCGAGGATGACCTCCAGCAGTTACAGTCAGACGGCGTGCCTACAGAGGTCACTGATTGGCTGTCGTCTACTTTTACCCAGAGGGTTCGGCGGCCTGTACGACGCTCGGATGAGAAGCCCAAGTTTCGCAGCATTGTACACGCAGTGCAAGCTGGGATATTTGTGGAGAGGTAAAATAACACATATGTTGGTGTGATCTCCTTTTCAGCACTATGTGGTTATGATCTTTTTTAGACGAGGCCAGTACTACTTATAAGAATACTTGTCTGTAAAAAAGCAGCTATAGCGGAAAAGTAACAGTGCTAGGAATGAAACGATATGTTTTTAATTACGAGACGTAATAACACTAAAATAGGGAAACAATAATCTCATACTATAAAACTCCTACTGTAAATAACTAATCTTCACGTCTGTACTATAACTCTAATATAAGATCATAAAGTTGTTACTAGTATCACAGCCACAGAAACCACAGACAGCTGCACTGGATTGTGAAACATTAGGCCCCTTTTCTCTTTAAAACATCCTTCCAAAGGGGACAGGGACTTTGGAGGATTTATATAAACAGCTCCTAAGACGAATTCGCTGCACAATGTCAACATCTGAACTTTAACTGAACTCAACATAAACTTTGCATTATTTCAGGATGTTCAAGAGGGCCTACACAGCAGCCATGCCAGACCAACCTGCCGCGGCCGTAAACTGCCTCAGGGTAAGCCTCCACAAATAAATCTCTCTGTGCCTCGTGTGTTTGTGCAATAAATCGGACATCACAAAAAGGACCGTATACAGTACACACCAGAAGTATGCATCAATAACGCAGTCACTTTCTCCTCCTTTCTTTCAGGATGTTGACCGCTGGAACTTTGACGTGTTTGCTCTGAACTCGGCCAGTTCTGATCACCCTCTGCAGACTCTGTTCTTTGAGCTGATCACCAGATATGGTCTCAACAGCCGGTTTAAGGTGTTTGACTTTGGATTTCATTGCATAGCTTAAAAAGTGCACTTCCCATACATGTTGTGAAGCCTGCGAGCTAGTTCAGGCAGTCAACTCGAGCACTTATGCTGCATTCATACATAACGCCCCCTTGCCACTCTACAACCAACCAAACAGAGTCTCCTTAATATGCCGCTCTATTTAACCTGCCAGATCTCTCTCTATGCATTGTTTGCTGCTGCTATTGCTGCAGCTACTTCCACGTCGCTACTGCTTGCCTGCCCCACCACCACCCCAGCTTCCATCCCAGCTTCCACCTGTAGGCTCGGGGGGTTAGTAATTTAATCATCACTCATCGTGCTATGTATATCTGTGGAGTGATGATGCCCGAGCCTAGACGCCAAACTCAACTATATGCTGCTTCTAATACACATGTTAAAGAAACACGTGAGTTGTCTGACTGAAGTTATGTTATGGGACAAAGAGAACAATGTCGGTACTTTGGAGGGAAAATATTACAGTTATATGACACTTTTGCCCTTGTAACCTCAGCTGTTTGGAAAAAGTGTGTTGTAATAGCAGATATAATCAGGCATATGGGTTTTATTATCAATTGGGAACAAAAGGTTGCCAAATTATGTGCAAATCACATGCTAGCCATGTCAATCTCACGCACAACCTTATGACACAATTCAGGCTGTTATTGTTGACACTAACTTTTTGAACCTTGAATTTTCAAACACGACTTTGAACAAATAATTGTGTAATGCACTTTGCAGATACCAATCTCGTGCCTCACAGAGTTCCTGTCTGCACTGGAGAGAGGATATTGCAAACACGACAACCCGTACCACAGCCACGTTCATGCTGCAGACGTCACGCAGACGCTGCACTGCCTGCTGCTGCGCTCTGGACTCGTGGTACATTTGGCTTACTTTTATCCACTTATTTTTGGTGCTGAATTGTATCTTTCCAAGGCTAATGGATAGTGTTTTCGTATATTCTCCTTAAAATCCCATAAAAATACCAAAAACCAACCATTTGTTAAACTGCCAGTCCGGCCCCCTGTTTGTTTCACTTGGTGTGAACAACCGCAGTATGAATATCTTCCAGGAAAGACTGTGTGTCATTACGCACATATTTAAAGATAGTAGGCTACTATGGTCAGCTTTAGAGTTGTGATTCTTTTTGCGAAATACTCTCTGTTATAATGCATGCATATTCAACCCCTGTCCTCTAAAACTTCTCTTTAATTCATAGTTATCATGTATATGTTTATTTACATGAAGAAAATATATCCTGTTAACTTTAACGATTTGATTCAAAACCACCCCTCGGATCAATTCATTGTTGGTTTGGGTGTTTTGTTAGGATTTGTTTACTATACAACTGTACACTGTACACACTGTGTCTCTTCCACAGTACAGGATATGCACCCTGTTACACATTTGATATTGATTTTTTTTCTGCTCTTGCATCTATAAAGCACTGGCTGACAGAGCTTGAGGTGATGGCGTCACTGTTTGCTGCAGCCATTCACGACTACGAACACACGGGAACAACAAACAACTTCCACATCCACACAAAGTAAGCTCTTTTTTTAAACTTCTTTATCAACCCTTACCTAAAAAAAAAACTGCTGTATATACCCCGCATCCTGTTGTGACTTTTGTAAATTATTAGGAAATGTAGGAATAGTATGGTAGTGTTTTTGAGATGCAATTTTAGAAAAAGGGTATGAGAGGAAGAGAGAGAGAGAGAGCTCTAAAGCAAACACTGTTCATGCAGGGAACACATTATTTTTAGATGTCATTTTTCCACACAGGACAGCTAAAGAACGCAGTCTCTTGGCACACATCATCATCATCATCATCATCATCATCATACTTTATTTTGGGAATAATAAGCATCCACAATAACACAACTTGTCATGGTTACACAGTCTAAACCTGAAGGTTGTACTCCTCCGCCCAAAACAAATCTTCTCAGTGTCAAACATGCACCTATGTAGCCTGGAAATACTGGCTCTTACTAACTAACTCTGGTCATTTTTAATTTGTGTTGGTTTTAAATGTCTTTAGTTTTTATTTTATTTCATTTTTTGTATTTAACCTTTATTTAACCAGATAAAATCTCATCTCAATGCTGATCTGGCCAAGAAGGCAGCAACGTTACACATAACACAAACATATACAATACAGAGAACATAACTAAAAAAACAAAAGACGAAAAAGAAGTCACTACATTGAGCACATTAGTCTAGACAGTAAGAAAGGTGCACTACTTATTACTGCAAGAGCAGCTGGTGGTAAGGACTTCAGACAACTTCAATTTAAAACATGCTATTGAGACAAGTGCCCTCAGTTTTAGGCTTGATTGAAGGTCATTCGAAGACCAAGGACCATAATAAAAAAAGACTCCTTTTTCCAGCCTCAGTCTGCACGGCAGGAACCTGGAACCGTATCCAGGCACTGGATCTGAGGTTGTAAGAGTCACAAACTGGAGCAAATCTGGCACATATATACAGTGGAAGCTTTCCTAAAATGGCTTTATACATTAATACAAACCAATTCTGCATCCAACTAAGTGAGGACCATCCAGTTAGGCTATACAGTTTGCAATGATGAGTCCTAGTTTCATAACGCAGTGCAGCATGGTAGAGTGGGTCAAGTTTGGCCAAAACAGTGGGACAGGCAAATCTATCAATGGTATCACCGTAGTCCAGCTGGGACAGGAATAAGCCAGAGACAAACCTTTTATGGGATGAAGTTGAAAAACTAAATGTAAGTCTGAAAAGGAGGCCAAGAGTGAATTTCAATTTCTTTGTTAGAACTTCAATAATGGTGTTTGAAGTTCAGATTACTGTCCAACCAAAAGCCCAGATATTTGTAGGTATCGACAAACTCAACAGAGACGCCATCAAGGGTGTCAATGGAGAGGCAAGAGGATGCTGACTTGGGAGCAAAAAGCAGTTTGGTTTTCTTACTGTTCAATAGCAGTTTGGAATCAAGAAGTGCGTGCTGCAGCGTGATACAATCAGATTTTAAATTGGAAACGAGGTCGACTTCTGCAGAGGCAATGGATTACTATCCAGCTCAACAGTCGGCTCCAAACACTGATATTTCTAAAGCAAATGTGACCTAATCAGCAGTCTCATTTGGTGCAGCATTGTGCTCCTCGAAAGCTTTGAATCTCTGAGTAAGGCTGTGAATAGAATAATTCTGCAGACCTAGACTGGATTTAATTTGAAATTTCTTTGTACAAAAGTTAAAAATCCTTTACTTGTTTTTATGTAAGTTTGTTACTTTAAGAGTTTATTTCATGAGCACATCTTAATAAAATCCTTAAAAGGAGCTGATGAGTGGCTCTAAATTCATATTAACCTTCAACCATAACTTAACATGTTTCTTAGTTGTGATCAAAAGATAATAGGATATTAATAAATTCATACATTTCTTATTACCTTATTATTATGATGACACATTAAGTCAATGCACAGGAGGTCGCTTGACCTGTTGACTGTGCGCAAGAATGCAATTTTTCAGAAAATAAAACTAATAATAATATAAGTTTCCCATAACAAATAATATATATATATATTCTTATTTCTATAAATACATTTTAAAAGAGTTAGTATAACATCTGGGGGTTAGTGTAAAGGTTTTTATGCTACAAACTAAAAGTGAATCAACTATTAGAAATGTTTTCTTCATAGCAGTCTAGATGTTTACTATGCATGAATCTTTCCTCACAGGATCGACAAGATGCTAACCAATGCCACATTGCCACAGCATACACACATTTACACAATTGAAAAACATCACAGAAACTACCGCACATCCTATAATACAAAATATATGTATTTAGGAATTTGTTTGTTCACAATGTCCCCACGGTAACATTGTTTGGTAAATATGCTCAATTCATTTTCAAATGAAAAGCATCCAGGAAATTACAGATCTGTAAAATAACGTTTTACTTGACGGATTTTTCTCCGACAGTAAATTATTGTTGTCATTAAAAACAATTGCAACCATGGCAAATTCAAAATGATCATGGCCTCTCTCTCCCCAATCTTTTAAAAGTCCCCAAAAGCCCATTTCAACACAAAACTAAATGTGTTCTGTAAAGACATTTTTACATCTGTTGAATTTTATGTTCAGTTTACTCAAATAATCACTAATTGAGAAAATAAGTTAATTAACTTGCTATACTGAGTCATTTATATGAAATCCTACTCCCTCTTCAGCTCTCTAAATGAATCATTACAGACCCACAGTCATAGTGCTGGAAATATCCCCTCAGGACTCTTTTTATTTCATTCTCAACTCCATCTCCCTTCACCACTGGAGAATTGTACAACTGTCACTCTGTAAACTCTCGTCTTCTTCTCTCTTCACCTCGTCTCTTGCTCGTTCTCTATCTATCCACCAGGTCAGAGTTTGCATTGTTGTACAATGATCGGTCGGTACAGGAAAGCCATCATCTGAGTGCAGCGTTTCGCCTGCTGCAGGACGACCGAATGAACATCTTCACTAATTTGACAAGAGAGGAATGGATGTAAGAGGACACTATTTTTACTATCTCAAATTGTACAACTCATTTTTGTTCCATTTAGAAACACTCATGTTCAGACATATAATTTATTTAAAAAAGTTAGCTGATCTGGAAAAAATAGGTTTTAAATGGCTAAAGAAAGCAGGATGTCGGTCAGACTTAACCCCGTACTTACTCTTTGAAGAAAATCTTACATAAAGAAAAATACTTTTAACCAAAATCTATCAGAGGAAGTTTCACAGGAGGAAGTCGGGGATGTGTGGAGTAAGAGAAAGAAGATTAAATTGGCCGCATTAATACAATTAGATGTGACACAGCTTGAGCTTGTGTCACAAGAGTGAATAAGCCACTGATTGTGAAGCATTAATTTAACAGCGGGTGCCAATCTAATGCAAGCACAACTTCAGTGTTTTATCTAAACTATATGCTTCAATTACTGTTAACCAAATACTTTCTTGAGAATTGCTGCATTCAGGGTTGATTATAATCATCACTATGCAAATGAAAGATCTAATTAAAGAACCGAACCCTTTCATTTTATATATTCTAATCATGCTGTCACCTGTCATTTGTTTATATTGTTCGTGTTGATGAGTGGTTAAACTAAGTTCTTTAACAATAGAACTATGAAGTTTGATAGCCATGGGATCTTTTAGGCCATCTAAAACAGTAAATATCTAAATGATCCTCAATGATAAAAACAGCGAGAAACCCATCTTAGAAAAGGCGGTTTAAATGAACCCAATAGACCAGCATGCATTTTGAACAAATGGCATGTCGAGTTTTCTTTTAGAACCCACTGTATATAACTATAACTGAATGTAACCAACCATGCTTTTTGTCAAAGAGCAATCTGACAACTCACTCACTGAAAAAGAAAGAGATGAGAGATGTGGGCCAACAACCTCCCGAGGTTCCCACAATAACAACAAGGAAGCAAATCACAACACTTTCTGCAGCGAGTAAGATGGAAGCTATTTGAAAAAGAACTAGTGATCACATTATTTAAAAAAGTCTATAATATACTGTATATGATTTATTTAAATGTTTCTTATTATCAACAAATGTAATTTAATAGGATTTGCTGTATTGTGTTAATATTCACAGCAGCTGAAAGTTCCTGGCAAATGTAGTATTTACTCCATGGTTGCAGTGAGCTTACATCATTGTATTTTATAATTTACTTTAGCAATGTCATACGTAATGCATGTTAACAATCAATAATAATAAGAAATTCAATTTTGATGGATCGATATTGGTATCAGTTTGCTTTCTCCCCATGTTTTGTTTTTATGTAAACATGCTATTTCTGCCCTTAAAATTCAGTTTGTCAGAAAATATAAACGTATTAAACAGTTTTTGCATACTCATTGAGACGGATGTTTCATCTCAGATACAATATGTGACTGTTAATGCAATGGCATCACTTTGCAGGGATCCCTCAAGATAAACACCAGCATCACGCTGAAGTGAGGCTTTTTCTAGCAGTCAGTGTTACCATGGGAACAGTACAATTCCTCACGAAATCTAAAAAGGTTACCCTCTGTACATTTACATCCTATAATAGATCAAGTGCTAAACTGTGTGTCTTTGTGTGTGTTGCTGTTAAGGGAGCTGCGATCACTTGTCATTGAGATGGTGTTGTCCACGGACATGTCCTCCCACCTGCTCCAAGTCAAAGGGATGAAATCCTGTCTTCAGCAACAAGAACGGTAACGCTAATGGGTTGTGCGGTGGTGCACATTTAAGAGGTCACATGAAATAACATGTTCAGATGATTCAAACAACCTTCACCAAGTGGCACATTAATTTCCTCCCAGCAAGTGTCAAGTCTTCTTCTTTTTCCTTTTAACGACATGTCTGAGAAAACTAAAACAAGAAGTGCATCATTTCCTCCGACAGGATTGACAAGCCCAAAGCACTTTCTCTGCTGCTGCACACGGCCGACATCAGCCATCCATCCAAGCCCTGGGTGCTGCACTCTCGCTGGACCAAATCCCTGATGGAGGAGTTCTTCAGGCAGGTAGGAGCGCTAACAGACCTGAACTGATGCTGTGACACTTTCTCGTGCAAGTATTATCAATGATTAGATTCAGTGGAAAAATAATCGAACACTTACTGTACTTAAGTAAAAGTAGAAATACTGCAGTATAAAAATCCTCTATTACAAGTAGAGGTCATGCTTTCGAACTTCAAAGTGAAAGTACCCAAGTATCAGCAAACATTTTTTATTTAACATGTAATGTTATAATAGTTATTCTGCAGAGTGGCCACTGTCAGTTTATTGTTTCAGTATTGGATCAGTATGTGTACTAATGAACTGCGAAAGCGGTAGGCCTACTTCTATGTTGTTTGTTCATCAAGATGGAGCCACTGTAATCCTACCTTTAATCTCTTAGAATTGGTCATATTTTAAAAACGTAATACATGTTTTGTATGATTTTTATTTGAAAATGAACCACACTATAGCTCTTAAATGTATAAGTGAAAAGTCCTTTTTTTTGCTGTAAAATGTAGTGAAGCAGAAATGAACTCAACTTGAGCTCCAATGATACATTAACACGTGACGCACCTCGTGCCTCTTACAACCAACCAAACACATTCTCCTAAACATGCCGCTCTATTTAAGCTGCCAGGACTTCCTGCCTCTGCCTCGCTATGCTGTCGCTGTCGTTTTTTCTCATACTGATATTCTGAACAATCTGTGCTGTTGTATTTGCTGTAAAGTGTCTCTACTGTAGGCTATTTTTATTATATGTACAGCACTTGGCTCGACCAAAAATCGTTTATAAATGTGCTATATAAATAAACTTGATTTGATGCTGCTGCTGCCACTGCTGCGTTCCATCCCAGCATCCACCTGTAGGCTCGGGGGATAGTTATCTAATCATCACTCAATGTTCTTTGTAAATCTGTGGAGTGATGAGGCCCGAGCGTAGACGCCAAACTCAAACTATATGCTGCTTCTAATAAACACATTAAGAAACACGTCTGACTGAACTACATAAATAACTTACAATTGTGTAAAACACAATCTCCCGTCATGGTTGAAGTTGAAGACCAACATTAGTAGGTCTATCTTTTGTGCTACAGATGGCTTTTGAGTTATTGTTGCCTAAGTGTTTTTCGTTAGTACAGTCAATGTTCGCTGTGAGTGTTTTTTACTGAGGTATTGTACAGAGAGGTTTTCCTTTCACATACTCTGTTCTTTCATGTCCAACTTTTTCTATTCTGGAGAGTTTGATCTGTTATTTTGCTACCTTGATTGAAGATGTTGGACTGCTAATAATAACTGTACAATTTTGTAAAAGCCTCAGCAAAGCCTGAAAGGGAGAGCGGGAAACCTTCAAAGATGTTTAACACGTCAGAGCTATACAGTATACAACAAAAATAGCACCTGAGGTATGTAGCAGAGACGGAGAGAGATAAGTCTCTTTTAAACGTTTATTGAACAGGTACCTCCTGAAGTTGAGGCTACAATAGATTTTCTTTAAAGATTAAAGCCTGGAGAAAAAATCCACTGATAATCGATTCGGTGAAATGATTGTTGCTCCAGAACATTCACTAAATAAATATTGAGACGAGATCGTTTGAAAACATTTTTTTACTTTTGAGTTGTGATAGATATCAAATGAAGCATGATGCAGCAATCTCCCTGGTTATCCCAAGGCTTTTGGTTTATTGTTCGGGATTTGGAGAAATGTGTGCAACTGTTGGCCTGATTTTTCTGCTCAGCATAAGTTGCCATCATTAAACGTATAACTTGTGAGTCACAGAATAACATCGTCAATGATGTGTTCTTATCACCTTTAAAAATGCCATTATTATCATACCAGCCTACAGATTTTTGCCATATAGTGGCTGGTTTTGTAAAGCTGATTTTGAAGGCTTGAGTTTATTTCCAGTTAATGCAGCAAAACATTTCTATGTAGAGTCCTCTCTCCTCTTTTTTGACAGCTTGAAAAAATAGAATAGAGGAGGTGTTGGGCAGCCTTTTGTCTTTGAAACCACTCTGAAAAGGCACTTTAATGTTTGTTCTATTATTTTTAAAAACAAAAGCATGGTAGCTTTAAAAGTCTCAGGTGGGGAGTGTTGGAGTCCAATAACCTTTACAAGTTATTTTCAGTTCATGTGTGGGATGCCCTTTAAGATATCTTCTCTCTCTCTTTCTATCTTTGTGAGGGTGATAGAGAGGCAGAGCTCGGCCTGCCCTTCTCTCCTCTGTGCGATCGAAAAAGTACCCTGGTAGCCGAGTCTCAGATTGGTATGTCTCACAAAACACTCACTCTCACTCACTCTTCTTCTCACTAACAATATATAAGAGAGATTTTTCCACATCCATACTTCTGTTTGATAAAGATACTGTGAAATATGTTATAAAACACTGTATTGCTTTTTCCGTGGTATTACATTTTACATTTTAAATCATATTTAAAAAATCTATATTTATTTTTCTCCTGTTGATACATGGACATTTTGTCTTGCAGGTTTCATAGACTTCATCGTGTATCCCACATTCTCTCTACTGACTGACATGGCTGAAAAGATTGTTATTCCTTTGGTAGAGGAGAACCCAGGCCCACCAGACCCCTGCAACAGACACAGGTAACACACAGAGAAGCATTGTACTGGTTGATCATTGCACACCATTGCTAGTTTGTCCCATTTGTGATATTGCAATGTATGGCCCAAAAAGGAAAGACTCTATAGACCACCATTATAACTGCAAAAATGGTCAACTGTCACTCTTTGAAATTCAAGTTTCTTTCTGGGGCCAGCCAGAAAACGTATGGGTAGATGAATATGGATAAAACTTAAACAGAGATTGACCGCACTGTATTTTGTCAACAGTAATCTTTGGAAGGAGAGCTCCAGGGGTCTGCAGTGGAGTCTCGCTCACATCACAGCTGAGCTGGTGAGCTTCCGCTCCACCTGGACACGACACACCGAAGACAACAAGCTAAAATGGAAGGAGAGTGGCTCCAATGGTATGTTGCTTATTCAATCATTTATGTTATGAATGTGTATGAACTCTGTTAAGTCACACCTATCACTACAGGGCTTACGATTTAACAATCCTGAGAAATATTTTGTTCTCCTTTTCTCTTTTGAAATGAAATGATGACCTGTGAAAAGTTGGACAACCTCCGCTAAAGTACAAGACCTTGTGTGACTGATTTGGCTGAGACAAAGGCACTCAGCTCCATGAATGTGCTCAGTCGCTCTGATCTGATTTGTTATCAACAATCATGTCAAAGTGATCTTAGTTTAGTTTATTGAATTTTTTTCCAGCGTGTAAAACCAAAGAAAATACAAATGAAACACAAGGTGATACAGACATGATATAGTACTATACAAATGAATGCAATAACAAAACGAAATATTTAATTAATAATTGAATAATCTGTAGTATCTGTAGATTGTCTGATATCAATAAACAACACATCTCATGAGGAGATGAATACTGTAGGTACAGATATTGTTTCCTGTTCAGCTTAACAACATTTTCCAATGCCTTTTCCAATCTCTTATATCCTCCAGGATTTTCAGACCCCAGTGTGACAAAAGGGCAGAGATCCAGGCAAGAGGAGCTGTCAGAAAACTCCCTGCAAGACCCCACTACGGATTCAGAGCAGTAGACAGGACTTTCTTTGTGATATCTGCTTTTATCATAGGTTAACTGAGGTTAATGCTGAGTCACTGTTTGTTACAAAACCACAAAGCCTTCTTATATCTTGGTTTAGGGAGCTAGAGGAGGGCTGGTTTAGGCTTAACATCATCTTCCCAATGTAAGATGCAATATATTCAAACGAATGTCTTGGTGTCTTATTTCAAGTGAAGTATACTGTGATAATTGAAATGTAAAGTGTACATGCTGGCCATGTTATACAGTATCATGCATTATAATAAATTAATTTGCCACCTATACACTTGTAAGGAACATTGTACCTTTATTAGTTTGAACTCTACACAAATGATAAAATCATGTTATTAATTAAAAAACAATATTGAAAATATGCCGATGTCTGTCATATGTGAAGTTTTGATTTGTTATAATCAATAAAGTCAAGCAAACTTTAACTATATTGTCCAACATTACAAAAAGAAATGTGTCACTAGGTGTTTTACAATCTCTACAGTAAACAACATTCTCTGTGCGTAGACCCTCACAGCGGAAACAGTAAAAACACCAATAAACGAGTGAAACATTTAAAAAACGACCTTAGGGAGAGCAACTACAGGGTGTTTCCTCTTGCTTGACAAACATACGTACAATAAATGTAGTGTGTACAGAATAAACAACCCAATAAAGGCTGGCCTTGTCATGGTGCGATATTGTGCCTTGTATTTTTATTAAGAACATTTTAAATGGGTCAAATAATGAAGTCTTTCATTATTTTCCTTTACCTTTCTGTGTCCTCCAAAATATAATTACAGTACATTCAGTGGCTTTTTCAACCAACCCAAAACTATTATTACTACTACTATTAACTACTATTGCCCTAACACTTCAGTAACTTTAGAAACACTTTCAAACTTAAGAAGGACACGTTTTTGCAAGTATATTTGGGTATTTAAAGTCTCTTTCCAAAACATGTTCTGCATTGCTATTATTGTGGCGGTCTAATAAGGGAGAGATCAATATTTTTCAAATAAATGTAGCATGAATCAAGACTTTTTGACTATAAAGTTCCAATTCCATCCAATGCCTTGATCTCATACTTCACCTTGTGTAAGATGAAATCGTTTTTAGTAAGACCCTTCTTTGACTTTGTAATTCATGCCGTATTATCAAGCGCCCCTCTCTCACATTCCTGGTGTGGCATGACTCCAGTGCTCTGCTCTCCCAGCTGGAGGAGCTGTAGAGCAAAGTGATCCCCAATGGGATCAGCTTCAAAAACATTTCCCTAGTTTAACAATTGTCAGTTAGGCAATTTGTAATTGCATCTTCAGCTTTTTTCATCTTAGGACTGTACAGACAGATGAAGCTGTTCCACATTTAAATGAAAAATGTGGCTGTAAAATTAATAACACCACAAGGAATAATGACACAGGTGTGATACCACTGTTTAATGTACACCCCATACACACACTTGCACCCCGACCCCCAACACACAAACACCTCTAGCTATATTACAAAATGATACGTAATATAATATGCAAAACAGTGAAATGGACCAATAGTGTCACTTTGAACTTGCACTTTCCATATTGTCTATGAGGTATACAGTATCACACTTCAAAAGCAACGAAGCATGTGTGATAGCCTTTATTTGGAGCCAATATAGAAGTGCCTTTCAATTTGACATAGAAAATTAATAAAAACTTAAACGTTCTGCTTTGACAGTCAGGACACGCTGCAGCATATCCTCTTGTCAGAGAAAAACTGTGCAATGTAAGTGATTAACCTCGTAAAGGTCTGATGTCCAATATAGCCTACCTTTCAGCAGTGTACACATATTTTTGTGAGAACCAGCCCTCTGTATGAAAAATGTATGTGTTTTTAACTCCCAACTCTGAGTCACTGAATTATGTATTGTCAGAGTGTCTATTTTTAGTATAAGTCAATGTAAAACACATGACCAGTGGTGCAGCGATGTGAGACACTGTAAGTTTAACTTGAAATTCTTAAAGACTTTCCGCGAACATATCTCTTTTTGATGTTTTAATAAGAAAGCGGATCATGGTATATGGTCTTTTGACACTCATGACTTGTGAGCTGAGGATTTCAAGCATGCTCTTAACTTGACTGGATGCAAAATCCATGGACTGTACCAAAATAAGTAAATAAGTATGAGAAAGACCACCAATCACCAATTTAAACATTTTATTGTATCAAACAAATGTAGATTACATATGTAATCATCAATCATTTCAAGTAAAATTGGAACAATTACATATTACATTATTACCATTCAAAAACAGAACAAATCATTACATAAATACACTGCAGAAGAAGAAAATAACTTGCACAGGAATGTTTTTACCATCTTTTTAAATCATTTTGTCATTGTGATCATTGGCTTGTTGTGATCAACACTAGGGTGGCATTAGCTTACTGTTTGTTAACAGTTTTTCTTTCTTTCTTTTAGGCATGTCTATGTTCCATGTCATGGAAGGATTGTCACAAATTCTACATAATAATGTCACTATGTGCTAACAAATAACTGATGAAATACATGTAGGATGTAAGAGTTTGGTGATGACTTTATAATTTTCTTGTTTCATAAAAAACTAGAATGAAAAGGGAATGCTGGTAATTACAATTTGTTGAAATGACCTGTTCAAAACAATAGTAGAATTAACAAATTAAATAAAGTCACTCTACGTTCAGTGCCATGCAGGAAAGTGTTTTGTGACCAGGTTCTCATTTCTCCAAAAAGTGTCAAATATGATGATACAATTTGCTCACTGATGATGCTAAGTTAAAATAAAAATAAATCGTAAGCATATCTGTATACTCAACCCTCTGTCCAAAGCTATTAGAAGTTTACCACTACACAGTTGCTGGTAAAAGTCTTGTATTAGGAGTGCGATAGCTACTTTAACCAGATATTATGTTAATTGGATATTAGCATAGATTAATATGTCCTCCTTGGAAGTCTGACGGGAATCACTTGTATTTATTCCTGTTTGCAGTCAGAAATAATGTTAACAAGTTCAGTTTTTTAGTCGTGTAGTAAATAGTTAATTTTTTTCAACGGTCTTTGGGGGAAATATAAGATAAAGTCCTTTACCTCTCATTAGATGGCGTGTGGTGCAGGGGGTCACAGGTTCAAACCCCACTGCAGTCAGCATGTCGTTGTGTCCCTGGGCAAGACACTTCACCCCAAATTGCCTCTGTGAGTATGTAAGCGCTTTGGATAAAATCGTCTAACAAGTAATGTAATGTAACTAGATGGGGGTGTGTGTTTGTGATTGTCAGCAGTTAGCAGGTGACCTCACCAAGTAAACAAATGGTAGCCTATGTGATGGGCAGACTTGTAAGCAGCAGTGCTGGAAAATAACCATGGATAGATTAACGCCCAGGCTTCATTGCAAGGACAACACCAGCATCTGACAGAAACTCGCAGGAAAGTAAGTTTAATGTTTAATGTGCTGCAGCTGAGCGGCTTATTAGCATGCTAACCTCCAAACTAGCGATGGCAGTGCTCTTTTCAACTGTGAATGTTTGTTTGGTCGCTCATTCAACAAGCTGCTGGTTTAGGGTCAGACATGCATTCACGTTTGTATGTTCAGGGGAGTTTTGCAGGAAACTGTATGTAGTTCAAGGTTTTGGTGGTTGTTTTGTGTTGCAGGGTGCGTTATGGCTATTTTGATAATGCGTTATGCAAATAGGGATTACAATGAAGAGATTTGATCGGCTGTATTGAAACCAGGTCCCCATCGACTTGAATGAACCGTGTTCCAACCAGGTTCCAACACACTTATACAAAAGTATCAAGTTCTCCATTCAGGTTTCTGTTTTCTTTTAATTAAGCACAGGAAACTAAGCAGATATGCAATGCTGTTAGGGTTACAAGGCTCAATGTTTCTGATGATCATTCTCATGATGAATGGCTTATCTATGAAATGTCAGAAAATAGTGAAAAATGCCTCTCAAAATTCCCTATAGTTCAAATTGAGTTATATTGTTGGACCAGCAGTCTGCATTTATTCTTTTAAAAAGTCAATCAATAGCCTTTTATCAAAATAGTTACCCATACATTTTCTGTCAATCAGTGCATTGACCAATCTTTGCAGCTCTACATGCTGTAGCAGAAAAAATAACATGCAATTTTATTCCAGTGTTCCTTAAAGAATGTATTTGTAGATGTCCAATACAATAGTGTGAACACATGTGTAAATATGTTTTCATTAAACTGTCAACCAACCTAGATGTTGCCTATACCCACTCACTGGAGATTCAGCATCTACCTCACTAAATCACTTCAGTTGAATGTTTTGGTTTCAGTCCCAGTTATTTATGAGGTTCAAATACATTTGTATTGCTTTGAATGTAACAATAATTGCTGGAGTCATGGCACATATAATGATGAAAAACGGTCTAAAAATGATTGCAAACAGAAAAGGTGTTGCGTTTGAACATTAAAGGGGACATAATGCATGTGAGTGTAGAAGTTAATGAAATTGAATGTTGGACTGAGATTGCAAAAGTCTCTCTTTCTAATTAACTAGATACAGTAAGCTAGTTTTAGTTCAGTGAAGGGGAAGCTAAAACAAATAGATTTTAATTAAATACATCACACAAAATAATTTTCGAAACCTTTGTTGTTGTTCTTGGTGTGGTTACTAAGGCCTGACTGTAGAGGAACATGGATGCCCTGATGTATCTAGAGAGTGGATCTGCAGACACAATCTTCTGTCATTGTGTCGGCTGGCTGAGCAGCTTTGTGTTGTGCAGAAGACCGCTCTATTTCTTTTTCTCCAGGCTGCATTTCTTTGTCTTCTCCTCTGCTGGCTGACTCGCACTGGATGCTGCTGCTTTTGTGTCTGCAAAAATAGACAGAGACATAAAACACTTAGGGGCAATAAGATAAAGACAAGTGGGGGATCTATTGGAGTCTTGCGGCTAAACAATAACTATTTATGAAGACTTTATGATATATATATTAAGTCTTAATATATTCATATACTACTACCTACAATAGGGATGGTTGTTTCTCCAATTTATGAGAAAAGTAAACTTTCCGTTCCTTTTCTTGTTTTTACTACTACTACTACTACTACTACTACTACTACTACTACTGCTACTACTACTACTACTACTACTACTACTACTACTACTACTACTACTACTACTACTACTGCTACTACTACTACTACTACTACTACTACTACTACTACTGCTACTACTACTACTACTACTACTAGAAGGAAGTATTTTTGGCATTTCACTTTCCCTTTAACTTGGACAGATCTTTGGGTCATATCGTGCATTCAATATTATTTATGAAGTGACTTGTGTGTTATTCATTATTTATAATTAAATTTATGGCGACAATTATGGCTGGGATTTATAGTACAAACATTTTAGTTGAATGAAGACTGTGTTACGCACTCATTTGTTATATAACACACTTAATTGTCTTGTTTATAGGCCACATATATTGAGAGAAAGAAGTCAAGAAACAAACCAAATCTACAGTAAAGACAGTAAACCCACAGTATCAGATCAGTCCCCGTTAACACATTTTTCCACTTCCGTATGAGCTGCCTCCCGGCGGTATTTCAGCCACAGCAGGGCTTTGTGAAGTGTGGATCAAAGCCACTATGTGTGTCGACAAGCCGTGATTACATTACACCAAGCCAAGCCTATTGAACTGTTTACATATCTATATAAGTATAAACCCTGCCTAGTGAACAGATGATGAAGAGTCCCCTGAGGGAAACTGTTCCTGTGTAAAGGTGGCTCTTACCTGCTTGCACGTTGATGTGTTGTGATGAGGGATCTGCTACGTTGGCAAGGCTGGAACAATCCTCCTTCTCCTTGGAGAGGGGGCACCCGAGCCCCCCAGCAGCTTCTGAGAGACTTTCCCTCGAGAACTCTGCAGGGGACAGAGATACAAATACAAGACATCTTGAAGGTGAAGAGAGAAAGCTTTACTTTCCACCATACAGATGTGTGAATAGACTACTCCAATATCTTCTGTTAAATAATGTTAAAGTAATGAACTTCACTGCTTTTTCTTTTGCGTTTTTTTTAATCATGCCGAGTGAATTTAAAAGGCTGGTCTTTAAGTGAAACCACCACTCCAATGGACTAGTGTTAATGGTCATTAATGGTTCCCCTAGTTTCCCCTTTGCTCCTTTTTATCTGTACAGGGAAACTAATTGGCACCTATGAAGCAACACATACAAAACCTAGTTCTCTTGTGAATAAAAATAGATAAAAACACTAACACAAATTATGTTTGCACTTCAGAAAGGCAGCCCTCATGATGCATTAGTGCTGGGTAATTACTGAATGTGTGTGCAGTATGTGCTGTCCTCTCTGACCTGCCATTAAAGTGAATTATTTGGCCTAAGCTAAAAAAGCTGATGCTCTTTTTTCCCCATCAGCTGCTGAAGTGTTTGGCAAAGTGAAAAGACAGTTCCTGCCAAGACAGCCCTTTGAACCATCTTAGTGTAATCATTAAAGGAATTATTCACTTTCTGGCAGAGAGTTAAATGAGAGCTTTGAAACTGTATGTCTGCATGCTGAAAATGAACTGCAGTCGATTTGCTTAGCTTAGCATAAACATAAAACATGGGGGGAAATAGCTCGCAAAGCAACAAAGGTCCATGCACCAGCTCCTCTGGCATTTAATAAAAATAATATTTTTTCTTTAATCTGCACAAAAAGTATAAAAATGTCAAACATTCAAGTAACGCTGGCTTTGGCATTTTACTGATTATTAATAAGCTTTTATAAGACATGAGATAAACAGGCCAACTGTGACCGGTTGCTTGCCAAATAGTGAGCCCACATTTATCTGTACTGCTAAGCCTTATATTGGCTACCTAGCTTACTTCGTCTTCTTCGGCCGTTTCTCAATGTCGAGTATACCTGCTGCGGCCCCACTTGATGACATAGTATACTTTAATTAGTGGCTCTGCTGCAGGTTTACTCGACATTGAGAAATGGCCTTCATCAGCCAGCATCCTTGGCATCTGTTGTGCACTGAGTTGATTCTCGCCAAGTAGCCAATATAAGGCTTAGTCATCTTGCCAAATAGTGAACCTGTGTTGATGTATGACAACTATGTTAGAACTGGTTTATAAATGGTTCTTAATGATTAATAAAGTGTTTACAACCTAATTCATAACCCAATTATAAACCCTTTATGAATCCTTTATAAGGGTAGTCTTATTGTAAAGTGGTACCCATTTTTTTTGTGGATAAAACAAATTAAAAAAAACTTCAATTGTGAGCTTTTTAGGTTCTTGGTTGGATTGTTCTTGTAATTGTTTCTGATATGTCTTTATGTAATGTAAGACATGAGCTGTTGGCCGTAGCTTCATAATTTAGCATGTAAAAGTTGGTGTGAGTGGTGTTGTTCCAATGTTCTGCCAGAAAGCGAATAAGCATATTTTTTTAAGTGTTCCTTTCCATTTCCCAGAAACCTTTGTTTAACTTCTTCTGATTCTCCTCTTTTTGTTCCTCTTTTTACAACCTTAAAATGTATAAGCTGTATTTAGTTTCATCCATTTACCTTAACATATTTCACTAAGCTTTTTCTCCCTCTTTCCTCGCATTCCATCTGCTCTCTTTCATTGTATCATCAACATCTATGTCAATCTTTTAATACTTTGTATTTACTTCTTGTAGGCTTATTTTTGCAGGACTTTGTAATGTGGTATTTCAACATTGTTGTATTGGAACCTAGTACTTCCTCCAACCCAGCTAAATTGTAAGTTGCAGTGTCTTTTGAGAGTAAGTCATTATTGTATTTGGTTTAAGGAGATGTATAGTAGACAGTTGAAAATGAAATCCTCTTCTTCACAGACTCCAAACATACCCTCCATTTGGCAGCGCAGTTTCTCAAAGGCCTCTGCAGTGGCCTCTGCAGTGGCCTCTGTAGTGGCCTCTGCAGTGGCCTCTACAGTGGCCTCATCGTCATGTGGGAGCTCCTCCCCGGGGGGGAATGAGTCGGGGCTGGGACGATCCGACAGGCAGCTCTCTGAGGAGCACTCGTCCCCCCCCCCCTGCTGCTGCCTGTACAGGTGGTGCTCCACCATAAACTGAAGCTCTGTGAGGAGAGACGTGGAGATAAGAGAGGTGAGAGATCGGGGAAATACAAGTTGGTTGGGAGGAAAGCGTTGATACAGGAAGGAGAGGGGAAGATCAGAGGGTTAAGGAGTGGATGGAAGAAATAGTGGAGACTGAAAGTGAAAAGCACCAAATCATTTGGGAAATGTTTGTAGAAGAAGGAGCGAGACAGGAAACTGGATTACAGTAAGAGGGAAGGGAACTCATGGAATGGACGGGGTATGAACAGTAACCATGAAAGAGAGATGGAGGTGGAAATCCAACACTTAAACTAAATATTGTCGGTTAAGCATTTGAATAAACCAGCAAAGTTTAAACAACACCCAGCTGTGGGGGCAGGTAAAGATACATCAGAGTTGGGATTGTATTAGTTTAATTGCATTCTTGTACCTCATTCATCCACAGTTTGTTATTCTCCCTACTGTGTGAAACTAAAGTGAAATGATCATCAGCCTGATTTCCTCTAAGAAGTGACTCATCACGCTTGGAGATGTTAATTAATAAATAAATTAACATCTTTGCGCTTCAGATTTATTAATTGTTCCTTTGCTTCTGTTGTTTGTTTGAACTTATCTTTCTGCAGTCCTGCATGAATTATTACATTCTGTATTTGTACTTAATTGGAAATTGATACTGAAGATAATATTTGCAAACGGCCTACAGATTTTATTCCAGTAGTTCATCTCTTATCCGGCTTTGTGCTTTTCTTTAGTTTGTACTTCGGGTTTGCTTTAGGTGGGCAGGGTATCAAATGCCCTAATCTCAAACAGGCCCACTTGTTTAGTTAAAGACATGAACATTTGGACATATTCTTGTTAGGCGATAGGGGATAATGAGTCCTTGCTGAGGCAATTGAAGCTCTAATTGGCTTGAGGTAGAAATCGGACACTCAGGGTAAACCAGACTTCCATTAGCTCAGCTTCTCCTAATACGTTTACATTTCCTGACATCTGATACTTATACTCTTATTGGACACACCAAGATAGGTTGGCCTTTATAAAACGTTTTTCTTAAAATACTATTGACACTGCATTACGTATGACTTTTGGTTTTTCGCTTTATATTTTTTTATGATTTTCCGGCTGGTTATATAATTTGGATTCATCATATTTTTATTCAAGATGTCTCTTCCAAGTTTTATTTTTAATTTGAACATATGCTCAATTTGACCTGACATGCGTGACTTTAGTATTCTGAATAAAGACAGCTGCCTTAATCATCACCACCGTTTTCTAACCAGGTTTCTATATTTATTGAGATTGAACACATAAAATGTCAACACACATAAAGCTAGATGACCGACTCTACCTTTCATGGTAGGGTTTCCCTTTTGCCCTTTTCTCCGTTGTCGAGGGGAGTTCAACAAGGCTGCCTGTAAAACATCAATGCGTTATATCAGCTGGACAGAGAGCACTAAAATGAAGGAGATTATTTCAATACACAGTGAACTAAGTTAAAAAAGGACAAGACAAAAATAACTTGCATAATTATATTTCTGTAACCTTATTCCACAAAAATGTACCCTCATGGAGCATGAATTAAATTACCTTGTACAACTGGTTTGGGAGACGATCTTCATCGATTTCTGCAAGAGAGCAAACAATCTGTTAAGTACTTAACACAATAAAACACAAAAATAGGGGATTTAAAGCAAAAACTGAATAAACAGGTTGATATTGGGCAGACTGAATAATGTGAATAATAGCACAGTTGACCTGTTCAGTATGTCAGTGCAGCTGCTGTGTCTCCAGAGAGCGAAGGTGACCTCTGGCCAGATGGTTTTCTGATACACATGCACTAAGTGTTTTCTCATATCTTATCAAGCATGGTGGGCAGAATTATGTTTTTTTTCATACTCAGCTCTGAGATGAGTGACAACTTACTCTTTTTGTTTGCAAACAAAGAGGATGCTAATCCACTCATCTTTTTAAAGCCCCTCATGCAGCTAACTGCTGATGATTAAACAGTAATACAGTGTTTATCCCAAACTCCCAATGGGAGAGTAGGTGTGTAGCCTACTGAAATACAGTCTGCGGCTTATTTGATTTACAGTCAGTTGGCAGTGTTTAGGTACACTTGGCTAAAACAAATACAACAGTACCTTCATGTCACGTTGTAAGTGTTTCTATTATTTTGTCCAGCCTATTTATATCACTGAGATAGGCTAAAAAAATACTCTCTATGTATTGCAATACTGTTTTTTGGCAGTATGTCTGCATTCATTTTGGCTAGGTTTACCAATAAACTGCACTGCATGTTAAAGCAATCATGTACTTTTTTAGCTAAAGAAGGAAACTCCCACATGATGCTACACCCACGTAAAGCTCATGTGACTCCCACTGGATAAAGATTTATCATCCGTAGTCGATATGTGAAACAGGACTCTGTGTTCACTATATGAGAGGACTAAAATAGAAACATAAAGACAGTTTACTGGATTACAGTGAAACATTACATTACATTGCATTTAGCTGACGCTTTTATCCAAAGCGACTTACAATAAGTACATTCGACCAGGAAGACACAACCTTGAAGAAAACATAATCATATAAGTATATCAGGTTTCATAGAGCCAACCATTAACCGCGATCAGTATGCGTTGAACCTGCAGCCAACTCTGCCTTTTCAGCCTCGTAACTTTTTTTCTAGGACACAACCGTGTTGCTTGGCAACCTATGCATCCCCAGGCACTAGGAAGGCACTGTGAGTGTGTGAGTATGTGTGTGTGCATATATTATTTCTACTTAAAAGTATGTGCAAGGCTGTTCGAAATGCCAGTGATGTGCTTGTTTCTCTCTCTCGCGCGCGCTCTCTCTCTTTCTCTCTCGCTCTCTTTCTCTCTCGCTCTCTCTCTCTCTCTCTCTCTCGCGCTCTCTCTGCACCAAACATAAACCCAGCGGTATATTAAACCCTAACACTAAAGTTGTTCATTTCAAGAGGGATTCATCTCTACGCGCCGCGTGTTTACAGCAATGCTCGAAACTGAATCTTACAGTATGTTCAGCATCTCCCGGGAGTTCATACAACCATTATGGATCTTGGTTCAAATCAATCCCGGGAAATGGGCCATTATGAGACTATCCTTCAAGTTACAGAGTCAAGTTTAAGACTTGTTATCTGGTATTTGACACCAGCTGCCAAACTATATAACTCTGAAATTAGAGTTTCTCGCAAGGAGTGCCAAAGTTAGTTATTTGCAAAAAGACAGCATAATTTTAACGTGAATGTATTTTAAATGTGTTTAAAAAGCATTACACTAAATGGGGTAAACTTATGGAATGATGATGATGATGGGACATTAATTCTTACTAATAAACAAAGAAAAAAAATTATAGTACACTTTCATTTTAAATAAAAAATTAAGTGTTTCTGTATATGAAAATATGCATGTGTATCAAGTATTCTTTAGAGTAGGTAGATTGTAGGATATATGTTATTGTATACATGCCATTGTTGTGTAGTGATCATTGTTAGCGTATTAAGTTGTAGTTTAAACTTCACTTTTTTCATTGCTTTAATCTGTTTTTGACATTAACAGATCATTAGCTAATAATTTTGTTGGTTTTTATTGTATCTTCTTGTATGAATAATATAGCAAAACCTGTTCCCCTCCTGTAATGGAAGCAGTTTTATCTGCAGTTTTATGAGGCTTTTAAGTACCACCGAGTAAGAGAGTATTGTAATTAAAGTACAAGGTGTTTTGACCCTAATAATTAATTTGGATCAATATACTCCAGATAGGGACATAACAGCTTATTACAGTAAGCAGCTGTTCTTTCATTTAAAAAACAGACTTTGTTACAACTGAGAGTAGTAGTAACAGGAGCAGTAGTAGATAACATACTTGAAATATCATTTGGGTCACAAACATTACATTGGGCTTTCACACGGCAGATTTTCAGATTGTTTTCTTTGTTTATCGAGCCCATCTGTGCTGCACAATGAGAGAAAAGAGGCTGTTCCAGCAGTGATGAGTCTATCACTGCAACTCCCAGCGGACTGGCTGTCTGACACAAAGCCAGATGAGAACAGAGACACTCTTCTGACTCCTTATTCAGCCAAGGCGCTCTAATTTGGCTGCCTGAAGCATGGTGTCAATTTATATTTTCAGTCCTGCAGTCTTGCATTTAAAATAGGTTTTACTCTTTTGATGTTGTTTCCTGTGGCTGTGCAAAGGGCAAATAAATGGTCCCTTTGCACAGCATTGCGTTTAAACAAGCAAGATCTTTAAACACAGACTTCATCTGTTCAACAAAAGTAAAGAATTACAAATGCTAATCATGTTAGTGCCTGTAATTGTAACTAGAGACTGTATTTGTGCGCAGAGCTGACAAGCTGCAGCTGCTGCTTTTGCTTGAGGAAGGCAAGCATACAGTATTATTGACAACAAATGTCCAACAAAAACAGTTTTTTTATCTTGAAGACCTGACTTTTCCTCTTTAGGGAAGATCAAATCAGACCAATTCTAACCATTTCTGATTCCTCATTATTAATCCCACAGCCTGCTTTTAAGTTGCCTGTACATCTGTTGCTTTACTCAGATATGCTATTAGGGTTCACAGTGCACAGGACAGAGCAATCGGCAGGGCTCTGTCTCATGTGGAGCACACCATTACTGCACCAGCACAGCTCATCTCCCTCATCATCATCATCATCATCATGAACTCTTCCTCCCAATCCCCCTTCTCTCTCACACTGTCTGGGTCTCTGGTCGATCTCTGTTTCAGATTTGATGCTTGATTGTTTTTGTCTTCAGAATATTTCCATGGCATGGCTTTTTTGAGACGCACTCAAGATTCATCTCAGTGCGAGAAGAAACATAAAAAATAAAGAAGTCCGACGACTTTCTTCTAGCTAACATGTTTTACCGTCACCAACAATCTGACAATAGATTCAATTAGTTTGGATAAATGTATCAATTCCAGACAGGAAACTGTTATAGTTGCACTGCACAATGAACCCTTACAAAAGAGATGTTTGTTTTTAAAGAAATAAAATCTAAAGATTGAAGAATTGTCTTCTTTTAATTTATTTTCAGACAGAACACAAAACAACAACAAATAAGGGACAGAGTTTAGTTTAACCTCGTGTAAAATGAATATGACCTAATATATATATTATTAAAATAAACATCCTCTTTTCTTGTAATCTTCTATACTTTTTCTCAGTTTATTTTTTCTAATGATTTCACTTCTTCAAATAGATCTCTACTTAATGTTAATGTATCTTACTGTAATTCTCTTCTTCTTTTCTCTCTTCCAGCCTCTGATGTACTAAGCAGGCAGGACTGTTGAGGGTGTTCTCTGCACTTTAATGCAGAGATCAAGGTTGACTGTGAGACACTCCACATGCTCAGAGTCCAATTACTGAATCAATCACAGACACATGTAGTCACACTCACACGCAGAGACACACATTAAGCGAACAGATCCCAGGAAATAATCACACCCAATTAGAAGGACAGTTGTTTTCAAGATAAAAAAACACTCAACTCTCAGATATAAAATGCTGTGAGTTATATATTAAGCCATCTTTGCTGCTATGCTCAAGAATGCTTCAAATTTTCAGTAAGTCATAAAAAATACCATCTGTTTTCTCACCTTGGGAAATGTACACTCACCGCCTTATCTCAGCAGCTTATCTTCTATTAATTTGGGTCACATTACACACTCATGGCAAAGCACAGCAGCGGCAGGCAGAGAAGCACGGAACCACGGGATGACTCACAAGAGAATGAGAGGGGCACGTTTGTGTTTGATCATTACAATCCCATGAGAGGACAGACACACATACAGCTGTTTTTGTTGCTCTAATGCAGCAGAGAGTTCATTTTCTGCAAACGACTTCAGATGCTGCATCACAGAAATACAAATAAGAAATAGAAATGTCTGAAATATTGTGAAGCATATTGTGGCTAACTTGTTGTTGTGTGGTGCTTGGTTAAGAATATATTTGTTATTCTGTCTGTATGCTCACTCACCAGTAGGTTTGATTTAAACCTTTGATCATTTGGAAAAAATAAGACTTTATTAATTCGACCATGTCCTCAGATTGTAGCAAGTAACTGAGAACAGAAATCCAAAACGGATGACATCCAAATAAAAAGATGTGATCCAGGCTTTGAGATGTAGAATGCAAATCAATACAAAGACCTTACTGAGGGGGGGTGTGAGTGCTTGCATGCGTGTGTTCCTTACCAGGTGATGATTGATCACTGGATGCCACTAAAGTGGCAGGTGTGGGTCTGCGTCTTCTGATCTGAAAAAGTAGAACAGTTTGATTTTAAGTGGGGAAAAAAAACTATTTTCATCACAAATGTTTGCCAATATAACAGTAGAGCTTTCTGAACCAAAAATCATCCTATAACTTTGCTCGACTCGCTTCTGCTATAGTCGTTAAGTTTGAAGTGAAATATTGACGGATACAAATCTGAAGCACTTCCAGGCTGTAATTTCACACCAACGTTAACCTGTAATGGGTTATATTAACCAAACCAATCAAAATGATTAACAGTGCTTTGAAATGTGCACGTTTGCATTGCTCAGCCAGTCAGTGAGAGTGTAGCCCTGCTCCCTGGTACCAGGCCATATGACCAGCTCAGCATCCACTTTCTCTCATGATGCTGGCAGCGCATAACACAGACTGTGATCCATAATTGAGTCTTGTTCTCTGTGAAGATGCCTGAGCTGTTTGAGCAGGGATGGGTCTCACAGTGAGCGCAGTGCAGCCTGCCACCACCTATACAGCACTTGCCTCATGGCTCTTGACTAGTGGAGTGTGGCAGCTTTGGACTATTCTGGGATAAGAGCCTGCATACTTCACTAAGTGGTGCAGAAGAGAGTCCAAACCTGTGTTAAAGCTGTTGGAAACACTCCAGGTACAGTAGATGTAAAAATAAGAGTTGTATAACCTTTGTAAATTTTAAATGCAAACAGGCCAACATGTCTGTTAGTGTCCAAGATGGTTTTGGGTGATCTAAGTTTCAATTAAGAAAGTTGAATCAGGTAAAAAAGATTGGTTGCCCGGATTGCTAATGAGCCTGAAGCATTCTACAACTTTAAAACGTGTTGAATTTAACTTGACCTTATTGTTGATGCTGCTAAAACACCTGCATTTCCGTATGGGGATCAATGAGGGTTTATCTTATCCTATTTTATCTTATGTTTAACTCAAATAGAGAGAAGGGAAGTGAAACAATTAAGAAGAAAAGAGAACTTAACCCTAACCAGGAGCAGCAGTAATACATTTTATATTGCTCCTATGCAACATACAAATCTGTCTGTCTCAAAAAAAAAACATCAGCACCGTATATGCCCCCTTGCCCGGTTTTTGCAATAAGAATTGTCCAAAAATATGCCCATTGATATACATTTATTTTTCATTAATTGAAAAATACTTTCATCTACATTCCTGTAACACTTCTCACCATAGTCTTTCTGTCAAAAAGCTTAGCATATCTGCATTTTTCAGATTTTTACTTTATTCTCCCATGATCTCAAATGTATTTTGTATCACAGGGTTGATGGATAGTTTTTCAGTTAAATACGCGTCGTCAGGTTTTCAAATGACAAATGAGATCGGTTTTGCATCTACGTCTCCAAAACTTTGCAACCAAATGGGAGGAAAGGAATCCAGGATTAGGATCATTACTTTCCATTTTATTGCTATATAAACCTAAAAGGCCATGATATAGGGATTTAGATAGAAAGTCAATTCACACACACACACACACACACACACACACACACACACACACACACACACACACACACACACACACACACACACACACACACACACACACACACACACACACACACACACACACACACACACACACACACACACACACACACACACACACACACACACACACACACACACACACACACACACACACACACACACACACACATAGCTGACAGGGTTGCTGACTAATGCCGGTTGGCATGCGAGGTCCAGTTCTCCATGCATCTTTTTCTAAATGCTGCTTGTGCATTTAAAAAGCTGTGTAGTGTTCTGTAGTCAGCCAGATAGTTTAACCTCCACCTGCACCGTGTAGCATCACATTGTATTTCATGATACAACGAAATCCGTTTAACTGTTTTCTGTCAAGATGACAAACTAAAGATAAAGGTTTGAGCTGTGCTGTGAGTTTACAATGCAAATCAAATAGATAAGAGTCCTTTAGTGGCGGGTACATTTCAAGATCAACGTAAACACAAAGAGACAGAGGAGAATCAGCTAGTGTA
This sequence comes from Pseudochaenichthys georgianus, assembly GCF_902827115.2. Lineage (NCBI taxonomy): Eukaryota > Metazoa > Chordata > Actinopteri > Perciformes > Channichthyidae > Pseudochaenichthys > Pseudochaenichthys georgianus. The sequence continues at coordinate 23,807,936 of NC_047507.1, read as the reverse complement.
CATGTTTGACTTTGAGGCTTTACTTTGCTCAACAAATGTGTGAGGAAACCTAAAACGCATATAACAAAAACATTACATTAGGCTCTGCAGGATGAATTGAAAAATCAGCAGTCAGTGTTTCAAATGCACAGTCTTATTAGGTATTCAGATCATAAGAGCCTTCATCTTCACTACGTTTTAAATCAGACGTAGAGTACAGGAAGGAAGTGTGAATAAGAAGAGGCATTGAGTGACTTTTCTTTAGCAGGCAGGCAGAGATGTTTTACAGCTTTTGACATTTATCCAAAGGGTTTGCATGTCAACTATTCAGGTTCCTCTTGGTGCCTTTCTGTATCCGATGCTATTGTTAATATCTCTCGGAGTAGGTCTGTGTTTATGTCGACATAAACATAGGGAGGTTTCTCCTTGCACAAAATTGTATTCGAGGCCAATCCAATGCTCAATTGCTCAAACTACATTTGCACCTGCATCTTCACCAGAAGTGGGCGGTGGTGGCGAAGTCCATAGGGACTTGGCTTGGCAACTGGAAGGTCACTAGTTCAAGTCCCGGCAAGACCAAGTGCTACTGAGGTGTCCCTGAGCAAGGCACCGTTCCCTACACTGCTCGCCGTGCGCAGTTCATAATGGCACTAGATACTAGGATGGGTCAAATGCAGAGAAACCATTTCATTACATACTACCTGTACTGTGTAATGACAATAAAAGTGCAAAAAAAAGAAGACAGTGTAAATGCAAATACATCCCAAGCAAATTGGTGGCAACTGGGTAAAAAAACCCAATTATTTCATATGATTCAGCACATTACTTAGATAGTAAACCTTTTACTGTCTACATGTTTGAGTGTCACTATCTACAGCCCTGATTATTTATATACAGCCTCAAGCATCTTTTGAAAATGGTGATCCTAACAATCTACCTATTTACATAAACATTTATCAGTAATCAATAACTTCAAAACTGACTTCAATCAAACTACACCAGTCTAAAATATTTGTCATTGGCCAGGTTTAGTCTTTACAGCTGTATCACATCAAAGAAGAATATTACATATGCCTGTGCTTTGCAGTGCTGGATTCAAGGTTATTGACTTCCCCTGTGGGTGACACATGGGGTGACACTACGGTTATCTGTAGGTCCTGTTTTACAGATTTGTAGATTCGTTTTTTTTTGTCAGGTTTTTCTTGTTTTTGTTGTATACTATAAATCCATGTCCTTATATTCAAGCCATGTGTATGTGTTTTGTTGCTGTTCTTGAAACAGTCTCAAATCAAAGCACAGCGAGCCATGGCTGTGTCCATCTGATTATGCCTGGAGTCATTGTTATTCTCCTCAGCTGGCAGTAGAGTAAACTCCCTGTTCCTCCCTCACACAAATACCACCGCTCACTGGACAGGCCCACCGCTCAAACCACCATGCCTCCCTTTCAACCCACTGTCCATTTAAAATGCAGTTCCGTCACTTATCGCAACAATGAACAAAAACAGCCTTCGAAATTGATGGGTGGGCAGGGAGAGCTATGCATGCTGATATTCATGTGTGGGGCAGCAGACAAAATGCTCTTGGCTCGAAAATATAGGTCAAGTCAAGCGAGAGTCAAAGCCCTGTTTCATATTTAACACTCTTGCTTGGTTGACATTGGCTTTACCTCTGACTTGTTTCGGGCCACACAAACTCCAATGCAGTCTGTACAAAAAACATATTAGAAACAATTTATTTAGCCTAAAATATTTTTGGGGGGGAATTTTTCAGGGACCTTTAAATACTACTTTAAAAGGTCCCTGAACACTAATCACATATATGAAGCTTATGAACAACCTTTGCATTTTCTCATACTTGCTTGAGTCTCTTAAACCCAGAACAGATCTTATGTTTCATCTTCTTTTATACACTTTTGAAACATGGCATAATTGTATAATTAGGATTTTAAGCACTTTTTTGTAACTATCTGCTGATGCTGAAACTAAAAAACAAAGTGTGTGTTTTGAGGCCAGGATGTGCAGCAGCACCCAACAAAGAATATGCACTTGTCCCAGTGCTGATATGTAACATTCTAGTTGTTGTTTTGTACTGAATGCCCACTATCATTAACATTTAAATCCAGTGGAAGTTAATTAGCAGTGTTGCTGGAGCTACAGCTATTGTTCAGGCTTTCTTACTTGAGGCAGATTTGTCCTTAGGAACAATTTTCTTACCGTGAAATAACCAAACCTAAAGCTAATGGAGGTAAAAGAGGTTTAAAAACAAGGTCAAAGTGTGCTCTGGGAAATTCTGACGTGTAAAGCCTTTACCTCCTAACCCTGCTCATCCTTTGAGAAAAGGATCAGTGGTCATTTTGTAATACTTGTGCTATCAGTGTTGCCCTGTGACCTTCACTATAACAATGTGTTTGCACCAGTCAGCACCATACATCAGAAAAAAGGCATTCACACCCAGTAAATTGCTGCAGGAATAAAGGTTAAATAAATCTTTCCCACACCTTGTTATTAGGTGGGCTGAAGCAGTACGGAGCTGTCAGAGACGCACTATAATGCAGACACATATTCATGTGATTTCTCATTCTGTCATTGGAAATATGATCTTTGAATTGTTCAGGCTTAAAACCTCACAGACTTCTCCAACGGTGGTCTCTCTAGCTGAATGCTTTCATTAGGGAATTCACTGTTTTCCAAGGACATTGAAACCCCAGATCAGTGACATCCACTTTATTTTATCTCTGTTTTTTGGTCCTCTATCTCCCCGTAATTTCCCCCTATGATTCCTTTGTCTTCCCTTCCTGTAACAACCCTCTTATCATCGTCTCTCAATGAGTATCATACTACCAGCTACATTAGGGGAGCAGAGTCAAGTGGCAATGCATACGCTTTAACAAAGGCAAGAAGCGGCATTTTATAATAAAATAAAATGTTCAATCAGGGGTTGAGATTATTTTTTCAATGAATGCAGCCTGCATCTGCTCAGGCCTGTTAACCTGTTCAAGGGCCTGTTGATTGACAAAAGGAGAAACCGAAGTGTAAATGAACTAGAATTGTAATGTATGGGTCTTTGATAAGTAATTTCAGTCCCTCACTTCGATCTAATATAACCCTGTTTAACTGCTTAGCTCATATACTTATTCCTATTTTCAAATTGTAGCCTATGTTTTCACTTTTAACAATACATGAGAAAAGGTGAGGACAAACGTATGAGTTATTCAACTTAACAAGACCATCATGAGCCTTTAACAAATTAGCTTGAGTGTTAACTTTCCCGAAAACAATAAAGCTTGTTTGTCTGTGTTAAACAGTAATTAATATACATTCAGCTTAAACCCATATATTGTAGTTTAATAGGTCTTGGTTGCCATAATGTGTCAGAGCTATGTATGGTGTGATAATAACTAGAATGTACTGCATATTAAGTAAGGTCTTCTTGGAAAATGTCCCTCTCGAGGCTACAGAGTAATTATGTTCTCATTCAAGGACATAGTTGATCTGAAACATCAGCATGGGGAATATCAGGGAGGACATTGTCAGCCCTGAAACGTCTGTAAAAGAAGAACAGCACCTCAAAATGTCACGATTCATCATCTCAACAAGCACTATACTGCCTTTATCTATGAATATATTTCCTCAGGCAAGGAGCCTCCACCTTAAAAATGGGAAAATGAAATAAAAAATCCATTTTTGGTTGTTTTGGGAGAGGGTTTGATGTTTTGTATTCTCTTTCTTACAGAGAGTTAGCTGAGAAGATCAAATAAAAAGCTTCCATCTGTTGGATTATTATTAAAACTTGATCCACACGATTGTAATATAGGTTCACAAAAAGATTGGAAAGCTTGCTCTGAAGAAAGATAATAATATCTGCCAACCAGCACCTGTAAAGCACCTCAATTGTCATGTTATACCTCATTTTAAATCTTTATAATAAGGACTCTTTTCTTCCATATGAGTCTGCCGAAAGCCGCTATCCCAATCTCCAGTCTACTTATAAGCTAAGCAAAGCTCCTGGATCCAGCTTCCTGTTTAAAGATATTGTTATTCATAAAGAATAATTATATTTCCTAAATGTCCTATCAAGTAGTCAAACTGTAACACAGCCTGTTCCTAACACTACAATCTTCTACTACTAAGAAGAGTATTTGATAAAAAATAATCTGGATACTACTATCCTGGGTCACCGTCAGGTCTTGGACTACCAGGTACAGTCAGTTTGTGCTCGTTATTAGAACACAGTGAGCTCCATCGTAAGGTTATGATAACGTTGGCACACACTGTAGCTGTGTGTAGATAAGAGGATGAGTGTGTGCTGTTGTTGTGAGGGTCCGACCTCAGGGAGGCTGTTCTGAATGACGGTCACGTCTCCACGGAGCTGATTTACCATGTCGTGAGGGGTCAGGTTGCAGAGATTACTGAACCATTGGTGAAGCCCCCTGGCGTGACATTCATAAGTGTGCTTGCAAACACAAACAAAAAAGCACAAACAAAAATGTTCTATATTCTTCTCTTTATAGCTGACTTTTGTGCTGTTTGGCTGTCATTATAAAACTATAGGTTACTTACGTAACCCCAGCACTCAGAGTAACATGTAGTGAGATGTCTCACTATGGGATGCGCCTCATCGCGGAGCAAACAGAAGCATCAATCTCATTACGCCAATCCTGATTGGCCGGTGATTCTTGACGTCAACGTCAGGGGAAATCACCCCCTATAAGTAGCCTGCGCCACGACGCATGCGTCATTCAAAATAAGCACCTCTTCTCGCTTCACCATAGCAAGGAGGGCCGTCTGGTGAGACATCTCACTTCATGTAACTCTGAGGACTGGGGTTACGTAAGTAACCTATAGTTCTCATTCATAACACTCCGTTCAATGTCTCACTATGGGATATTGTAGCTCCCGTATTGCCAGACGAGCTTATCTCGAAGATCACCGATCAACTAGAATTTAACAGGTGGAGTCCCGACTCAACAAGGTGCCCAGCACTGCTCGGGCCACGCTTGGAGCGGAGACGTCCAGTCTGTAAAAGCGGACAAAAGTGAGTGGCGAAGACCAGCTTGCCGCCGCACAGATATCCTGGATGGAAACACCCTTGAACAAAGCCCAGGATGTAGCCAGGCCCCGAGTCGAGTGAGCCCGCAGACCCAAAGGTGCTTGCAGATTCTGACTCGTATAGGCCAAAGCAATCGCCTCCACGATCCAGTGGGATAGTCGTTGCTTAGTAACAGGCTTACCCTTGTGAGGTTTAGCCCAGGACACGAAGAGTTGGTCATTAAGACGAAGCTCTTTTGATCTGTCCATATATGTGTGCAAAGCCCGGACTGGACACAATAAATCCTGCTGCTGCTCCCCGGAGGAAACCAGCTGCGGAGGAAATGCCTCAATGTCAATTGGGGTACACGAACCAACCACCTTTGTTGTAAAGGCAGGGTTGGGTTTCAACAACACTCTCATTTGCCCTGGGGCGAACTGAGTGCATGAAGGATGTACAGGCAGTGCATGGATATCACTGACCCGCTTGGCGGATGCCAGGGCCAGTAACAGCACTGTCTTGAGTGACAGATGTTTCATGTCAGCTCCCTCCAGGGGTTCAAATGGGGTCATTTTGAGCCCATTTAAAACCACTGCCAGGTCCCATAAGGGCACCAGCGACCTGGAGACAGGGAGGAGCCTGCGCGCTCCCTTCATAAAACGGCAAACCAAAGGATGTTGGCTAGCCGTCTTACCCTCAAAGCCCACATGGCATGCAGCAATAGCAGCCAGGTACACCTTGATCGTGGAGAAAGCTCTGTGTTTATCGATCAAGTCCTGTAGAAATGATAAAATCACCCTGACAGGACATTGAAAAGAGATGTGCCCTTCTTGAAGGCACCACTCCTCAAACACCCTCCACTTACAGTCATAGAGAGACCTGGTGGAGGAAGCTCTCGCACTCGGAATAGTGTTTATCACCTTCTGAGGGAGTCCCACTGTATTCAGATTGTACCACTCACGTCACGGGTCAGGCCCATAGTGCCCCGTGCTCTGGGCGTGGGTGAAGGATCGCCCCCCCCGCCTGAGACAATCTGTCCCTGCGTGGTGGGGGCTGCCACGGCTGCCCGCACAACAGCTGATATATCACCGCCAGCCCGTATATTGCGGGCTAGGGTGGAATCATCAGAGTAAGTGTGTGGCGTTGCTCTTTCACTCTGGCCGGAGTTAAAGGGAACAGAACCAGGGGTGGGAACGTGTACAGAGGACCCGGAGGTCAATCGTGTACGAGTGCGTCCCCGCCTAACGGTGCGTTTAAATCGTGCATTAAAGAGAACAGCTGTCATTGAGCATTTTCTCCCCTTGCGAACAGATTTAACGCGGCTCCGCCGTAACGCACCCACAGCGGACTCTCGATCCTTGGATGAGGAGTCCAGTCTGCATAGAGTGGTGCACCTTTTGACAGTAATTCTGTCCCTAGGTGCATAACACCCGGTACTCGTGTCGTTCTCAGAGAGAGGAGACGTCTGCCGCTCTAAGGGATCAGTTTGTGTGCCAGTGGTGACTGGAGACAACGTAAACTCCCCTGGCGGTTCATCCACGATATCGTGTTGTCTATCCTCACAGGGGACATGAAGTCCTCTGAGAGAAGGCAGGAAGCATTTTTGGATGGGGAACACCGCTAAAAGCTCCGGGTAATTTACGCGTGCCCGCTGGAAGTCTCTGTTCTAGAGACCTCTCACCGGGCGACCTTCGTAAGTCCCCTGTCAGCCCGTCTGACCTGCGTCCGTGGTGACCACCTTCCGTGAAAGGACTGCACCCGTAGGCGCGTCCCGCACTGGAAAAGTCGGGGGTAGTGCCACTACGCATTTCATAATCACCAAAACTCTCCGTAAGCCGTGGCATTCGGGGTTTAGTTTTATTATGAGGCCCATGTTGAGCGGGTGCTTTACGAGGACATTCTCCTCCGTAATCTGACTCCGCTCGGTGGGCTTTATAGATAAAACCCTTCTTTCTGGGAGAGAGAGAACTCTTCTCTCCAGAATGTGGGTTGACTCTCACTGGGTTTGTGAAAACAGATAAATTATAACTGTTTTGAGAAGCCCAGGCAGACATCGTGAGTATCTCCTGCTGTATGCTCCTTAGAGCCAGCTGGGATGTCACTCTTATGGCTCCGACCGGCACTGCGCATGTGCGTGACGGAGGTGCCTTTTCAGCTCCAGCCGGTACTGCGCATGTGTGTGCCGGTGGTGCCCTCACGGCTCCAGTCGGCACTGCGCCTGCGCGTGCCGGTGGTGCCCTTAAAGCCCTGGCCGGCACTGCGCATGTGTGTGGCGGTGGCTTCACGGACCCGTCAATAATCCGTCCTTTGAGAGATGCCGTAGCTGCTCTTGAAAGGGGAAGGATTGACGGGCCGTTCTTTACAGCTCTAGCCGGCACTGCGTACGCACGTGGCGGTAGTGCCCTTAAAGCCCCAACCGGCACTGCACATACGTGTGGCGGTGGTGCCTTCACAGACCCGTTTATTATCCGCCTTTTGAGAGAGGCCGTAGCTGCTCTCAGAAGGGGATTTATGGTTAACGGACTGTTTATTGTCTTTCTTTTCATTTTTTTGAGCTGCGCCCTTGGCCGGAGCCTGGATGCGTCAGCGGAAAATGGTTTATTCAGACAATAACGATGTGACATGTGTCTTGTGCGGACTTGAGGATGGCGTTGAGGCATCTCTCGAGGCGGCGGGGACACATTTAGAGCCGGGGAAGGAACTTCCAGCTCCGTCACGGAGGGGAGAAGGAGGGGCTGTCAGGCCGCTCGCTTCTTCTTCCTCGCCTGCTGGCCGAGATTCTGGTTCGGCTGTGCCTGGGCTACAGCCGGAGCCGGAGATTTTCTAGACCAACTCGCCCTCGTCTCCTGCCTGGGCTGGGGACACGGGGCGGGCTGCGCCCTCTGCTGTCCCGGTACTTTGAACCCAGCAGAGCGCGGTGCAGCGTGGGCGAAGGGTCGCCGTTGCAAAAGCCGCGGCTGGACCCTTCGAGGGGGAGACAAAGGTGGAGAGCCTCGTCTTCCTTCTTTTTCGACTCGCACTTCCTTTGCATGGAAGCGAGAGCGGAGCCGAAAATCCCCTCGGGAACGATGGGCATGTCAAGCACATCTTCCTTTTCCCGGTCTGGGAGGTTGGTGAGGTTGAGCCATCTAGCTCTTTCCTGCACCACCATGATCTCCATTACCTTGCCCGTGGCCTGGACGGCGCAGCGTTGGACACGGAGACAAATGTCTGTGACCGCGGCTATCTCGTCCAGAGTGGCCGGTCCAGGATTGCTCGACATATCCTCACAGAGCTCCGCTTGGTATGCGGTTAGCATCGAGGAAACGTTCAGAGCCCTGGCGGACAACGCTGCGGCTCTGTAGGCCCGTTCAGTCATGGTAGACTGGAATCGGTCCGTTTTTGCTGGCAGCGTGGGGTTCCTGCTTGGCGGCTGGCCCATCCTCGGTAGGAGGTGGGCTGCCACCAGCGGTTCCATAGGTGGTATGTGGAGCAGGCCGAGCCTCTCCATACCGTCACAGTCAAGGGAGGAGGCACCCTGGATTGGGGCCTTGTTGCTAAAGGGCCGGTCTCTCCACGAGACCGACACCTCATCCAACATCTCCGGCAAGACCGGGAGGAGTTGCCTCTTTGCCCTAGTTGTTTGGGAAAAAAGTTTTCCCTCGTAACGGGACCTGGAGGTCTCCTTGGCCACTTCGGGCCATGGGATGTCTAGTTTGGCCGCAGCGCGCTGACACACGGCTTGTAGGTCCATACTGAGACAGGGCGAAGCTGGTGTGCTGTCGCCCGGGGGAGCAGCCATCGCTCCCGGCTTTGCAGCCTGAGTCCATGACATGAAGATGTCGTCTTCCTGCTCATCCGAGTCAGACAGGAGGAACTCAGAGGTGTACTCTTCGTCCTCCATGCAGTCTAACTCCAGGACATCTTCCGCGGGTGAAACCGTGGTGAGGTCAAGTCGGGAGCCCCAGCTTGGTATAGCGTGGGGCCCCGTTCCCGCGTTTTTTGCCGCCACCGGATCTCGGCCTGATATGGCGCGGGATTCCGGTTCTGCGGGTGCCGCTGTCGGTGAGCCCCAGACCGCAGTGAGGGGCTCCATCTCTGCGGCAGACGTCCCCGTGTCTTGATTGCCGGTCGGCGGATCAGTGGACATGAGGGGGTCCCGTCCCGACAGGTTCACTTGTTGCGCTAACCTTCGGTGGAGGCTCTTCACGGTGAGGCGGGCACAATGTCCGCACGAGCCGGGGTTGTCGATGGCCTCCTGGGCGTGTTCCAGCCCGAGGCAGGACGAACAGATCTGGTGTGAGTCTGTGCCTGACACTTTCAACCCGCAACCGCAGCGCCGAGCCTCCGAGTTCCTGACTCCTCTGGTGTGAGGGAGAGAGGCATCCATCTCGTTCGCCGTGAGGCGTGGAGAGGGTCCGCTCATGACAGGTACGTTCGAGAAAAAATGTTTACCGATCTGTCTTTAATCCGGGGGAAAAAGGACAGCGTGGGTCTTTTTCTCTCAAGGATATTACCTGGTATGGTAATATTCCTGTAATCCTTTTCTCCTCCGTGGAAGAGAGAAGAAAAAAGTGTCCTTGCTACCATGGTGGCGGTAGTGAGGGAAAAAACACAAGTTAGCAACTGGTGTGTTGCTAACTTGAAGTCAAAACCTTACCTTACTCCAGAGGAAGAACGGCGAGGTTGACTATAATATTCTCTGTGAGAGAATCGGGTAGCCGGCTAACGCCCGTCGACCGAAAATTAGTTGGGTTCAGTCTGTGACGGACATCGAACGGAGTGTTATGAATGAGAACTACTTAAGCACTAGCATGCCATGCACGACCAGGCCACCCAGGTTTTTTAAAACTAAAAGTCTACAGGCTCAATGGCAATCAGCCAAGCCATTGTCATGCTTACTGCGGCAGAACAAATAAGAACAATCTTGAGTCTTTGCAGAAGAGGTAAAGTGCATTTATTGTGGAGCTAAAAGAAGAAGAGGTAAAGGTAAACCCCAGGCTGGAGGAGTTTAAGATCCTATATTGAATGGCTGCCGCCTGGGAGCAGAAGGGTGGCCAAGTAAATACAGACAGACGACACCAACTCCCTGACACGCAGACACAAACAGTACAGACAGGGAGACCAGAGCATCTTTAATTACATCTGTATCTGTCAGGCACATGCACAGAGAGGAAGAATCAGTAGGAGAGACAAATACACTGGAAGAATGCAGACTCAAAGAAGCAAACATAACAACACAAACACACTTTTTACAAATGTACCAGAGGCACCAATTCACAGACACGGAGTTTCAAATAACAGTAGGACAATAAAATATGCAATAATGTTTCTTAGTTCCACACTGGAACACACCAATATGTTTCAGGCCTGGATAATCACGCCGTTGAACCATCACGCAACTCAACTGCTGGCAGATTCATTACAAATCCGGAAGATTTCAGACCAGCTGATTTGGCTATGCCTGTGAAATGTATAAAAGCAGACTCTTCAGTCCGAGTAGTTGCACTTGGCTGTAGAGACATTGCTCTCTGTTTTCTTTCTGCCTGTTTTGCAAAAGATGATTAAAGACTCGGAAGGACAACTCTTTCACCAGTTCCTTGCAAGAATTTCCACCAAATCGTTTCATTGTAGAGTTGTTGAGAGCAGTAAATAATAGATTAACCCTGGTCAGAAAGCTAAAATAGATAGAACACTCAAAAGAAATTCTGAAGCTTAAGAAATAGAACAAGATATAATGTTAATATATCGAGTCGAAAAATGAAACATTTACAAGGAATATAATCATATTCAGTTCTAGTAATTCAGTATCACTCAATCATTATGAGAAGGGGTTTGTAAGCAAAGGACTCTCTTTAAAACATCACTATAACTTCTATGTCAGTCCATTTATGATAAAGAGTTGCTTTGTTTTTCATTCTGTTAAATGTGTTCAATTGTGCTTTCCCTGCTATAAGAGTAAATTACTGCTATAAGGCCTAAAGGTTAGTTTTGTCCAATTAAAACCAGTGAATACCTATGAAAACAAGTAATCTTTATATTTGTTATTCATTGATATCACTTTGTAGATGTCAATTTATGTGTTGCTATGGAGAGAGCTGTCCCGCCTGACTGGTCAAAAGCGTAACCAGGGAATGCTCTCAAAGTTACATTTTGTTGTACTCTGACCTTGTTTTCTGCTGAACATTGTCAGTATTAATGACTGACATGACATATCTAGCTACGCAAAGCTAGTTTGATATTACTGGGAACATTTCAAAAGTATCAACGGTAACAAAAGGCCTTTTTACAAATGTACCACAGGCACCAATTCACAGACACAGAGTTTCAAATAACAGTAGGACAATAAAATATGCAATAATGTTTCTTAGTTCCACACTGGAACAAACCAATACGTTTCAGGCCTGGATAATCACGCCGTCGAACCATCACGCAACTCAACTGCTGGCAGATTCATTAAATCCGGGAGATTTCCGACCAGCTGATTTGGCTATGCCTGTGGTTACTGTAGGGAAAAGTATCAATGGTAACAAAAGATGAAATAACATCACTTATTTTCACACTTAAAGATTGCAAACCACAAGAAACAATGTAAACATTTTACATTCTCCTTGTTCTCCTTTCAATTTGAGTGGAAGTTATTACACTTCCAGCTCAAGTCCAATTTGTGTGCAGAGAAGGACATTATGGAGGATTTAAACAGTGTGCTCATTGTGTTCCTCACATTTGAGCCTAATAATACTCATTAGCTCTAACTCAAACTGAGCCTTTTATCCCAAACAATCCAGTGAAATGTCCTCTCAAAAGCAAACTCACATACATGCTAAAAGCAGTCTTCCCAACATCTCTTTTCTTACTGTCACAGTTGGGAAAAGAGTGACCAGCAGAAATAGAGAGATACTAAAACGAGTGCAGCCAGACTCATAAATCTTTTGACTCGAGGCTCATTTGTAATTAATAACCTGCCTATGTTATATTTATAAAAAACGAGAAAATGGGACACACCTATTAACTGCATTCTCTAAAGACACATGAGTAGCACCCACTGGGTTTTTCAGTCAGTAATAAGAGTTATTTTCTTTTGAATCCTTAATGTTGAGTTTATAGGATTTAAAAACAAGTGAATATCTTTCCATCTTTTCTGACTTCCCCCAGTGGAATGTGCTTCGAAGTCAGCTATGTAACACAGTTACAATTTATTATTTAGATCAATTTGAGATGTATGTGATAAAAGTATTTCATTGCTGATAGCAGATTTGGAGCAAGTTTATCTTTTGATACTTAGCAACTATTGTCAGTATCTCACTGCTGTACAGTGCGTGCAACCAGTCAGTAAAACCAAAACAACAAACCCTTGGAGATCTATTCACTGCAACACCCCTTTTTATCACTGCTGTGCTGACATACTGTGTCTCCAAGAACCTGCTTCGCTGTGAGAGGAACTGGAAGAATCAATCCTAAATTAATCATGATTACTTTAGCGCTGTATTCAAAATACACAGCTGGCTAATTATGTGTAAGAGAGTAATAGGAAGCTGAAAATGTGGTTCCTTCAAAGTGGACATTTGTCATCATGCATTTTGGACACAGCACACTGCGCTTTTTATTCCAGCTGAGATGCTCATTTATTACTGCAGCCCTTGCTTTGATGGCTGGCACAAATGTTTCTCTGTTTTTTGTGACAAGCACAAACTCTGATTTCCTTTCTAATTATTCCACAATAATTTTGATAAAGTCTAATTAAGCCACTGACACATTAAAGAAACCTTTAAAAGTCCCTCTAAACTAAACCATCCTCCACTTTCTGCCCCTCACCTGTTCTGCTGCCTCTGGGTCCAGGTGTGTGTCCAGAAGGGGAACGGTGAACTGTATCTTCCTGGGGCTCCCGGTATCCATGGTGGCTCTGACTGTCACAGAGGATGACTGGATGAAGAAGAGGAGGAGGGAGAATCCGTCAAGTAAATGAGGGTAAATAGCTCAGAAGGCTGTCTGAAGATAAGTGGGCTCCAGCTTATAAAAACTAAAATGATGGTATAGTTTCTGTCTGACTATTTTTTTTACTTTTAACTCACTTTTCCCTGATTTCCTAGCTTTTTCTTTGGCACCCTGCTTGTTTCTACCCTCTGCACCTGCTGGTGTCTCTATCCCGGCTTCACTCTTCTTCCTCTCTGTCTCCCCCTGCTCTCAGCGCTGAGGCAAGGGCATTCTGGGCTGAAATACCTCTCCTTCACTCTCATAGGCTGAGCCTGGCTCCCTTTCTAGCAAGCCCCTCCTCCTGTTCACATTTCCTTCTCTCTGCATTGGATGTCTGAGATCAGGGCTGTTCTGCAGCAGCCACTGCACAGATGGGAGAGAGAAGATGACAAAGACATATTCTCTTTCTCTCTCTTTTCCCTATGTATTAGATGGGTAGGAAAAGATGCATGATCCAGCCTCTGCCTTAAGAGAAAGTCTTTTTTAAATCAGCTTCCCACCCATTGTGTAATATAAGAGGTTCTCTCAGTCTTCCACACTTAAGTTATGTACCTACACATATACAATGTTATCTGTAAGTCACAGTCAACATGTTGGTATTTCCTATGTTTTATTTAAGGATACATTATTCGCTCAAACTGTAAAGCTAATAAAGCTGTGAAATGCTCATCTGATCTTTGTTATACATCTGACCAGGCTTGTCCTCGCTGCAGCATGGCCAGCACAATCTGTATTGATTGAGTGTCCCTACCTCACACGTCTGCTGCGCCCTGATACCTGACACCAGCAAAGAGACATATGGCTGCTGTATGTGTCAGATAATCAGTGCATATTGAGGGTTTAATGTGAAAAAACCTGAAAATGACATCCCCAGAAATATCATTTTGTAAGCAAACGTGTCAGATAAATGTTAACCTGAATTCCATAGTTCAATCATGTTAAGAATCAAATTTTCATTCAATATCATTAATTTTAGAAACGTGAAGCTCATTTTGGAAATTGATGAACAGATCTTAGCCGTTTCATTCAGCCACTGCCTGACTGGTAAGATGATTTGATGATTTAGAGAGGATGACACATTAAGACCAGTATATACTGTTCTCTGACTATATAGGCAACATACATTGGACATTAGGACATTTTTCCAGATGAGACAGACAGGAAATATGAGAGAGAGCAAGAGAAGAAGGAGGGTGTTTCTCCAAACCAGGCACAGTTTGGCCATATGGCACAAGCCCCACAAGGCCACAGGGGGACTTTAAATGTGTGTCTTGAGAGTCGAGTCGACTTTGTTTGCCTATATCTCCTCATTAATTGTAACTGGATGGAATAGGAAAGCCTACAGTAAGCTGGAAAAAAGAGGATATTTTCTTCTACTGACCTGAATAACTCCCTTCCTCTATCCCTTCCTGGATCATATCATCCATGTAATAAATGAAGACAACATCAGAATCGGCCCCCCTGATCTGAACCGGAGTGGTGGTTTGTTACTGGACTTCTGTGCTAGTCATGGATTGGCCATAACAAACACCATGTTCGAACATAAGGATGCTCATAAGTGTAAGTGGTACCAGAGCACCCAAGGCAGAAGGTCCATGATCGATTTCGTTATCGTATCATCGGACCTGAGGCCATATGTTTTGGACACTCGGGTAAAGAGAGGGGCGGAGTTGTCAACTGATCACCATCTGGTGGTGAGTTGGATCGAGTGGCGGGGGAAGCCTCTGGATAGACCTGGTAAGCCCAAACGTGTAGTTCGGGTGAACTGGGAACGTCTGGAGGAGGCCCAAGTTCAGGAGGCCTTCAACTCACACCTCCGGCAGAGCTTTTCAGGCATTCCTGTGGAGGTTGGGGACATTGAACAAGAGTGGTCGGTGTTCAAAGCCTCTATTGCCGAAGCCGCGGCGGGGAGCTGTGGTCTCAAGGTCTTAGGTGCCTCAAGGGGCGGTAACCCTCGAACCTCCTTGTGGACACCGGTGGTCAGGGAAGCCGTCCGACTGAAGAAGGAGGCCTTCAGGGATTTGTTATCCCGGGTACTCCCGAAGCAGTTGCAAGGTACCGACAGGCCCGAAGGGCAGCAGCCTCAGCCGTAATATTGTTGGGGTGTTTTTACACAGTACAGTAGATTGAAGTAAATCAACTTATACCTGTTAAGCCCGAAGGTCCCCGCCGACGGGGACCCTGGTTTTTTTTTTCACAACACTGTGTCTCAGGGCATCTTAATATTTAAAAACCTATTAATGTGTTATACCAGATTAATGACAAGAATCTCAGCTAACTGACAATACGAACCATTTTTACAGAAACAAAACACAAGTCTCACAAGAAGCGTTAGCATTAGCCCTTAGCTAAAACGGGCAGATGCTACTTCCGGTGCTAACTAGCAAAAACGATCTTTAAAACTTAATATTTTCTGCACAAACTACATATCATCTGAAAGCTGATATTCCACAGATTATTTTTGTTAGAAGTATCATCACTGTAGGACACAAACTCACTGAGCTAGCAGCCAGAACAGAGAAGAAAAAAAACAACAGTTTTCAAAACCATAACAATAATTATGTCTTACCGTTGCTGTTTTGTGATCAAAGCTCTTGTTCAAGGGAATAAAAACGCTGTTTAAGGTTAATCCAATGTCTCTTAGTCACTTTAGAATTGTTCCTGATAATCTATCATTACATTCATGGCAGCATTCAAGTTTCGCAGTCCCGAGCTAATGCTGTCTCACGTGCTGTTTACGCAAACCTCTCTCTACTTGACGTAAGTGTTTAGCGGGACTTACTAACTGTCACTCGATTCTATTGGCTCTAACGGTTCAGAAAAGGTGTCAATCACCCAAATCGACCAATGGGTTCCAAAGATATGATCCTGCGTAGTATAAACTACACCCGCTCCGGCTCCATTACGCATTACGCAGCCAGAAGGGAGAGCTTCACCACAGAGCAGGTGCTAGAGATGCTAGCTGACGATAGCTATGATCATACCAGATGACTCTTCGTCGGATGATGAAGATCTCCTCCAGCCAGACCTGGATCCGGACAGTAGTGACTCGGATGTTGAACTTCCACCACGGGAAAGGTATGTAATCTCTCTGTTTTTATATATTACTTATGTGTTTGGTGGAACTGCATCACAGTGCTAGCTTAGCCAAGAAGCTACAGGAATGATTAGGCAAAATGCTAAATAGTGTTACTTGTCTTTTTGGAGTTACATTTTCTAAATGAATGGCCAGTGAATGAATATATATATATGTGTTTACTTATTTATTTGGTGTAATATTATTCATTTATTGTCCAATATTATCCTTTTTATATATTACTTTTGTGTTTGGTGGAACTGCATCACAGTGTTAGCTTAGACAACAGGAATGATTAGCCAACATGCTAAATAGTGTTACTCGTCTTTTTGGAGTTACATTTTCTAAATGAATGGCCAGTGAATGAATATATATATGTGTTTACTTATTTATTTGGTGTAATATTATTAATTTATAGTCCAATATTATCCTTTTTATATATTACTTATGTGTTTGGTGGAACTGCATCACAGTGTTAGCTTAGCCAAGAAGCTACAGGAATGATTAGGCAAAATGCTAAATGGTGTTACTTGTCTTTTTGGAGTTACATTTTCTAAATGAATGGCCAGTGAATGAATATACATGTGTTTACTTATTTATTTGGTGTAATATTATTCATTTATAGTCCAATATTATCCTATAAGTATAAGCCAGTGAATTAATCTAATATCTTGGTTTTTCCACATTTGTTAGATGAGGTGTGACCCCAGCAGGACAAAGCCACACACCCAGAATACTTTCAGGGAGCAGCTTGCTGCAGAATTGTTGGAGTTTGCTGAAGGCCCTGCTGAAGGCCCTGCACCTCCACCACCCCCTCCTCCACCACTCACATGCATACCCGAGTATTATGGGGAAGATGCCACCAAGGTCAGGAAGAACTGCAGGAGGTGCCTAGATGCTGGACTCAAAAGGGTGAAGACACCTGTGTACTGCAGGAAGTGCCAGGTCCCTCTGTGCTTCACTGTCAAAAAGAACTGTTTCAGGGAGTGGCACCACCTAAATACTGGAACATTTAGGTAGGTATAAAGTTCAGGTAGGTATAACATTTTGTGAGTGTTTATTTAAAAAAAAAAAATACTTGTTGTTTTTATATACCTAGTGTGATTTTATTGTATAGTGTGTTGGTAAAATATTTGTTGTTTTTACAAACCTACAGTGTGGTTTTATTGTATAGTACGTTGGTAAAATGTTTGTTTGTACATGCCTATCGTGTGTTGGTAAAATGTTTGAAATAAATCTGCCCCAGTTGGAGTCAAATGTTACCTATGTTTCCATTTTTTTTTATTGTGCAAGTATACCTACACACAATGACCTACAGTGTATGTGTATTGTATAGTGCGTACATACCCACACAGCTACACTTACATACCCACACAGCTACACTTACACCTACACACACACACTTACACACACTCACAAACATATTTTTAACATTTTTTTATTTTTATTTTTTGTGGGTGGAATGAATACCTATAGTGATGATTCAATGTAATACAATGATTTGTATAGTCTGGTACCTGAAAAAGGTCAAATGGCACTGATGGAACCAAATGTGCCCAAATGTGCCCAAAGCTTATTCCGCCTGGACTTTATTTTCATAAACCTCTCTAAAAAGGTCAAATGTCACTTGTTTTGCCTCAATCTTGATACAGGGTACTTATTATGTTATACTTTGGATTCCTGAAGCTTTTAGGCTACTAAGCCATCATTCAAGGTTGGTCTTCACTATAAGTAATGGGTTTTCTTTAGGCGGAGACAGGAATTTACATTTTTTTGCTATGTTCCATCTGAATTTACTCTGACACAGAAAAATCTATATTGATTATGACACTTCTACATCCAACTCACAGATGTAACCTTGCTTTGATAACAACAATTATTCATATAAACCTTTTAGAAGTGAAGTTATAGTCAGTTGTTCTGGGAATGTCATTTTCGAGCCTGAAACCTGAAAAACAGGCTCGGGGTTTAACAGGTTAAGATAAAATAAGATGGACCTTTATTAATCCCGTGGGGAAATTCAGTAGTTCAAACAGCAACAGGGTGAGAGTGAAAAACAGGACAGCACAGATTCAAACAGATTAATAAAATCAAAAATAAGATGAGCGATAAAAATAATAATAATAATGAGAAACTTGAAATAAGAAATGAATAAAACAAAAATGTAATTATCATATCATATATTATAATGTATTGTATTATTAAGTAATATCATACATTAACCCCATTATAGCAGATGCCACATTGAATGGATGAACACATGTATGCATCAATAATTACAACAGAGTATTTCTAAATACAAGTTGTAAAAATACTTATATGTATTTAATATTAACCCTTTGGAGTCGACCGTCACGCCGGCGTGATCAGATCACATGACCTGTTCAAGCCGGTGCCGCATAAAAACAACAGTCTGGACAACATTGCCCTGTGTTTCTGTCAAAAGTACTGGCTTGAAACTATATCCCAGTCTTTGTTTCATGCAAAAAGACCCAGTAAACACGGAGATACGGTAATATAAAGTTAATACATTTCAAAAGTATGAAAAATGGAAGCACATATTTGAATATCTTCGCCGTATTTGATCATTTTCCGAAACGGAAAATACTGGAAACTGTAGATCCTGCTCAACAGGATGTATATGTGTATTTCTGTCGAAAGTACTGTCTTGAAACTATATGCCAGTCTTTGTTTCATGCAAAAAGACCCAATAAACACGGACATACGATGATATAAAGTGAATACAGATATATTTCAGAAGTATGAATAATGGAAGCACATATTTTAATATCTTCGCCGTATTTTATCATTTTACGAAACGGAAAATACTGGAAACTGTAGATTCTGCTGAACAGGATGTATTTACCAGGGAGGGGGTGAGGTAATCAGGTAAACGGAGTGATACGAAACGAGACGAAAAGAGACGAAGAGGGACGGCGGGAACCGAAGAGAGACGGCGGGAAATGGAGAGAGACGAAGATATACGAAGACAGGCAGCGGGAGACGAAGAGAGGCGGCGGGAGACGAAGAGAGGCGGCGGGAGTCTCTGGAATGTCTGGACGAAACAAAAAAAAAATCCGACTTCCCTTACATACCTTGATCTAACATGCCAGAGGCTGTGCGGGAGACGAAGAGAGGCGGCGGGAGACGAAGAGAGGCGGCGGGAGACGAAGAGAGGCGGCGGGAGACTGCGATTGAAGTAAAGTGACAGACAAACATTGAGAATTTAGATATAGTTATATAGATTTAGAGTTTAGAAGATTCAACTATGATGAAGAGAACTCTGAACGTGAGTCAAGCTTTAAGCTTGTTTTTTGACATGGAGGAGGAACCTGTGATGTTGCCCTCTGTGTCGTAGTTGACAGAAACCGCTTTGATGCGTGGCACAGATAAAGACAGAAAAAACAGATTTTTGTACATAATGTGTATATATATATATATATTTATATTATATTTATAATAACACTTTTGCCTTATCAGAATGAAATCCCATGCTACCTCAATCAAACTTTCACATTATCATAGTGACAAACCATGTATATATTTCCAGCTTTTAAATGGTTTCGTTGTGTATGTTTGTGTTATATGAAAAATAATATCATTTTCAAAATCTGTTTTTACGTTTTTTTTTTGTGATTTTGGGTCCAAAATGTCCATATAGTAGAAGATCACTGCTCTAAACAAAGTCAAAAATCCTACATCCAAACGAAATAAATATAATTAATTATGATGAATACGTTAAGTCTTGTTCATTGTTTTTCACTTTTATTAAATGTTTGATATTTCCGGTGGAAATGGTGGACTATCGGACATTCAAAATGCAGCATATTTTCACTCTTACACACATATATTCTCCTTTTACATACATACATTTTCACTCTTACACACATATATTCTCCTTTTACATACATACATTTTCACTCTCACACACGTATATATTTACACTCACACATTCATACATTTTGCTCTCATATTATCATATTTCAATGCACACATTCATATATTGTCACTCACACATTCATGCATTTTGTTCTCATATTCATATAATTTAATGTTCATATTTATACATTTTGCTCTCATGCGAAATCTACTAAAACAAAGTATGTCATGGTGGTCAGCTGTTAAACACAAAAGTGTATCTTAAGGGCTGTAAATATAATAAGCCTGTTGTCAATTTTAGACACAGGCTTATTATATTTACAGGACTTAATAACATTCATTTTCTGGACTCAATGTGTGTCTTGGCCGTTTTCTTTGTTCCAAGCAAAGGAGTGCTTTTTGTTTTGAAATCACTTCCGCGAGTTTCGCGGGCCTCCCCCCTCGCTCCACTGACCATTACACCATTTAGTAAGGTAAAAAGCAAAAGGGCAAAAACACCTCTCAGACGCTCTTCTTCCGTTTACTTTTTTAATAAAGAAAAACAAATGGTCAGCATAGGCAACATGGGGGGTGGGGGCTGGTGAACGGTCTGGTCAATGTTTGTAAACACAATCCCCAGGATGTGTCCTAATCAAACCAAAAGAGAAAATGCAGATATCATTCTCTCTCTCGACTCGCTGGTATCTCGAGCTGAGCGCTCATTGGTGTTCATACTGCTCACAGGCTGGGCTGCTGTGTATATCTAGTGTATTCATACTGTACCCCTCCTCACTGTTTATTCATCATTCAACCATTTACACCTTCCTTTTTTCCCATCAAGAGGTTGAAAAAGATTGAGTCCTATGTTTCCAATTGGTTCCCAAATCTGAACATTGACCAGTGGCATAAGATCAGGAGCCGGGTAAATGAGAGACTGAGGAGCCCGCGAAAAACAGATCCCGAAATAGCTCGTCCTGGTTTCCGCAGCAGATAGGCCTACAGTATGGTGTCTGTTATGTCAGTTATTTTAAATAAAACGTTGAAAACTGAACTTGAAAATTGTTTCCTCTTTTTATTTTATTTATCATTTTCGGGACGGGGAGACGTGGGGAGACGTGTGTGATTAAAAATTAATTTGCAGAAATGTAAAGTGATCTACCTAAGTTCTATTCATATTCTTGACGGGAAGAGCCGTGTAAATGGGTGGCCATATATGCATTTGAAAAGCAATATAAATCACACAGTTATTATACAATAGGCTATAAAAGCACCATCGATAATCATTACCTTTATCCAATTCAAACTTTGGACGGGAAAAAAGGAAGGTGTACATGGTTGGGCTATACTGTAGGCCTACTGTATACATACAAAGGCCATTCAAGCTAGAGTTCTTCTGGAAATGTTCACATCAGGCCAGAGTCCTGCATCGGGTGACCCGTAAAAAAGGTGATTCGTGGGTGGTATTTTTTCAAACGTTTTTTTCCGGGTTCGGTTCTGGGTAAAACAAAGATGATGCGGATCGGGTCGCGGGTATTGCATAATAAATATACTAAAATAATAATAATTTAGTTTAATGTTTAAATCCTCAGACTTCTCCCCCGCGGGACCGTGCATAATCATAACCTCTGCAGCGCATCAATCTGCTGCTCGAAATGGCTGAGGTGAAGCTCTCTAGTGGAGAATACAGCATTTTCAATAACACTTCCTCAAGAGCGAAATCCAACGTCTGGGAGGCTTTTGGTGTCATCCTAGATGGAGAAAATAACCAACATCCCACGCTTTTTGAGACAAATATGCAACTGCGTGTGTTAATAATTGCACGTTTTCACTACTCATATATAGGCTAGGCTATGCGGGTTCGGGTCGGGTTGCGGATCTTGTGCTGACGGGTCGGGTCGGGTTGCGGAACTAATTGGCAATATGTGCGGGTAGCGGGGCGGGTTCGGTATTGCACGTCGCGGGGCGGGAGCGGGTCTTGAAAATCAGACCCGTGCAGGACTCTGCATCAGGCACGTTAAACAATACTACAGTAAACAATTAACACAGTAGGCCTAAATTATGTGGATTAAACCACATTTATTGTTACAGGGTGGTTTAGGCTAGGTTGCAGCTCCACCCTGTGGACGTATTGTGCCTGTGTTATATATATATCTGCCTCACGTGAATATACCTCAGTTGTATGATTGCCTGCTTAATGTGAATACACGGCGTTGAGACACAGCCTGAGTTGCCTTATTCATTAATGCACATACATCTACAAACATGGTGTCAGAAGCTCAAATAGGACCCAGCTGTGGATTGCATGCTACTGTCCGTCGCTGAGACAGAGTGCGTTTATTTGTTTTGGTGAGGTTTAGCAGTTTCAGTTAGCCTGTTAGCATTAGCGTCACGTTGGAACAATGGCATCCAGCATCCCACCTCCGGAGCCTATGAAGATGGCGGGGGACATCCACGGCAACTGGGTGAGCTTTCGAGCAGAATTTGAGGATTATCTGCTTGCGACCGGGCTCAGCGAGAAAGTAAATCCGGTACAAGCAGCTGCGCTCAGGAGGCTAATGGGGAACGACTGCCGACATGTTTACAAACACAACCTGGGACTCACCGCGGACCAACAAAAAGATGCGGGTGCTATACTGGTGGCACTGGAGCAATACTTCACACCCGCAAAGAACGTAATCTTTGAGAGGTACGTTTTTGGCAACCTTAAACAAGAGGATGGAGAGCTCTTGGATGCGTTTGCTACCAGGCTGAGGGAAAAGGCTGCCTCTTGTGAATATGGAGCTATAAAAGATGAACTCATAAGGGACAGGCTTGTTCTTGGGATAACTGACGAGGGTGCTAGACGTCGCTTACTAAGGGAAAATGACCTTAAATTGGACGAGGCCATTAAAATTTGCCGTGCAGCCGAGGTCATGGACAGCAAGTTAAAAACCATGTCACTGGGCAGCTCTGGACCTGGGGACAGCATTAATGCCACACAAGGACAGCGATATGGACGGAGGTCTGGCAGCAGGCCATCCGAGTCCACCAACACATCTGCACAACCACAGAGCATGAGAGACGCTGGTGAATGCAAGTACTGTGGCACACGGCACAAGCGTGGGCGGGACCTGTGCCCTGCTTTTGGTAAATCGTGCCGCTCGTGTGGCACTGCTAACCATTTTGCAAAAGTATGCATGAAAAGAGGCCAGCAGGCACGTCAGTTGAATGCTGTGGATGACCCGTTGCCAGGGGAACTGGAGGACAGCGATGAGAGAGACGTGTACACAGCGGAGAGCGTGGGGGCTGTGAACACTCGAGGTAAAAAGTGGTTTGTCAACCTGCCACTGCAAAGTGGGGTTCAGAGGTGCCAGCTCGACTCTGGAGCCACTTGCAATGTGATGAGCATCAAGGACAAGACAACACTGGCGCCTAGAACCCCTCTTCTGAAGAGTCTCACCAGATTAAAACTATACAACAGTGAGTGGATGAGCTCACTAGGGGTGTACAGCACACAATGCGTCATTAGGGGTAAGACGCACAGACTGGACTTTGAGATTGTGCATACTGGCCAGAGGCCCTTGCTTTCGGGTGAGACATGTGAGAGACTTGGTCTGATACGCTTCACCATTCCTGAGGAGCTGAATAAGGTGGAGCACTGCAGGAAGGGAGACCTGACCAAGGAGTGTCTGGTCAGCACCTACCACGACGTGTTCACCAGCCCTGTTGAGTCTCTGCCCGGTGATATTCACTTTGAGCTGGACAGCACTGTGGCACCGGTGCAGTGTGCTCCCAGGAATGTTCCAGTGGCCCTCAAGGCAGCTGTTAAGGCTCAGCTTGATCGATATGAAGAGGAGGGACACTTGACCACAGTCACTCAACCTACGGACTGGATTAGCAATCTAGTCATAGTGAAAAAGCCAGACAAATTGAGACTATGCATTGACCCGAAGGCTCTCAACCGTGCTCTGAAACGGTCCCACTACCTTATGCCCACTTTAGATGACGTGTTGTATAAGCTGCCAAAGGCACGTATATTCACCCTGGTGGATGCACGTGATGCATTCCTGCAGTGCCGCTTGGATGAAGAAAGCAGCCTGATGACAACATTCTGGACACCGTGGGGTAGGAAACGCTGGCTGAAACTCCCTTTCGGTGTGTCAGTTGCCCCAGAGCTGTATCAAAGGAAGCAGCATGAGCTGCTGGCCGGCTTGACAGGGATTGAGCCCATAGCCGATGACATCCTTATAGTCGGCTGTGGGGACACAGAGGATGAGGCCAATCGCGACCATGACACAAACTTCATCGCTCTGATGGACAGATGCAGGGAAGTAAAACTGAGACTGGGCCTGAAAAAGCTGCAGTTCCGAGTGAAGGAGGTCCGCTTCCACGGCCACATACTGTCCGCGGAGGGCCTCAAGGCTGACCCTGAAAAAGTCAGGGCGGTTCTGGACATGCCAAACCCCACAGATGCAAAAGGGGTCCAGCGGTGTGTCGGATTTGTGAACTATCTGTCCAGATTCATGCCACGCTTGTCAGCGGTATGTGAGCCGCTGAGGAGACTGCTGGACAAGGATGTGAGGTGGCACTGGCTGCCCAAACATGATGCCGCCATGAAGGAAATCAAGGCACTGGTCACGGCGGTGCCAGTCCTAAGGTACTATGACGTCCGCAAGCCAGTCACCGTACAGAGCGACTCCAGTCAGGCGGGTCTGGGCTGCTGCTTGCTTCAAGGGGGACAACCTGTCGCATTCGCCTCCCGGGCATTGACCCAAACAGAGCAAAATTACGCACAGATTGAAAAGGAGTGCCTGAGCATCGTATTCGCCTGCCAACGCTTCCACTACTACCTATATGGGAGGAGTGATGTGACTGCAGAGACCGACCACCGCCCGCTGGTGTCCATCTTCACCAAGCCCCTCCTCAGTGCGCCAAAGCGCCTTCAGAGCATGCTCCTCACACTTCAGAACTACTGCCTTGCGGTGGTATACAAGCCAGGCCCTGAGATGTACATAAGTGACACGCTCAGCAGAGCCACCACCCCGCCACAGAGAACAGACACACTGTACCAACGTGAGATGGTCTGCAGCATGCAGCAGGAGCAGGGTGACACGGCGGCCATTCAGCAGGCAGACTATTTAAATGTCAGCAGCCAACGCCTGACACAGATTCGGACACACACTGAGGAGGATGTGTGTCTTCAAACACTTAAGTCTGTCGTGCTGGAGGGATGGCCAGGACACAAAGAGGAGACCCCTGTAGCCGTCAGGGACTACTGGGCCATCAGAGATGAGATAAGTGCCCAGGATGGCGTGCTCTTCAGGAGTCAGCGCGTCATCATTCCAAAAGCTA
Organism: Pseudochaenichthys georgianus; assembly: GCF_902827115.2. Classification (NCBI taxonomy): domain Eukaryota; kingdom Metazoa; phylum Chordata; class Actinopteri; order Perciformes; family Channichthyidae; genus Pseudochaenichthys; species Pseudochaenichthys georgianus. The sequence continues at coordinate 23,782,711 of NC_047507.1, read as the reverse complement.
TGCGCCCGGAAATGCTGAGACGGATCCACTACAACCACGTGGGGGGCGAGGCGTGCTACAGGCAGGCCCGTGATACACTTTACTGGCCCGGTATGCAAGGGGAAGTCAAGGATTATGTGCAAAAGTGCTCTGTGTGCAATGAGTATGCACACGAACAACAGAAAGAGACTATGATGTCACACCCGCTCCCCACACGCCCCTGGCAGCTAGTAAGCATGGATCTGTACAGCTACGCAGCACAGAACTTCTTACTCGTGGTGGACCATTATTCTGACTTTTGGGAGATCGACCTCCTCCCTGACCTATCAGCGGACACCACGATCCGTAGATGCAAGGCACAGTTTGCACGCTATGGTGTCCCAGACAGGGCCATTTCGGATGGTGGAGGCCAGTTTGCCGGTGGAGAGTTCCGGGCGTTTGTGAGAGAGTGGGGTTTTGAGCATGTCATGTCCTCACCGAGGCACCCAAAAGCTAACGGCAAAGCGGAGTCAGCAGTGAAAATTGTAAAGAGCCTGTGCAGAAGGGCAGACCGTGCCAAAGAGGACCCCTGGAGGGCCATATTGCATTGGAGAAATACGCCCACTGAGGGTATGCATTGCAGCCCAGCACAGCGGCTTATGTCGCGGAGACTGAGAACCCTTCTCCCTGTGGCCGACCAGCTACTGGTGCCTCAGGTCGTCATGGGTGTTTCTGACAAGCTGAAAATGAAACATCAAGCAGCAAAGCTGACATATGACAGATCAGCCAAGGATCTGCCGGAGCTGAACGTCGGCCAGCCCATACGGATGAAGCCACTCCCAGGAGACAGGACGGGCAGATGGAGGAGAGGTGTGTGCCTTCAGCAGTTGGGACTCCGGTCCTATCTGGTCGGTGTGGAGGGGACCACGTATCGGCGCAACAGGGTTGATCTTCGACCAGCAGAGGCGGCCCTTCTCCAGCCGTCAGTTCTCCCAGAATCGGCCCCGGAGCAGCCTGCGAGTGGGGGGAGCGCCAGAGAGGTCGTTGGCGTCCCCGAGGAGTCTCCAAGGCCATCACCCCCGGGGTCGTCGCGCTCTTCCCCGCAGACTGGGGATACACCATGCCGTGAGTTACAGGGCCGGGCCATCTCCCGGAGCGGACGGCTGATTAGACCTCCTGACAGACTTGACCTCTAGGTCACGCACACATACACACACAAACACACACACACTTGGACTGTGCGCACTCCAACACACATGGAAGATAAAGATTGAAAAAAAGTAGAGAGATTGTAAAAGAGATTGTAAAACAAATGTGATTGATTGTTCTGAGTTTATTGCTGATGTGTTCGGATCCGGCTATTATTGAAGTGTCTCTGCTATGTGCACTATTTGTTGTTGAAATCATTTGATTAATGTTCTGATTGAAGGTCAACAGTTTAATGGCAGTATTGATCCTGTGTTGTTACTTAACAAAAGGAAGGGAGATGTTACAGGGTGGTTTAGGCTAGGTTGCAGCTCCACCCTGTGGACGTATTGTGCCTGTGTTATATATATATCTGCCTCACGTGAATATACCTCAGTTGTATGATTGCCTGCTTAATGTGAATACACGGCGTTGAGACACAGCCTGAGTTGCCTTATTCATTAATGCACATACATCTACAAACATTTATTTCGTTAAAAATCAACGAAATATGATTTTGTTTGAATGATTAAATGTCATCAGGCACCTTCAAGTTAAACACTCAGGTGCACACTTTAATGTGCCGCCACCTCCGGACTCCGCTTGACTCGGTTTAAAGAATGCACAAATGTGTTTAATCGTTTATGTCAGATATGTACTAAGTAGCCTAAATACATTTGTTCCTGCTCAAGATTAGATTCAACTTTATTGTTATTGCACATATTGCAGGTACTGAGACAACGAAATGCAGTTTAGCTTCTAACCAGGTGCAACAAGCAGCGAAAAGTAATGTGCACAATACTACAGTAAACAATTAACACAGTAAATTATGTGGATTAAACCACATTTATTTAGTTAAAAAGAAACTAAATATGATTTTGTTTGAATGATTGAATGTAGGGTGAATTGCCCTAATGTGGGACATTTTTGCATTTCAGACTTCGGGAATATATTGCGATATGAAGCCGATACAATAAATCAAAATCCAGTAGCCTACCATTCCGAAATCCCCAGTAATATTAGACACTAATAATACAGTAAACTATTAACACTGTACATATTATTGTTTGCCCGTGGGATTAGGATGATCGGTAGTGAGAGCCGCGGCCTTTTCCTCCGGTCGGATGTGATATAAAAACAAAGCGATTATTTTTGTTGTTGTAAACTCACGTGGATTAAATTTAGTGCATTCATTTCAACTCGCGAACATATGATACATTAAATGATCGTGAGGATGATGATTGAAAATCGTTTGTTTGAGCCTGGATGCATTTCCTGATCTAAAAACATAGCGATGGTTTTGTACTTACGCCAACGTGAATTAAACATTATTTTGTTAAATAAAAACATGGTGATGTTTAGTAAATGATTACATGTCTCTTATTTAGCACAGAATATGATCCTATCCGTGACATATGGATCTTAACAAATATCCGCTATATCAGATACCTGTAGATCAGCTGTTTATTTCACATGAGTTCCAGTGTGGCAGCTTTTCACGGCTCCCCCTGGTGGATCCATGATCCATTGCAGCTGGTTTCATTATAATTAAATATATTTATCAAGGGGGCGTTTCAAGTCCTGCGGAGGGGTTTTCCTTTTCAGCAGGGGCCCACCCCGTGCCGATCACGGACCCGCACAGGTAGGCATCTGAAATGAAGCGCTACATCTGTATGTTAGAGGCAGAGCTGGAGTATGACGGGGGATCAACACCAATCTCCTGGGGGGAGGTAACTGAGGTCGTCAAACAACTCCACAGTGGCAAAGCCCCGGGGGTGGATGAGATCCGCCCAGAAATGCTGAAGGCTCTGGGTGTTGAGGGACTGTCATGGTTGACACGTCTCATCAACGTTGCGTGGAAGTCGAAAACAGTACCGAAGGAGTGGCAGACCGGAGTGGTGGTTCCCCTTTTCAAAAAGGGGGATCAGAGGGTGTGTGCCAATTACAGAGGCATCACACTACTCAGCCTCCCCGGGAAAGTTTACTCTAAGGTACTCGAAAGGAGGGTCAGGCCGATTGTCGAACCTCAGATTGAGGAGGAACAATGCGGATTCCGTCCTGGTCGTGGAACGACTGATCAGCTTTTTACTCTCGCAAGGATCCTGGAGGTGGCCTGGGAGTACGCTTATCCGGTCTACATGTGTTTTGTAGACTTGGAGAAGGCGTATGACCGAGTTCCCAGGGAGTTACTGTGGGAGGCGCTGCGGGAGTATGGGGTGAGGGGGTCTCTACTCAGGGCCATCCAATCTCTGTACTCCCAAAGCGAGAGCTGTGTCCGGGTCCTCGGCAGTAAGTCGGACCCATCTCCGTTGAGGGTTGACCTCCGCCAGGGCTGCGCTTTGTCACCAATCCTGTTTGTAATATACATGGATCGGATTTCGAGGCGTAGTCGTGGGGGAGGGGGTCTGTAGTTCGGTGGACTAAGGATTGCACCACTGCTTTTTGCAGATGATGTGGTTCTAATGGCTTCATCGGTTTGCGACCTTCAGCACTCACTGGATCGGTTCGCAACCGAGTGTGAAGCGGCTGGGATGAGGATCAGCACCTCCAAATCTGAGGTCATGGTTCTCAGCAGGAAACCGATGGACTGTCCACTCCAAGTAGGGAATGAGTCCTTACCCCAAGTGAAGGAGTTCAAGTATCTCGGGGTCTTGTTCTCGAGTGAGGGAACAATGGAGCGTGAGATGGGCCGGAGAATCAGAGCAGCGGGAGCGGTACTGTAGTCGCTTTACCGCACCGTTGTGACGAAAAGGGAGCTGAGCCAGAAGGCAAAGCTCTCTGTCTACCGGGCCATTTTCGTTCCTACCCTCACCTATGGTCATGAAGGATGGGTCATGACCGAAAGAATGAGATCGCGGATACAAGCGGCCGAGATGGGTTTTCTCCGCAGGGTGGCTGGTGTCTCCCTTAGGGATAAGGTGAGAAGTTCAGTCATCCGGGAGGGACTCGGAGTTGAACCGCTCCTCCTTTGCGTCGAAAGGAGCCAGTTGAGGTGGTTCGGGCACCTAGTAAGGATGCCACCTGGGCGCCTCCCTAGGGAGGTGTTCCAGGCACGTCCAGCTGGGAAGAGACCAAGGGGTAGACCTAGGACCAGGTGGAGGGATTATATCTCTTCTCTGGCCTGGGAGCGCCTTGGGAACCCCCAGTCAGAGCTGGTTGATGTGTCCAGGGAAAATAAAGTTTGGGGCTCTCTGCTGGAACTGCTACCCCCGCGACCCGACCACGGATAAGCGGGAGAAGATGCATGGATGGAACATCAGAATCCTTTTTTCTTTTTCTTTTTTTGACTCAGCCATGATGGTGCTCTGCTAGAGCTTCAAACAAACCATCAGGTTATTTTTTTCAAGCTAAGAAGGAAGGAGTGAAAATGTATCAGTTTGATAAGATCTTCCTGAATTGTGTGTCTTTCTTTCAAGCAGAGATGTGTGTTAATAAAGGACCACATGCTCTGAATGTGGGAGAGAGAGAGAGAGAAAGAGAGAAAGAGAAAGAACAACAACAGCTGGCTGCTTATTTTCCCATACAACCTCTTTCCTGAAGGAAACACATTAGTATAATTGTACAGTCGGTGTTATCTCTTAGTAACAGCATAGTGTTTGTGTCTCTGGTTGAGCAAACTTCAAAGAAAACAGCCCACAGCCACGCATCTAGTCTCCAATCGATTGGTTAAGGTCCTGTTAACTGTTAATGAATGTTGTTTCATTACCAAGGAGGTTTTGTTTACAGCTAGGTTTGTTGGTGTGTCAGCAGGATTTAAAAAATAAAATACTGGGCCTATTTTCCATATAGAAAAACCCCATTTCATTTTGCCGTGGGGGGGGGGTATATGCATTATCTTTCACTTATGAAAACAGCCTTGGTGGGCGTCTGCACTCTCCAAATGCCCTTCTAATCATTTTATTTTTTTACAGCCCCTGCCAAACGTATTCATTTTCATCATGCTTCATGTAGAGGCGTTACTGTTGCTTTTTAAACTCAAACCACAAACTCTTTATTAGTTTGTGTTATTCTAAGCTATAGTGTTAAACCTTGTACGTCATATAGAGAAACGATAAATGGCCGCTTAAGGACATAAACACTACTTAATTTAACCAAACAATTAACATGAAGGTAAACTGCCTCCATTTGTCCAGCCAAAAATGTAATTTCATAATGTAGCCTACAAGTAAAAACATTTGCATGTATTTTCACAACTGTTCGAGACAGTCGTTGGTTTCCATTCATTTTTATTTTGGTTGTAAGGTATTTGAATAGAAACTTGCTAGAGTATGATCATACTATGTTTCAAAATCCTGGATCATCCCATCATCTCAATGAGCTTTTAGTAACTCGACAGCTCAATAAAAAGGGAGTGAATAAGTTACAGAAGAACTTGAACAATTCAGATCAAGAGTTCTTCCTTTAAATGTAATACAAGTATGTTTACTAGGAAGATGGCACCAGGTTTCTTGTTTAGTAGTTTTGTGACTACTGTCTGTAGTGCAGTGCATTCATACCTGCCATTGGAAGCTTTTTAATATCCGTTAAACACCCTCAGAAAAGATCTGCAACGTATTTGAATTGTGATTACTGTTAAAAAGAGCTTAAAGATCCATTCATCCATCCATCTTCTCCCGCTTATCCATGGTCGGGTCGCGAAGGTAGCAGTTCCAGCAGAGAGCCCCCAACTTCCCTTTCCCTGGTCACATCAACCAGCTCTGAATGGGGGATTCCAAGGTGCTCCTAGGCCAGCGAAGATATATAATCCCTCCACCTGGTCCTAGGTCTGCCCCTCGGTCTCCTCCCTGCTGGACGTGCCTGGAACACCCCCCTGAGGCACTCAGGTGGCATCCTTACTAAGTGCCCGAACCACCTCAACCGGCTCCTTTCAATGCGAACGAGCAGCGGTTCTACTCCGAGTCCCTCCCGGATGACTGAACTTCTCACCTTATCCCTAAAGCCAGGGCCGTCCCTCCCTACAGGCCGATCAACGAACATACTGTAGCTACAGTGTAGTTATGTCGATGAAAATCTTGTGTCACAGGCTTCTCCAACAGTGCAACACAAAACACAGATAATAGTGCAAGTAGGCTAAATAGTAAATAATAAATACAAGAAGAAAATAGTTCTAAAAAGTGAAAGAGTGCAATAAGAGTCTATATGAAAGTCATTGAAATATGATATATTAGATAAATAGATGTAATAAATAACTGGACTTGGGACTCCTCCAGACGTTCCCAGTTCACCCGCACTACACCCGTTTGGGCAAACCAGGTCTGTCCAGAGGCTTCCCCTGCCACTCGATCCAACTCACCACCAGATGGTGATCAGTTGACAACTCCGCCCTCTCTTTACCCGAGTGTCCAAAACATACGGCCTCAGGTCCGATGATACAATAACCAAATTGATCATGGACCTTCTGCCTAGGGTGCTCTGGTACCCAGAGCCGTCCCTCCCTACAGGCCGATCATGCAGGCTGCATGGGGCCTCACATTGCGCAGGGGGCCTCGCGCAGGGGGTCTCGCGCAGGGTGCCTCGCGCAGGGGGCCTCGCGCAGGGGGGCTCGCGCAGGGGGGCTCGTGCAGGGGGCCTCGCGCAGTGGGCCTCGCACAGGGGGCCTCGCACAGGGGGCCTCGCACAGGGGGCCTCGCACAGGGAGCCTCGGCTTATGAGCTCAGTTTATGAGCTCGGCTTATGAGCTCGGTTTATGAGCTCGGCTTATGAGCTTGGCTTATGAGCTCGGCTTGTGCGCAGTTCTCAGCGCAGTTCTCCGCACAATTTGGCCATTTCGTGGTGATGCTCAGCCTCTCCCCTTAACTCCTGACAGTCATCATCATGTCAACCACAACACAGAGAAATACTGATAGAAATGTGTGTGTAGTTGTTGATACATTGCTGACAGAATACAGATTACAGAATTACAGAATACAGATTTAAGAAATATCAGTTTTTGAGCATGTAATAAGCATGTTTTGTCTTGACTATATTACAACTATATTATAATAAAGTAACATAGTATTTATATAATTGAATTGATTATGATTATTATTATTATTATTATTAGAAGTAGTTTATTTGCATTAATTATATGTTAATCTTTTTGAGGGTAGTATTTGGTAGGAAATGCAGACGTATTCACCTGTAAACGCATACTGAACGACATACATGCACATTTACCATTTACCTCACTGTATAAAAAAGTAACTGTGTTGATAATAATAATAATAATAAACAGGAAATATATTTATAAGAGTACTTTGTTTCCAAAAAAATAGTTTTCACTCCTGTCGGTTGGTGGGGGGGCCTCATCTCACAATGTCGCTTGGGGCCCCAAGTTGGCCAGGGACGGCTCTGCTGGTACCATGTACACTTATGAGCATCCTTATGTTCGAACATGGTGTTTGTTATGGCCAATCCATGAGTAGGATAGAAGTCCAGCAACAAGCCACCACTCTGGTTCAGATCAGGGGGGCCGTTCCTCCCAATCACGCCCCTCCAAGTGTCTCCATCATTGCCCACATGTGCGTTGAAGTCTCCCAGCAGGACTAAGGATTCCCCTTCAGGAGCTCCATACAGGACTCTTTTCAGGGTCTCCAAGAAGGCTGAATACTCAGAACTGCTGTTTGGTTCATAAGCACACACAACAGTTAGAGTTTTCCCCCCCCCATAACCCGCAGGGAGGCGACCCTCGTCCACTTGGGTAAACTCCAACAAAGAAGCACCCAACCGGGGGCTTGTGAGTATCCCCACACCCGCAAGACGCCTCACACCTCGGGCAACTCCGGAGAAGAATAGAGTCCAACCCCTATCCAGAAGTAAGGTTCCAGAGCCGATGCCATGTGCGTAGAGGTGAGCCCAACTAGTTCCAACTGGTAACGCTCCACGTCCCGCACAAGCTTCGGCTTCTTCACCCCCAGAAAGGTGACGTTCCACGTCCCCAAAGCCAGCTTCTGCCGCCCGGGTCTGGTCCGTCGAGACCCTCTGCTTTCACTGCCACCTTTCTGGCAGCGAACCCGACCCCATCGCTGTTTCCCCGTAGGTGGTGAGCCTGCAGGACGGAGAAGTGGAGGTTGCCTTTTCTGGTCTGGTCTGGTGGCCGTGGCAAGCCCGGCCCGGCCACCAGACGCTCGCCGACGAGTCCTCCTTCTGGACCTGGCTCCAGAAGGGGACCCCGGGCTTCCTCCGGGCCGGGTATCCTCACTTCTTATGTTGTCGTTTTTCATGAGGTCTTTGAACCAATCTTAGTCTGGCCCCTTGCCTGAGACCAATTTGCCATGGGAGACCCTACCAGGAACACAAGGTTCCAGACAACACAGCCCCCAGGTTCATTGGGGCACACAAACCTCTCCACCACGATAAGGTGCTGGTTCTTCAGAAAGGAAGATATGTTCTCTATAATAGAAAATAGAAAAGAATAGCTGCCTGGAATTGTAAAAAAAATCTGACACATAGCAGCATTGTTTGCAAAATGTTTAGCTGCAAAGTAAAATAACTCTGGGGTTTACCCTTGACACTGACATACAAGATCATTCACTCACCCTGGAGCCATTAAAGCATGTTGTTTGTGACAAATTGTGCTATGTCATGGCCAATGCGGTAATGGTAACTGCTTAAGATGGCTGCCTTCCAAGATGATGACCAGGAGGGACAACGGAAGTGGGGGATTGAGTAGAGGTCAGAAAGCTATACAGGAGATAGAGAACACAGCATCTGAGACTGCAGTTTATCATATAATATCATTTTTGTGATGTGGCATTTTTGTGATGTGGCAATAACAATCTCTCTCTTTTTCCTTCAGTGAAAACTGACTGTCTGTCTGAACCCCCCTGCAGACTTATGAAATTCATAGTAGTTACATCTTTCTTTTACTCAGCTGTGCATATCAAGGGCTACAGCTGTGCCATCAACAGCTCCATCACCCAGCTGTCTATGTTTGTCTTAAAGGTCCCATGAGATGGCCATTTCTACTGATCATAATTCCATTATCGAGGTCTACTAGAATAGATTTACAGTGCAATTGGAACATTTTCCAAACTCACATTGCTTTCTCATACAGTGTCTCTGTATAGTATGTGTATTCACTCTCTGTCCCAAATGGCTTGTTGGAGCTCCTGCCCCCCCCCATCCTCCCTGTGAGCCCAGTGTGCTCTGATTGGTCAGCTCGCCCACTCTGTTCTGATGAGTCCACCACCGTTGCAGCGGAACATCAGTGATTATGTGTTACAATGGCGTTCGTTACCTCATGTTTAATTCTCATAACTCATTGTCATAGTCCCTGTTGCTTCACAAGTGTAATCCTATTGCAAACTCAGACATCCTGCTGGGGGATCCCTATTTTATTATTTTAGATGACAGCTTTTTTCTTTCTCTTATAAATGATCACAAAGAGGGGAAGTCATTTTGCCGTGAGGAAAGTAATAAAGAAATTGCAGACAGTGGCGCACAAAAAGGCAATATGATAAGGGAACTTGGATCTTAGTATTTTGCATTTTAACAACAGGCCTACAATAAATTACAAAAGGTGTGTGCTTTTGGTCCATGGCCCAGCATTAAGTTGCAGTTTTGCCCCTTCAAGTGAAAAGGTTTGGGCACCTATAGACTTGAGGAAGAATAAATCCAACTAAAAGTCACACTGATGGACAGAAACATGCTAGTCCAGCCATAACTAAAGGTTACTTACGTAACCCCAGGACTCAGAGTAACATGAAGTGAGATGTCTCACTATGGGATGCGCCTCAACGCGTATGCAAACAGAAGCATCAATCTCATTACACCAATCCTGATTGGCTGGTGATCTTGACGTCAACGTCAGGCAATCTACCCACCCTTTAAGTAGCTTGCGCTACGACGCAACGTCATTCAAAATAAGCACCTCTTCTCGCTTCGCCTTAGCAAGAAGGGCCGTCTGGTGAGACATCTCACTTCAAGTTACTCTGAGAATTGGGGTTACGTAAGCAACCTATAGTTCTCATTCATAACACTCCGTTCGATGTCTCACTATGGGATATTGAAACTCCCGTATTGCTAGACATGCTTATCTCGAAAATCACCAAAACAACCAGAACTTAACAGGTAGAACCCTGTCTCAACACGGGGCCCAGCACTGCGCGGGCCACACATGGAGCAGAGACATCTAGCCTGTAAAAGCGGACAAAAGTGAGCGGCGAGGACCAACTCGCTGCTGCACAAATGTCTTGGATGGAAACACCCTTGAACAAAGCATTTGATGTAGCCAGTCCACGAGTAGAATGAGCACGCAGGCCCGTTGGTGCTTGCAAACCCTGACTCGTATAAGCCAGAGCAATCGCTTCCACAATCCAGTGGGAGAGCCGTTGCCTGGTAACGGGCTTGCCCTTCTGAGGGTTAGACCAGGATATAAAGAGTTGGTCATTACAACGAAACTCTTTTGACCTGTCCATATAGATGCGTAAAGCACGAACTGGACACAGCAAATTCGGCCGCTGTTCCTCGGAGGAACACAGCGGAGGAGGAAATGCCACAATGTAATGGGGGTACATGAGCCAACCACCTTAGGTATAAAGGCAGGGTTGGGCTTAAGCAACACTCTCGTTTGCCCCGGGGCAAACTGAGTGCATGAAGGATGTACAGAGAGCGCATGAATGTCACTGACTCGCTTGGCAGATGCCAGAGCCAGTAACAGCACTGTCTTCAGTAGTGCTGCGTACCGGCAAGCCGAACCGGTACTGGACTTGTAAAAAGTTTCGGTTCAAGTCCGGTTAAAACCGGAACGTCGGGAACCGGTACTTGGACTCGCAAAAAAACTAGCACTTACGTATATTCTGGTGTCTGTTGTTATTTAAACATTCCCTGATAAACGTTATTCAGCGTCAATAAATGAGTGCTAATCCCAGTGTGCTCAGTGTACAACATCACATGTCATTTCACCTTCGATTCACGGTTTGAAAACGTAGCCTTTCGCCACATGCTAATGCTAACCGGAAGTGAAGAATTTTCAGAATAAAAGTATTAGTTAAGTTAATAGTGTGAACTTCCGTTTTATTCAGAATAAAACTGATTTAAATTAAATAGTGTATTTAATTCAAAATTACGCCATATCAACATTGATTTTAATTTCTAACAGTATGTATGTACATCACTATGTATGTAGTATGTACTGTATAATGTACACATGTAGAGTTGTAGAAAATGTACAGACAGTACACTCTGACTGTACAGTCACTACAGTTTAGCCAATACTGTATAGTAGGTGTGTAACAGTGTAATGCGTATAGTCTACTCTACACTCTACCTTTCAGCAACGTTTTAGGGATTTAGGCTCAGTCAGCTCAGGGACTGTTTGGTTACTTTAGTTTGGTAAATGAAATAAATGTTTGAACTTTGTAGTAGTTCACTGTAGTTGCTGTCATAAGTCATTTGTAGACTAAGTGGCAAAAAGTGTTTTTTCTACATTTGTACTTTGTAGAGAAATGTGGACACAAGTTAGATGGGAGCACAATAAACCTGATGAGTTTGAATTTGAGTTGATTATTGTTAATTTTAAATTGATAATTAGCTCACAATAAGTTCACTTTAGTTACTCACACAACTTGACACAAGACATGGGTTCAGGTCCGGACTTATAAGTCCGGACCTGAACCTGAACCTCTGGACTTGAGTCCGGACCTGAACCTGAATGTGAGTCCAGGTACGCAGCACTAGTCTTCAGTGACAGGTGTTTCATGTCAGCTTCTTCCAGGGGTTCAAATGGAGGTCGAGTGAGCCCATCTAAAACCACTGCCAAGTCCTATAAGGGCACCAGTGACCTGGAAACAGGGGGGAGCCTGCGAGCCCCTTTCATAAAACGGCAGACCAAAGGATGTTGGCTAGCCGTCTTACCCTCAAAGCCCACATGGCATGCAGCAATAGCAGCCAGGTACACTTTGATCGTGGAGAAAGCTCTGTGTTTATCAATCAGGTCCTGTAGAAATGATAAAATCACCCCGACAGGACATTGAAAAGAGATGTGTCCTTTTTGAAGCCACCACTCCTCAAACACCCTCCACTTACAGTCATAGAGAGACCTGGTGGAGGAAGCTCTCGCACTCTGAATAGTGTTTATCACCTTCTGAGGGAGCCCCACTGTATTCAGATTGTACCACTCACGGGCCAGGCCAATAGTGCCAAGTGCTCTGGGTGTGGGTGAAAGATCGCCCCCCCCGCCTGAGACAGTATGTCCCTGCGTAGTGGGAGCTGCCACGGCTGCCCGCACAGCAGCTGATATATCTCCGCCAGCCAGTACATTGCAGGCCAGTGCGGAGCTATCAGGATAAGTGTGTGGCGTTGTTCTCTCACTCTGGCCAGAGTTGGGGGTATCAGAGCCAGGGGTGGGAACGCGTACAGAAGGACCGGAGGCCAAACGTGCGCGAGCGCGTCCACGCCTAACGGTGCGTTTAAATCGCGCATTGAAAAGAACAACTGACATTGAGCATTTTCTTTTGATGCGAACAGATCTACCGCGGCTCGGCCGTAACGCACCCACAGCTGACTCACAATTATTGGATGTAGAGTCCAGTCTGCATATAGTGGTGCACCTCTGGACAGTAGATCCGCCCCGAGGTTCTTCACCCCCTTGGCGGTTTATATACGATATTGTGGTCGTGTTGTCTGTCCTCACGAGGACGTGATGTCCTCTGAGAAAAGGCAGAAAGCGTTTTAGGGTGAGGAACACCGCTAAAAGCTCCAGATCATTTATGTGTGACCGTTGGAGGTCTCTGCTCCAGAGACCCCTCACAGGTCGACCTTCGTATATACCCTCCCAACCCGTCAGACATGCGTCTGTGGTGACCACGTTTCGCGATAGGACAGCACCCATAGGCACGCCCCGTACTAGAAAAGTCGGGTGTAGCCAGTGGTGCAGTGCCATTACGCATTTCATAGTGACCATCACTCTAAGAGTAAGAGTACAGTCTGGGCTGGGGACAACATGCTCTTTTCTGTGTTTATTACGAAACCCAGGTCGAACAGGTGTTTTACGAGGACATTCGTCTGCGTAATAGCCTCCTGCTCCGACTGTGCGAGAAGGAGCCAATCGTCCAGATAAGTTGCCAGGCGAATACCCTGTTGTCTTAACGGGGCTATCGCGGCTACCGTACACCGTACAAACACTTGCGGGCTGAGAGACAGACCGAAGGGAAGTACTCTGTACTCGTAACAGACACCCTGAAAGGCGAACCTCAGATATTTCCTGTGTGGGTAATATACTGGGATGTGGAAATACGCATCTTTCAGGTCGACTGATGTAAACCAGTCGTTTTGGCGCACGAGACGCAACAGAGATGTGTGAGTGAGCATTCTGAATTTGTATCTTTTGAGATATTTGTTCAGAGCTCTCAAATCTAGTATAGGCCGAATTCCGTTCCCTCCCCGTTTGGGAACGAGGAAATACTTGGAATAAAAGCCGCTCTGACTCTGTTCGGCGGGTATTATCAATATAGCCTTCTTTTCTAGTAGCGAGAAAATCTCTCGCTCCAGAATATGGGCCGACTCTCCCCGGGCCTGTGAATACAGAATGCCCGAGAAGTGAGGGGGGGTGACAGCGAATTGGAGCCTGTAGCCCCGTGTTACTGTCTTGAAAACCCAAGCAGAATCTGTGAGCATCCTCTACTTATCGCTTCTCAAAGCGAGCAGAGATGTCACAGCTCTGTCGTCTGCCCTCAGTGTCTCTATTTGTTGTGTTATGGGGCCCTCTAGTGTCTGAACACGGTGGTACCCCAGGTTGACAACCCCGGCCGACACTGCGCATGCGCGTGGCGGTGGTGCCTTCACAATCCCGTCTATTGTCCGCCTTTTGAGAGAGGCCGTAGCCGCTCTCAAAAGAGGGGCAGACGACAGACTGTTTATTGTTTTTCTTTTAATTTGTATTGACTGCGCCCTTGGCTTCAAGCCTGGAAACGACAGTGGAAAATGATTTATTAGGAAACAACAATGATGACATGTGTTTGTGTGACTTAAACAGGCAGCGGAACTTGCTGTCTTTGATGTTAAGTCCATTTCCCTGATGGCGCGAACTTGAGGATGACGTTCTGGCATCACTCGAGGCGGCAGGAAGATAGGGGCATGGTGGCACCCCGAAAACACATGAGCATCTAACACTGGAACGTGCTCTGGAGCTGGGGAACAGGGAACTTCCAGCTCCTTCGTCGAGGAGAGGAGAGGAGAGGAGGCTGTCAGGCCGCCCGCTCCTTCTTCCTCGCCTGGTGGCTGAAAACCTGGGTCGGCTGCGCCTGAGCGGCAACTGCCGGAACCGGAGATGTTCTTGGTCAGCTCCCCCTCGCCTCGTGCCTGGGCTGGGGACCCGGGACGGGCTGTGATCTCTGCTGCTTCGGGATCTTGAACCGGGCAGGACGTGAGGCAGCTTGAGTGAAGGCCTGCCGCCGGACCATTGAAGGTGGCGGCTGGACCCTTCGGGGGAGACAGAGCTGGAGAGCCTCGTCTCCCTTCCTTTTTGATTCGCATCTCAGCTGCATCGAAGCTAGAGCGGAGCCAAATATGCCCTCGGGAACAATAGGCATGTCCAGAACATCCTCTTTTTCCCGGTCTGGAAGATAAGATAAGATAAGATGAACCTTTATTAATCCCCGAGGGGAAAAGGTTTGTCAGGTTGAGCCACCTGGCTCTCTCCTGTACCACCATAATTCCCAGTGCTTTGCCCGTGGCTTGGACTGCACAGCGCTGCACACGGAGGCAAATGTCCGTGATCGCTGCTGTAAGGATGTGCAGTTTTACCTTCTTCTGCTTCTCTTTTTGTTTCATGTTTGTTTGTATCTGTCTGTCTTCCTGGCTGGGCGTGGCTGACCTACTGTCAGTTCCCGTCAATTCACCTCCGCAGCTGCTACTCATCTTCCTGATTATCTACTCACCCACACCTGCTTAAATACCCGGCTTCCTCATCCAGTATTCACCAGTTCGTCGTGAAAGATACACTGGTAACACGTAGTGATTTCTAGAAAACTAAACCTAGTTTCCAAGTCAAAGTGTTATACTAAAACCTGTATTTCTCTGCCCAGAATCCGTCAACTACTCTGCCTGCCACGTCCAGCCAACACCACCTCGTCAGCGAACCTCGGATTATTATCACTACCAGCTCCAGCCTGCTCACTCTATTGAACTCTGATTCCCCGGCTCATCTCACCCGTGTTCCGCTGCAAATCTCCGAACCCCGGCTCCAGCCTGCTCTCTCCGACATCCTCCGGATCATCAACTACGGACATCCACTCTCCCCCCCTAGTAATTCCCAGATCCGGATTAGTAATTCCCCGGCAGTATGGTGTGAGTTTTGAATTGGAAATAAATCATTTTACTTCCATACTCACGTCTCCTCTCTTCCGTGCTTGTATTGAGGGTTCAGCCTGTAAGCGCTCTTTGAGTTTAACAGTACGAACTGGTCACTATGAACCCCTCAAGCACTGGATCGGATCCCTCCGCTGTTCAGCAGGCTCTGTCTCATCAGGGAAATCTTCTTGGCCAACATGAACGGTTAATCCAAGTTTTGGTGGAAAGCAATCTTTCCATGACTGAAAGCATCACAAACCTTACTTCCCAGATCTCAACCCTGACATCTTCTGCTATAATCCCTGTCACCTCAAATCTTTCCACATCACCGACCGCCTTTTCATGGAGAGGTGGAGAAATGCAAGGGATTCATTTTTCAATGCAATAAGGTATTTCGTCAGCGTTTCTTGTTCTTTCTTTCAGATGTAACCAAGATTAATTATGTTTTGAATTTGCTTCGTGGCAGAGCATTAGACTGGGCTGAAGCACTGAGTTCATCTGTGGATTATCACACCCTTTCCTTTGGAGTTTTTTCTGAACAGTTGTCCATTGTTTTTGATCACCCTGACTACTCCGGCTCTGCTGAGAATCGCCTGCTAACACTACAACAAGGGAATCGAAGTGTGGCGGATTACTCTATCGAGTTCCGCACACTGGCGACAGAGGCCCGTTGGGATGAGGCGGCTCTAAGGGCAGTTTTTGTTAAGGGGTTGAAGGATCAACTAAAGGATGAGTTGGCTGCACGAGACGTGCCTGCAGACCTCCAAGCCTTAATTATCCTGGTGTCTTCCCTCGACAGCCGGTTGCGGGAGCGCCGTGCGGAGAAAGCGCAACATTCTCCTTTTGCTTTTCCAAGTAAACCAAGCTACTCCCCCAGATTTGCTCCTTCTGTTTCCACACCCTCTGGATTCACCTCTTCACCTCGCGTGCCTCCTTTGGCTAGGGAGTAACCGATGCAGTTGGGACGTACCGGACTATCTCCAGAGGAACGCCTTCGACGTATGAGGTTGGGTGAGTGCCTGTATTGTGGCAAGTTTGGCCATCTCGTTGCTAGTTGTCCTGTTCGCCCAAACGCAGAAGCTCGTCAGTAAGTTTGGGAGTCCTGACGAGCTCACTTGCGCCGATTTCTCATTCCTGCCAGACTCTGTACAAACTCTCAGACCTTGTCTCTCTCTGCCCTCATTGACTCAGGCGCTGAAGATAGTTTTGTAGACCTAGAACTTGCCAACCAGTTGGGACTTAAGTTGGAATTATTACAGGATCCTTTGACTGCTTATGCCTTAAACGGTCAACGCATCTCTAGAGTAACTCAGCAGTCACAACCCATTACTCTGATTATTTCAGGAAATCACAGAGAACAAATCCAGCTTAAGGTTATTTCCTCTCCAACTACTCCTTTGGTACTTGGTTACCCTTGGCTTCGCACCCACAATCCTCATATTGATTGGGCTGGAGGAAGGATCATTGAATGGAATCAGAAGTGTCACCTTAACTGTCTACAGTCAGCTGTGCCTCCAGTTCCTGTTAACCCGTTACCTGCTTCATGTGTCTCTCCAGATGTAGATTTATCCGACGTTCCTAACGTTTACCACAACCTGGGTGAGGTCTTCAGCAAGGATAGGGCTCTCTCTCTCCCTCCTCACCGTCCATATGACTGTCCCATTGTTTTGCTTCCTGGGGCTCCGTTACCCACCAGCAAGCTCGATAATCTGTCCCGGCCTGAGAGAGAGTCCATGGAGAAATACATCAGTGATTCCCTGGCTTCAGGAATAATTCGTCCTTCTTCCTCCCCTCTGGGTGCGGGGTTTTTCTTTGTGGACAAGAAGGATAAAACTCTTCGACCCTGTATTGACTTCCGTGGGTTAAATAACATCAGAGTTAAGAATAAGTACCCACTTCCCCTGATCAACTCTGCTTTTGAACCACTTCAAGGTGCCACCATCTTCTCAAAGCTTGATCTCAGAAATGCCTATCACTTGGTTCGTATCCGCCAAGGTGATGAGTGGAAGACTGCCTTTAACACCCCCCTTGGCCACTTTGAGTATCTCGTCATGCCCTTTGGACTCTCCAATGCCCCAGCAGTTTTTCAGTCCCTGGTAAATGATGTCTTGCGTGATTATCTCAACCAGTTTGTCTTTGTGTACATCGATGATATTCTGATCTTCTCCAAGAGCCTGGAGGAACACCAAAGACACGTCAGTCTGGTTCTTCAGAGGCTGCTTGAGAACAAGCTCTACGTCAAGGCAGAGAAGTGTGAATTTCACCAGGAACGGATCAGTGTTCTTGGATACATCATCCGGCAAGGCAGGTTGGAGGCGGATCCAGGGAAGATTCTCGCAGTCTCTGAGTGGCCAGTCCCCACTTCTCGGAAGGAGTTGCAAAGGTTCCTGGGGTTTGCCAACTTCTATCGCCGGTTCATCAAGGATTATAGCAAGGTTGCTGCTCCACTCTCCAGTCTCACCTCTATCAAGATTAAGTTCTCCTGGACCCCTGAAGCTAACAATGCTTTTCTTAGACTTAAGTCCCTGTTCACTTCAGCCCCCATTCTCATCCAGCCTGACTCAAACAGACAATTTGTGGTCGAAGTTGACGCCTCTGACATCGGAGTTGGTGCTGTTCTGTCTCAGACTTCCGGGCCAAGCAACAAGCTTCATCCTTGTGCTTTCTTCTCTCGCCGTCTCTCCCCAGCGGAGAGAAACTATGATGTGGGCAACAGGGAGCTGCTGGCAGTTAAGATGGCATTGGATGAGTGGCGGCACTGGCTCGAGGGCAGCGAGCAGCCATTCCTGGTGTGGACTGACCATAAGAACCTTGAGTACATTCAGTCAGCCAAACGGCTAAAT
Source organism: Pseudochaenichthys georgianus (assembly GCF_902827115.2). Classification (NCBI taxonomy): domain Eukaryota; kingdom Metazoa; phylum Chordata; class Actinopteri; order Perciformes; family Channichthyidae; genus Pseudochaenichthys; species Pseudochaenichthys georgianus. The sequence continues at coordinate 23,764,454 of NC_047507.1, read as the reverse complement.
TCTCGACAAGCCAGGTGGGCTCTCTTCTTTGGACGCTTCAACTTCTCTCTCACCTATCGCCCAGGTTCCAAGAATACTAAGCCCGATGCCCTGTCCAGATCATTCACGTCTGAGGGTACAGTCTCTACTTCGGACTCTATTCTTCCCCAGAGATGTGTTGTGGGAGTCGTCACCTGGGAGATCAGTAACGCTATCCAGGAGGCACTGTTGGAACAACCAGACCCTGGTTGTGGTCCGCCTAACCGTCTGTTTGTCCCAAACTCAGTCCGTTCCCAAGTCCTGCAGTGGGTTCACAGCTCCCGTTTCTCCAACCATCCCGGTGCTAACCGCACCCTCTCCCTTCTCAAAAGATATTTCTGGTGGCCAACAGTCGACAAGGATACAAGGGAATTCGTCTCAGCCTGTACAATATGTGCCAGGAGTAAGGCCTCTCATCAGAAACCTGCAGGTTTGCTCCAATCCCTAGTCGACCCTGGTCACATATTGCTCTGGACTTTGTCACCGGTCTGCCCCCCTCTCATGGTAATACGACAATCCTAACTGTTGTTGACCGCTTCTCTAAGTGTGCTCATTTTGTTGCTCTACCCAAGCTCCCCTCAGCCCTGGAAACCTCCCAACTTCTCACCCAGCATGTTTTCCGCCTACATGGAATCCCGGCTGACATCGTCTCCGACCGTGGACCTCAGTTCACCTCCCAAGTTTGGAAGACCTTTTGTCGTTCACTGGGTGCGTCGGTCAGTTTAACTTCCGGGTACCACCCCCAGTCTAATGGTCAAACCGAAAGGGCCAATCAGGACCTGGAATCTGCCCTCCGCTGTGTTGTAAACCGGAATCAGAAGATCTGGAGCTCTCATCTGCCTTGGGTGGAATATTCTCACAATTCCCTCACGTCATCAGCCACAGGACTCTCTCCTTTCGAAGCCTCTCTAGGGTACCAGCCACCCTTGTTTCCCGAAGAGGAGATTGAGTTGGCTGTTCCATCTGTCCAGCATCATGTTCGTCGGTGCCGTAAGATCTGGAAAGACACTCGATCTGCCCTCCTCCGAACTTCCGCCAAGACCCAGCAATCAGCCAACCGTCGCAGACTTGTTGCTCCCCTTTACACCCCTGGACAATCGGTTTGGTTGTCCTCCAAGAATATCCCCCTCCTTACCGAGTCCAAGAAGCTGTCTCCCCGGTTTATTGGCCCCTTCCCCATTGAGCGCATAATCAACCCCTCTGCTGTCCGCCTGAAGCTCCCCAGGATCATTAGGATCCATCCCACTTTTCATGTTTCACAAATCAAGCCAGTTCACACCAGTGACTTGTGCCCTCCGGCCATTCCCCCGCCTCCCCCCCGAGTCATTGATGATCATGCTGCCTATACCGTGCATCGACTCTTGGATGTTAGACGCCGGGGTAGGGGCTTACAGTACTTGGTGTATTGGGAGGGTTACAACCTGGAGGAGCGTTGCTGGGTTCCTCGATCTCGGATAATGGACACCGTTATGGTGAGGGATTTCCACAGGGCTCATCCCGAAAAGCCTGGTGGTCGCCAGGAGGCTCCCGTTGAGGGGGGAGTACTGTAAGGATGTGCAGTTTTACCTTCTTCTGTTTCTCTTTTTGTTTCATGTTTGTTTGTATCTGTCTGTCTTCCTGGCTGGGCGTGGTTGACCTACTGTCAGTTCCCGTCAATTCACCTCCGCAGCTGCTACTTATCTTCCTGATTATCTACTCACCCACACCTGCTTAAATACCCAGCTTCCTCATCCAGTATTCACCAGTTCGTCGTGAAAGATACACTGGTAACACGTAGTGATTTCTAGAAAACTAAACCTAGTTTCCAAGTCAAAGTTTTATACTAAAACCTGTATTTCTCTGCCCAGAATCCGTCAACTACTCTGCCTGCCACGTCCAGCCAACACCACCTCGTCAGCGAACCTCGGATTATTATCACTACCAGCTCCAGCCTGCTCACTCTATTGAACTCTGATTCCCCGGCTCATCTCACCCGTGTTCCGCTGCAAATCTCCGAACCCCGGCTCCAGCCTGCTCTCTCCGACATCCTTCGGATCATCAACTACGGACCTCCACTCTCCCCCCCTAGTAATTCCCAGATCCGGATTAGTAATTCCCCCGGCAGTATGGTGTGAGTTTTGAATTGGAAATAAATCATTTTACTTCCATACTCACGTCTCCTCTCTTCCGTGCTTGTATTGAGGGTTCAGCCTGTAAGCGCTCTTTGAGCTTAACAGCTGCGATCTCGTCCCACACGGCAGGCCTGGTAGGCGGTCAGCAGCGAGGAGACGTTGAGCGCCCTGGCGGACAAAGCTGCGTCTTTATAGGCCCCTTCGGTCATCGCTGACTGGAACCGGTCTGCCTTTGCCGGTAGCATGGGGTTCCTGCTCGGTGTCGAAGCCAGCCTCGGTTGGAGGTGGGCTGCCACCAGCGGTTCCATGGGCGGCATGCGGAGCAGGCCGAGCCTCTCCATACCGTCACAGTCCAGGGAGGAGGCACCCTGGATTGGGGCCTTGCTGCTAAAAGGGCGGTCTCTCCAGCATCTCCGGAAAGACTGGAAAGAGCTGCCTCTTCGTCCTCGCTGCTTGGGGCAAGTTCTTCCCCTCGTAGCGAGATCTGGAGGTCTCCTTGGCCACTTCACGCCATGGGATGTCCAGCCTGGACGCAGCGCGTTGACACACGGCCTGCAAGTCCATACTTAGGACGGGCGAAGCTGGTGTGCTTTCGCCCGGGAGAGCGGACATCGCTCCCGGCTTTGCAGCCTGAGCCGATGAAATGAAGATGTCATCCTCATCCGAGTCGGACAGGAGGAACTCAGAGGTATCCTCTTCGTCCTCCATATAGTCCAATTCCAGGACATCCTCCGCGGGTGGAACCATGGTGAGGTCCAGTTGGGAGCCCCAGCTTGACACAGCGCGGGGCTCCGCTCTCGCGGCTTTTGCCGCCACCGGGTCCCAGCCTGACACAGCGCGGGGCTCAATCTCTGCGGCGGACGCCACCATGTCTTGATTGCCGGCCGGCGAATCAGCGGACATGAGGGGGTCCCGTCCCGACAAGCTAGCTTGGCGTGCTAACCATCGGCGGAGGCTCTTAATGGTGAAGCGGGTACAATGACCGCACGAGCCGGGGTTATCGATAGCCTCCCGGGCGTGTTCCAGCCCGAGGCAGGACGAGCAGACCTGGTGTGAGTCTGTGCCTGAGATCTTAAACCCGCAGCCGCATAGCCGAGCCTCCGAGTCCCTGACTCCTCTGGTGTGAGGGAGAGAAGGGTCCATCTTCATTCGCCGGGGTGTCGGCGTGGAGTGGACGCGCTAGTAACAGGTACGTTACTGAGAAAAAAATCTAACCTTGCCATTAGTCCGAAAGGAAAAAAGCGACGGTGTAGATTTTATTCTTTAAAGAATATTAACTGGTGTGTTAATACCTTTTTTATCTCTGTCTCCTCTGGTGTGAGAGAGAAAAGAGAACGTCCTCGTTACCGTGGTGTCGGTGTGGAAGGAAGAAAAAGCTAGCAACAGGTATGTTTTTAGCTTGAAGAAAAAAATCAAACCTTACCGTTATTTCGACAGAAGAAACGGCGAGACAGATTACAATATTAACTGGTGTGTTAATATTGTTCAGTCTTCTTGCAAAGCAAAAAAGTAACCGGCAAGCGCCCGTCGACCGAATGTTAGTTTTGGGTTCAGTCTGTGGACCGTTAAGCTAGCCCGCTTACTGATAATTCGAGATGTGCTCTGAAGCGAGAAGAGGTGTTTGAATGACGCTGCGTCGTAGCGCAAGCTACTTAAAGGGTGGGTGGATTCCCTGACGTTGATGTCAAGATCACCAGCCAATCAGGATTGGCGTAATGAGATTGATGCTTCTGTTTGCATACGCGTTGAGGCGCATCCCATAGTGAGACATCGAACGGAGTGTTATGAATGAGAACTATAACCTATAGAATGTCTAGTACTTGAATATACCGTCACTTGTTTTACATTTTTGTTCTGTTTGTATTTAAACAGTATCTTAGAGTAGAGTAGTAAGCATTAGATCAAATCAATCGAACTGTGACATTAGATTCTCTGACATGTTAACACCTTGTAGGCCTACTTCAACTTTACACAATGAAATGTGTTTGTTGTATTAGTGTATTCTGTAGGACGTAACAATGTTACCATAGCTACAGTAATATTAGAAGCTTTGTTAGCAACCATAATCACATAAGGTCATGGAAATTGGTCTGTCTATCTTACAGTATATCACAGTACAATTGTGACATATTGTAGACACTTTATTGTTGGTCTTTTATCTGTGAATATTTTCATCCGTGAACCTATTTTCTTATCCTGCTCCTTCTGGTGATAGTGTTCAGGCTACATAAATAATGACTTTATGCCTACAATGGGCTATTTTGAACAACATTTTTTAACAGAGGTTACTATGGACGAAACTAAGAAAAAAAACTTGAGAGGTTATCTGTCAACAGTCTCAGCTCTGGTTATTCCTGCTGTTGTCTTCTGGGCTCAAAAAGAGGAATGGGAGGTCAGGCTAATAAAAGACTCTTCCTAAGAGGAATTGACGTGCTTTCCTTCCCAGTAATTGGCTGTGGACATGTGAAAGCGTAGCGTAATTGCATGTTGCTGTGTTTTAATTAGTGCTGAAGCTTATTGCATGCTGCTACCCCAGGTGGCCTGTAAATTCACCACACGCAGAACTAGAACAGCCTCTGCTGGTCTGCAGAGAAGAGCTGTGAATCACTGTACACTAGCTGGTTAAAACATCCTCTGTCCACATCCATTAAACCTGTACAAAGCTGTCTGTGGGTTGAAGAGAGAAAAAAAGATTTTAGTTATTTTTTTCCGGACATCTTATACATATTATTACAAAAAATACCTGCAATTTTCATTCCTCTGATGTCTGAGAGAGCCCGTTAAGGCACATTTGAAGTGGGACATCAGTATGTATCTGCATGCGGTGTAGCAGATTTTCAGAAATTGTCAAAATTAGTGTTTGAAAAAAAAAAACATGAAACTTTTCCAGTAAATTAGAAAACTAATGAGACACTGACTGCAGACTTGAAATTATTTTGACAATACTGCATAACATCACATGATATCAAACATACTGTTATTGCATGATAATTAGTAAATAATCAAGGGACATTTGCATGCTTGCTGGTTACAGCTCAGAATGCATTTGAAGCTTTTATATTCATCTAAATCAGATTCTTGTTTTGGACAATAAAAGGCAATTGAAGACATCCACCTTGGGTTTCGAGAGTTTGTGATTTTGTTCTCTTTCCTCACATTTTATAATCTAGATGTAAACTTGTATAATCAATTGTTAGAATAACCGACAAATGAACTGAGAACTTATATATATAAAATGATCCTTATATATAGCCCTAATATATATTTTATTATGAACATCTTTTATTATATGTTGTATCAGGAAGATTTAAAGAAATGTCATACAATTCCAAATCTGTATTTTAAGGATTCAATACTGTAATACTGCCCTGTGAATAGATTACTATAGCCTAATCACTTTGAACACACACACACATACAGATCAGTTTATCTTTTCCAAGTTCAAAGCTTTTTTATTTGACCAGAGAACAGAAGAATAACAAAGAATATAGCAATCAATTTACAGCAAACATGTTTAAATAACGTTCCCTTACAGACAAATGAGGTCTTCTCACAAAACCCAAATAGGCACTTGTTTTCATGCTTTGTTAGATATTATAAGGACAAAATGTAAAATGAAGCCCATGTCATGTTTGACAACATGTTGTGTCAAGCAAGGCATGATAGGCTGGGACAATGTAGAAAAAAAATATTCAGATCAATTCATTCAAATGTTGTCTCTCCACAGTTGCCCTGCTGCTCGGCCCTGTGCCAGGACTTTGATGTGAGGATCTGGCTGTAAGATTATTTCTTTCCAAACCTCTGGGGAACCGCCATACTCCAGATCTGACCGGGGGCAGCCTCCCAATCACGGGAATGCATCTGATCCTCCGTCATGACCTGCCCTCTGGAGCCGCGCCCAAACCTGTGAGGGAGGAGAAACAGAGTCAGGTTCTGATATCATTTATGGTTTCAATGATATTCTATACATAAATGTTTATACTCCAAGAAATGCTTATGATAAGGGGAAAAAATCAACTGATAATCTAAAAAATACAGAATAATCAATCTTATTTTACTCTTATGTTTGTTTAAAGTATTTAATTAATCAGAGCAGAAGGGACTTATCTTACATAGGAGCTATGTTAATAAATACATTATAATATTTATACCCCATAAGGCTGAGACCACAATCTCAGTTTAATACATTATCAAATATTTACAATAAAAGAGGTGGTTGCCTCCTAAACCACATTCACTAACAATTATTACAAGCTTTATGAAATACTATTTTATGTATTTCTAAAATTCTAAGAAATAGTTTCTAATGGGTTACATTTCATTTGGTGCTGAAGCCACCAGTCAAAGATTGGCAGGTTGACATAAATGAATTTCAATTTTCCAGCAGAAATGAGAATATCTTTGATGCTTGGACTGTTGTTGGGATTAAAACAATACATTCAACATCACCTGGAAATTGAGATGGGTGTGTTTCCCTGTTTTTAACCAATATTGATAAGAAATGTTTCTCTACAGAATGTTGAAATGGCACAATGATAGACATTATTATTTCCTGTGTGATTAATTAAAGTGTACTATATATGTGTGATGAACATTGGCTCTGTGATGGCACTGACCTCTGTGGCTGATGGAGGACAGAGTTCCTGGTTTCTCTCTGAGATCCCAGCAGCAGAGCTCTCAGCAGCGCGGTCAGCAGACGATCATCAACGCTGTTATCTGTGTTTTCACTCTCCTGAGCACAGCAGCATACACACAAACAAATGCAATTCAAGCATCAAAAGCTTGAACTCTGTTTTTGAAATAACCCACAAAATATCCTGGAACAACATCAAGACTCTATTCAATGTTGGGTGCAACTATAACCCCAGGGTTTCTAACTCCAGCCAGGCATCCTGCTGTGGCAGGGGACCTCGAGATGGAGATATCAGTGTGCAAATGCAGAGAGATGCTTCTCATGCCCACTCAGATATCCATCCATCCTTATCTTTATGCAAAATCAAACCCAGATCTGTCTGGCTTTACAAACCACAGTGGGAACACCTTATAATCTAATAATAATAAACCAAATGATTTGTGTGATGTAACTTGTTTCATTAGAAAAAAAAGGCTCTAATACCATTTACACACTTCATCACATGGAAGTGCCAGACCTCTGAAAAACGTCATGACTTCTGGTTGTTCACAGTGTTTTTCATTCAGTCTAAATTAGAGCAAAAGACAGATGATATTTCGCAATCCTCAGATATTTATCTGATTAAACAAATAAAAAGTTTAAAGCATTTTTAAATCCTGCCTCCAGTATAATTGAACACACATGCCTGAGATATGTCTCAACATTAGATTTCTATTTTCAGATGCCAAAATGTTGTTGGCAACTGATATTGGATTTAACATGAGTTATGGAAGAACACACAACATGGTGTAGTTCTAATAGTGCATGTTTCATAGCCACAGCAGGTTAAACTCAAGACTTTAAAAGCAGTGCGAGTGGTTTGTTGTCTCACCAGCCCCAGCAGGTGGTCGGCCATGTTGTCCTCTGAGTCTGGCAGGATGTCATTTCTGTCCAGGCTGCCTTGGACGTGAAGAGCCTGACTGACGCCAGCCATCGCCACAACCAGAGCCAGGAGAGTCACCACTGCAGCTGTGTCCATTGTCTCAAACCGAAGAGAGGTCAGATTAATTCTGATGACAGAAGTAGAGGAAGGATTTTGGTTGTCCGATGGCACCTGTTGACTTCCAAAGGGTCGGCTCCTGTGGAAGAAAGACTTATCCCGTCGGGGTTAAGTGTCCTGTGCAGTGTCCTGGCCAACTTCAGTGGTGGTAGCATCCTCGCCAGGTCTTTTATACTCTGCATAGTCACTGGCTGAAAACCCCCAAGAGAGCTGAAGAAAGATGCTACTGTGCAAATGGGGACCAAGGGACAGGATAGAGGAAGGACCAGCCCCCTTATAGGAGACTTAAGCACCATTTAGCAGGATCAGACCATTAGTGATGACTGTGCATTAGAGTGCATTATTATGTGGCCCTTAGGGTAGTGCAACAAAACTCTCCCAGTTATTAAACAGATAAATCCCTGCAAATGGACCCTGATCCACGTTCCCAGTAGTCTGTGTCGTATGTACAGACAAACAGTATGTGAGAACAATCATCACCCACGCAAACAAATGTCAATTCTGAACGGATTAGTCCAATCAACTTTAGTGATCTTAGGCAACAACGTCATGAACTTAAGAAAACATAACAAAGCAGACGTATGAGGATTGCAAAAGAGAGAGGGTCAGACAATACTGCTTATTAGGTTTTTAATATTTTGCTAAAGAGATAATGTTTTTATCTAGAGGATATGTCCAACAATATAATTTCACACTTTAGAGTTTTCGATTCTTTCATCAGTGAAGGATCAGCCTCACAGTTTTTCTGTTACCGGCATCCCAAATTAATGTTGGCTATCTTTATTTAATTTTAGAGGATAATTTGCTGAAGTCCTGAATCCAAATTATTAAAGCTGAAAATGTAGATGTATACTAACTACATTTTCATCTAAATGGTTTCTTTCATTTGAATAATAGAGTTTATATATTCAATGTAAATGCTTTATGCATGCTCACTCCAAATGGTTATTGGCAGAAACATAAATTACACGATAGTTCAATAGTAGTGTTATGGGTCATCAAAGTCTTTGCTTACGCAGTATAAGAGATGGTTTAATTAGTTGTATCTTTTTACATGTTGACAAGGGGATTTAAGAAAGACGCTTAGCTCAAAGAAAATACTTTTAATTTGTTAAATGCTGGCTTCTTTCATTTTGATAATGAAGACTTGAATTTATGAAATTGACATGTCTTTAAAAATTCTAATGTGTGTGCTTTATCTCTTGCTTTGACTCAGTGTGTGCCGGCAGGGTGTACTCTGTGTGTGAACCCTTGTGTTATAATGAGTTACTTCCCCAATACATGAAGAGACAACAGATTTGACTCATCAAAGTGCCTAATGGGTGACAATCCGCTTAGACAGCAACACACAAACAAACACACACGCACTGACACAAACACACACACACACACACACACACACACACACACACACACACACACACACACACACACACACACACACACACACACACACACACACACACACACACACACACACACACACACACACACTGACACAAAAACAGTCTAAATGTCCCTGTTTAACTGCCATGGCAACCAGGATGGCATCTGAAGAATTCTAAAGGGAATTAGTTTTCATCACTCTAATAAATTCATACGACTTTAGATTAGAAACAAATCTAATTGACTCAATCTGATGTGATAAGTAACATTTATGTTTATTCTCTGATGTTTTGCTTAAAATTAAGCTCATTTAGGACAGAAAGAGACACTCGGTAGCCACTATAGTAACACCGGTAACCAATCCAGTATGTCATGCTAAAAAGTCTGCTCTCATGATGCATATGCAGTACTGTCGTACCAATAATGACGTTCAAGAACGGCCTCAAGTGTATGATTGCGATTCTATTACACAAACTATCATTGTAATCAACAATATCGTAAAATAATTTCATAATGTGGGCTAATTTGCTCCCAAACCTACGCTTTCTGCTTTGAGTTAATCTCCGTCAGAAAGTAGTTCCTAGAAAGTAGTTCCCATGGTAACGATAGCCAATCAATCGAACACTCCTGCTACCCCGCTTACAGTTATTGATATAATTATAGTAAATAATATATTATTAACCAATTTATTGGAAACAATTTATTGAAAACAATTCTTGAATTAGGCTATTTAAATATCTGAGTAATCACTGTGTGGGATTAGCGGAACAAATCAAATCAGGCTGTCCATGGTGCTGAAACATTTTGGGTTCAGAATGAAGGTGTATGTTGATGCTGCCATTAAAAGTGCAATTCTTGAAACAGCTCTCCATGAACTCCATGTCAGACTTTTTTGCAGGTGGTGCTGTGGTGTTCACGGGTAGGACTACGTTATAGGAAGAGCTTTCCTCCAGTGGCCGTTTCATGGCGTGTCCCGGACCGGCAAAAAGCGCGTTGCTCCGCACTTTTTTCCAACGCACTCAACTCGTCAGTTGAAACAGCCGCAAATCTTTCGTTGGTTTTGTGTCCATGACCATGTCCAACCATTCATCAATACTGAGGCCCCCCAACAAATCAAAATTTACTTTAAAATCTGACATTTTGTAGCTAACGATTTCCAACGAGAGACAATGTATAACAGTGTAACGGCTGTGTGTCGCTAAACGTCGCTATGGAAAACACACGATGTAGGCTCATGGAAGTAGTTTCGGTAGGCTAGTGGCGTGTGTAGGCCACTTAATATTTTGTGATTAGGCAATAGGCACGTTCTATTTGATCGTGGAATCAAACACGCCTATTGACCAATCGGAGAGCTTGCTCAAACCTAATGTGTTATAGAATATACAATCATAGAGGTGTCGATTATATTTTGTTTTAGCACTGAGGATAAAGTTGTAAAGTGTTTATTTTTCTAGTAAAATAGAAACCCCTTATATTACGATGTAACACCACCTTCCATTATAGCCTATATAAGAAACCATTTATTTCATTTATTATAATAATTTACACAAAAACGAATCAATATAATAATTTTAAAGGTATAATTTATCGTAAGTCTATTCAACCTTTTATTGACAGATGATAGTATAGATATGAAACAAAGGTCCCAAAGATGTCTTTGTTATAGGACATGCTCTGTTGACTTTGAAGGTGGTCCTCATTGCAATTAAATCTGTAACCGAGCGTTCGCACAAGCTATTATAGGGTACATAATTACTGTGTGTCATTCATTTGTTTGCTAAGAGTTTTAGGCAATTACTGTGATCACACAGTAGGTGTGTATTGATTGCTCTCAGTTTCAATCTAATATCAATCAAACATGTATTCAACATTACCTAATGTACATCTTATTTTGCATTTCTTATTACAGAAACATCAATGTGAGACCATTAAAGAGCTTGAAACAAACAAACTACTTGTCGAAGGTACCAAGTCAAAAATATGTGGTCTTTGCACCGCTTTAAACATAAAGCTGAAGGAAAGAAAATCTAGAGTGTAGAATTGAGAATTATTTGTATTTATATCCAACCCATGGTCTTGAGAAGGTCTAACACCTACTGGTTCAGCCTTATGTTGCTGCTGGTATTTTAGAAAATGTATTACCAGTTTAATTATCAAACAGGAAATTAGCCGAGGATTCAAAGCTCTGTCAGTCTGACCTCGAGTTGACCTGTTATTTTATAACCCAGAGCACAGTCTGAGCTCCTGGCCTGTGATATATCCTGAAGATGTTTTTTATTATAACATCAAATAACCACTCTGTATCTTTATACCTGATATTGATTCGCTTTAATAACACACACACACAACATTTATAAAATTGTATTCCGCAGAATCAAAAGTGTATTTTTCATAAAAAACATGTTGCTTTTTTTTAACATTGAGAATAGTTCATATTGACTCATTAATATCTCATTACGCAGTGATGGGCAAGATGACCATGGAAATAAGGAACACAATAATGCACATTCATATCTGGGCTATTGCTTGTATTGTCTTGAAAAGTTTTGTTTCCATCGTGTAAAAGTCAACATTTACATACTATCAGTATTCATTTATTTTGGCCATCACACACAGTATATCTTTTTTTTAATAATAAATAGCACAGAGACCAGAGAGTTTTTTGTTTTTCAGACGTTTGCCTCCCTCCAGTGTTCTCTGAGTGACCTGCAGGCTGACCAGTAACCTCTCACTGATGTGGGTGAATTAGATTAGATTAGATGTATTGTCTCCAGGGGAAATTCCTTTTCACAGCACTGTACACAGTATACATGAAATATATAAATAACAAACAATGACACCGACAACAACAGATGGTGACACACATGGCAGTTACATTTAGCGAGGCCTGTTATTAATGGCAGAAATGGCTGCCGGTGTTCCGGTTTAACTGGTTCCCCGATCAACTGGTTGACAGATGTGGAGGCGTGGCCTTCGACTGAAATACACATTTCGATCGCTTCTTCTGTCGTTTACATACATCTTTTGGTATATTTGGCTGGATAGGAACACTTTGATGCACATTCAGTACCAGTGTGTGAGGTTGTGGTTACGATGGCGATATCCGGACGCGAACAGCGAGGACTACAAAAAGAAAAACGAGTTGACATGGGCATGTCTGTTCAAAACATTGCGAGCTCCAATAAATCATTTAAACCAGCTATTGTTGTCAGACTTATTACTGAATATCGTTCTTAATGTGATACCAAGTCCATCTGAGACCTGTGTACACCTTCAGACAGCCTCCAAGTGAAGCACACGTTGTTTACTCACAGTTTGAAAGCAGCGTGGAGAAGTCTTCCGCTGTGTTAAGCTGTGATCCGCTCGAATAAATCCTTAAAACCAGCTATTGTTGCCCGAATTATCACTGAATATCGTTCCTAATGTGATACCAAGTCCATCTGAGACCCGTGTACACCTTCAGACAGCCTCCCAGTGAAGCGTACGTTGTTTACTCAGAGTTTGAAAGCAGCGTGGAGAAGTCTTCAACTGTGTTAAACTGTGATCCTCTCAGGTAAACTGTGATTCGCCCATGGGAAAATGGGATCCGCCCAGATTAAACTGTGTACATCTTCTGTGGCTATCTACCAGCGATCATGTTTAATATGAACGACACACACATACATCCCTTATAAAAACGGCATTCTGCAGCACTCATCCAGATCACATGTGACTGTTAACTCGTTTTGCAAAGATAGCAGCAGAAATGTCATTGCTGCGTGTGCAGGGATATTTAGACTTTGAAAATGCTGATGGGTCATTAATCTTGGTCTCGGCAAACAATATTAGGAATCTTCTATTCCAACTACATAATATTCAGTGTCCATCGACATGAAAATAACAAAAAGGTTCATGCTGGACTCAAACCCGAGTCCCAACAGCGAAAGTCACTCCAGCCCTGCACGTTATGAGTGCGCCACGGATCAACACGATACTTCCCAGAGAATCAAAAATAAAATAACAGTGTTCAAAACACTCACGTCAATTACATTACATGACATTGCATTTACCTGACACGTTTATCTAAAGCGACTTACAATAAGTGCATAAGACCAAGAAGATACAAACTTGAAGAAAACATAATCATAAAGTACATCAGGTTTCATAGAGCCAAAACATTTAAAGTGCTACTCAACTGGCTTTAGATAAGCCATTCCGTTATTAGTATATAAGTGCTTTGTTAATAATTCTAACGTCAATAAATCCTTTACAAACTATTCTTGTTGTCAGTCTTACATTTGTATCATATATCGTTATTAATATGATGTCGAGTCGATTTGATACCCGTATAAACAAGGATATCTGATCTCGGTGGGTCTTAATGAGGCTTGATACAGACCTCAGTCAGTATACTATATTATAATATGTATATTATGGCTTAAAGTGTACATACATTCGCTCACATTATAAATGATGGTCGGGTTGCATTTTTCTGGAACTTTTTAACAAGGTTAATCTAAAATGTTGTAGTGTGGTGGTTCGATATGTCGTGTTGATCCGCGGCGCACTCATAACGTGCAGGGCTGGAGTGACTTTCGCTGTTGGGACTCGGGTTTGAGTCCAGCATGAACTTTTTTGTTATTTTCATGTCGATGGACACCGAATATTATGTAGTTGGAATAGAAGATTCCTAATATTGTTTGCCGACCCATCAGCATTTTCAAGTCTAAATATTTCTGCTGCTATCTTTGCAAAACGAGTTAACAGTCACATGTTATCTGGATGAGTGCTGCAGAATGCCGTTTTTATAAGGGATGTATGTGTGTGTCTTTCATATTAAACATGATCGCTGGTAGATAGCCACAGAAGATGTAACACAGTTTAATCTGGGCGGATCCCATTTTCCATGGGCGAATCACAGTTTACCTGAGAGGGTCACAGTTTAACACAGCGGAAGACTTCTCCACGCTGCTTTCAAACTGTGAGTAAACAACGTGTGCTTCACTTGGAGGCTGTCTGAAGGTGTACACAGGTCTCAGATGGACTTGGTATCACATTAAGAACGATATTCAGTAATAAGTCTGACAACAATAGCTGGTTTAAATGATTTATTGGAGCTCGCAATGTTTTGAACAGACATGCCCATGTCAACTCGTTTTTCTTTTTGTAGTCCTCGCTGTTCGCGTCCGGATATCGCCATCGTAACCACAACCTCACACACTGGTACTGAATGTGCATCAAAGTGTTCCTATCCAGCCAAATATACCAAAAGATGTATGTAAACGACAGAAGAAGCGATCGAAATGTGTATTTCAGTCGAAGGCCACGCCTCCACATCTGTCAACCAGTTGATCGGGGAACCAGTTAAACCGGAACACCGGAACCAAGCTTTTTCCAAAGCGAGCTCTTTTATGTCTGAGTGTTCTGTACCTGCATCCGGATGGCAGTGGGGCGAGGTACTGATGAGTGGATGTGTGATGTCCAGGGGGGTATACTGCGAAGCAGGATTTTCGCTTAGCCGGCTAAATTCAGGGAAAACTCCGGCTTTCCGGTCATCCGAAGCTGGTTCTCTTTTTAGCAGGCTAGATCTCCATGGTAATATATGCTAAACAGCTAACCTGGTCGGGACCAGGTTAGGTTGCAGGCTAAGAGCTCAACTCAGTGAAAACACCGCCTGCTGACCAATCAGAGCTCAGTGTGCGGAGTTTAAAGCGATCAAGTCATATCACAGGAGAAAGGAAATACAGAAAAACTGCCGTCGCAGGAAAGACGGCCGGCAGAAATCACCGACTGTGTGAACGTGAACATTAATAGAATATCACCTCCCATCTTCAGAGCAATCTGACTATTATAACATTAGCGTTAAGAAAGCTTACTTAAATATCGGCCACAACATAAGTAACCGGATCAGAGTAACATTAAGTACAGTCTGCGGCATATCACTTCATAATGTATCATATCTCTCCTTATCTGAGTCAGTTGAGCCGTATCTGGCCGTGCAACACTCACAGTACCACATACTGTATGCAGAAGTATTATTTTAAGCAACACATTAAGTTGACGAAACACTCGAGACAAATGTAATTAAAGTCAGATCGTGTTTTAGACGGGGCAGTGATATCATAAACCTGTTAATGTACGCATTCAAACACTTTTTCTTTTACCAGCTGTATTCACCTTGCAGGTGCAGCTATGTGGCTTTTATCCTGGATAAAGTGTTTAAGTCATGGATGTTTAAAGTTTAACTTCTTCATTTTTGACTAGTATTAAAGTTCACTTTTCATTCAGGAAGTATGACGCTGCGCTGTCAGTGCGCTTCTCCATGTTTGTGATTGGTCGAATGCTCCAGATACCACCCCTTTCATGTGAACGCGCACCTAACTAGATAGGACACGGCTGGCTTGAGCGATCCACTTGATAACCAGCGTCGTAGTACAGTTTAGCGAGAGCGCGTATGTTTTGGATTAGGCCAACCGGCTAACTCAAACATATCCAGGTTAGGTTGAACCAGGTTCGTAGTATAGGCCCCAGGTTAGGTTGCAGGCTAAGAGCTCAACTCAGTGAAAGCACCGCCTGCTGACCAATCAGAGCTCAGTGTGCGGAGTTTAAAGCGATCAAGTCATATTACAGGGGAAAGGAAATACAGAAAAACTGCCGTCGCAGGAAAGACGGCCGGCAAAAATCACCGACTGTGTGAACGTGAACATGAATAGAATATCACCTCCATCTTCAGAGCAATCTGACTATTATAACATTAGCGTTAAGAAAGCTTACTTAAATATCGGCCACAACATAAGTAACCGGAGTAACCGAGAGTGTACATTAAGTACAGTCCGCGGCATATCACTTCATAATGTATCATATATCTCCTTATCTGAGTCAGCTGAGCCGTATCTGGCCGTGCAACACTCACAGTGTCACAGACTGTATGCAGAAGTATTATTTTAAGCAACACATAAATTGACGAAACACTCGAGACAAATGTAATTGAAGTCAGATCGTGTTTTAGACGGGGCAGTGATATCATAAACCTGTTAATGTACGCATTCAAACACTTGTTCTGCTCCAGCTGTGTTCACCTTGCAGGTGCAGCTATGTGGCTTTTATCCTGGATAAAGTGTTTAAGTCATGGATGTTTAAAGTTTAACTTCTTCATTTTTGACTAGTATTAAAGTTCACTTTTCATTCAGGAAGTATGACGCTGCGCTGTCAGTACGCTTCTCCATGTTTGTGATTGGTCGAATGCTCCAAATACCACCCCTTTCATGTGAACGCGCACCTCACTAGATAGGACACGGCTGGCTTGAGCGATCCACTTGATAACCAGCGTCGTAGTACAGTTTAGCGAGAGCGCGTATGTTTTGGATTAGGCCAACCGGCTAACTCAAACATATCCAGGTTAGGTTGAACCAGGTTCGTAGCATAGGCCCCAGTTCTATTGTGGATGCGATGCGTGAGATGGCCCTGTTGTTAAGTATTGTGAGGTTGAGTGTGGGGAGTCCAATTGTCCTGGCAGCAGTGTTGGTGATGTGTGTGAGTTTTGTCCAGTTGGTGACAGTGAACATATTGAAAAAGCAGGCGGAGCAGTACATGAGGATGGGTTGATAATGCTTTGATACAGTACAATGCAAGGTGTGAGAATAACAAAGCAATATCAGATGTTTTTTTTTAGTTTATTTGTATTGTATTTACAATGTTAAACAGTGCAGCCCAACATAAAATAAATAAAACACTTTGTCATGATCAAAAATAGGGAAGGGGGGGGCAGAACAGCATCAGGAGCTTCATGCAGCTAATACAAGATTGTCCAGCAATACCTTCAAAAACAAGATGACTCTTCATGCTTTACAGCCACTTCATCGACCCAAATTAGATCCAAAGAAAGTTCGTCTTGCTCCTTGCCAACATGTCCTGCTCTTCTTGAAATATTCTTTCCTCTCTCCATGTTGGTTAAATGTTAGAGGGATTTTTTTATTATCCAGAGGTGTCAGCCACTTTTACAACAAGGCACTTGTACGCAGTTAGAAATGTCAGTACTGAAATGAATGTACCATCTTACTCCGGCTGCTGTGACTGGAGTACAGTACCAGGAACAACGCAACAAGCAGGTTAATATAATCCAGCTAGGCAGTTTTATAACTATTTATACAAAGGTTATCATGTCTTCTGGTGAAATGTTTTCACATTTCAGTCCAAATATAAATGGAAGTTGTTGAAAACATTATAATAATAGAGTATCTCATTCACTCTTACATTATAGGCTGTAATTTGAGACCACGTTTTCACACATAATCATTTTATAAACTGGCTTATGAATTTAAATGCTTACACTGTAAATGTTCAGGCCATATTTTAAATATTGCTCTGCTTTCATTACATATTTGATCTCCATGCGGCTGCAGTGCTATGGGCGTGGCTGTTATAGGTTGTATTGTTCTTATTCAAGTTCACTCAGGCAGTAACCTATTGATGTACAGTACATTTGACTGACATATTAACAAAAACTATAATGACGTAAAAATGCATTTCGTTTCCTTGAATGAAACCCAGACACATTCAGTGTTCTGCAACATAAAACTTCACTGATATCTTACATACTGACATTTTTACAATGTCCACCAGTGCTAAACAAAATCCCCAAAAATCATTTACATAAAAAAGAAGCATTTTTTTTCATTGCCCATATTAGTCGTCAGTCTTACAGTAGTTAAGGCAAAAAGTAGTCTTCGTCACGGGCAGTGTCTTCTTCATCAACAATGTCCAGTGTGTCTGTATGCATCTAATATTATACCGTATGTTTGTGCATTCATGCATGTCTTTGAGTTGTGATTTTCTGTCCTCATTTTGTCCTCAGGAAAACAGTGAAGTCCATGTGTCCTTCTTTCTGAAGGCTGTTAGTATTTGGAGCTGCTAGACTGGTTCTGATACTGTTGTTGGCCTGCAGTAGTAACTGTTGCACATTGATATAGATGCACAGATTAAATAGACTATGCAAGGCCAGCCATCAGTGGGCTACAGAGAGTATAGATCCAGTCACAGTGCAACAGGCCATAAGTATGCAAGTACTGACACAGTACAGAGTGCACAAGATGTCACGATCTCAGTCTATGTTCACCATTTTTAGTCCGTTAGTTCCAATGCAAAGACAGAATGAGTGCCACACATGGTGATTTGAATTAATTCAGTCAGTCAGTGCTTCAAAGCGAGTTATGAGGTCCGGTCGCTCCAGTGCGTGGCCCATTCCTTTTTATGGACAACTCCTGACTTCTCAGTCTGGAACTGTGGCCGGTCTTCGCGAGGAATCTTCACCGCGTGGTACTGAGGCAACTTGTCTTTGTAGTGGGCCCGCTGGAAGAAGCCACACTGTGGGCAGAGGAAAGAGGAAAACAGGGAGGAGTGCAGATAGAGGAAGAAAGGGAGGGAGAGACAGAGAGACAGGACGGAAGGAAAAGACAAATTAAGTCATATATAGTTATTGCAAATTCCACACAAATTGCATGCATTTGTTTGCAATTATTTCATTTGTTTAACTTCAAATGTCATGCACGAGGCGTATAAAATGTAATAAGTTAAAGACTATTAGACTATTAAAGTCTTGTAGTTAATATCAAACAGATAAAAGTGATTATCTGCTGACCTTTTGCAGTTAAAGTGACATTTTAATAAAAAGGCACCCAAAGCACATCAACATGCTCCACATTTCAAATTCAGCATCATCCTTTAGTGTCCGTGACTAACACCCAAACACGCTGCCATCAAGAAGAAGTGCCCACATTCCTGTGACAAAAACACCTGAAGATGTTAAAGACAAGTAAACTTTAACACCTGACAATAAGGCACTTTTATGATATGTCACACAGGAGTGTTAATATACTGTATTAAAAAGCGCATGACAAGCACATCACAAAATTAGAAGTCTCCATAGACCGGTGTAGCTAGTTAATCTGCCAGGTCAACAGCAGAGGCACGACCGACACACAGCACAGCAGGCATCTGAAAAGCCCTGACAGAGAGATGGATGGATGGTGTTCATAGCACCAAACAATGCTAAACAATAAGAGTTTTGGTTTGATTTAATTGTGCCAATGTGTGTCAATATTTCACACTGAAATGAACACCACCAGCCACACCAAAGTGCACAACACAGCCATTGTGTGAATGTTTTACCGCTTGGAGGAGGAGGGGAGAGCAGGCCAGAGTGAAATATATCTGTATATTATAGTTCTGACGCCTGCTTCTCCGCCTCCGAGGGTTGGACCCCCAAGTGGGCGCGGTAGTACTCCGTGTCATAGTGCCGGCGCCGCTCACTGCGCTTGAAGAAGCCACACTGGGCAACAGATCACCAAAGGGAAAGTAAAACCGATGAGAAACAATGGGAAAAGAAAGAGGAAGGGGATTTGAGTCCCAGATTGAAGTGAGAAGACACAAACAAAAAGAGATGACACACAGAGGACAAACAAAAGAGGAAAGAAACAGATGAGAGTGAGCTGGAAGTAATAAAATGATTAGGACAGAACAAAGCTGGTAGAAATAATTGGACTACCATAGATATAAATGAGGAAAAAGACAAAGGAAGGGACAGTGGAGTGACCGGGGTGCAGTCAATCAAACTATAAAGGCCTCTTATGTGTATGCTGAATGTGAATGTAATCAAGAAAAAAATATATATATATACATCGGTTTAGGACTTTGACACATAGGACAAAAAAGGTGTGTGTGTGTGTGTGTGTGTGTGTGTGTGTGTGTGTGTGTGTGTGTGTGTGTGTGTGTGTGTGTGTGTGTGTGTGTGTGTGTGTGTGTGTGTGTGTGTGTGTGTGTGTGTGTGTGTGTGTGTGTGTGTGTGTGTGTGTGTGTGTGTGTGTGTGTGTGTGTGTGTGTGTGTGTGTGTGTGTGTGTGTGTGTGTGTGTGTGTGTGTGTGTGTGTGTGTGTGTGTGTGTGTGTGTGTGTGTGTGTGTGTGTGTGTGTGTTACCTTCCACAGTATGCAGACTAACAGAGTCAGCAGCAGGATGCCTGCCAGGACAGCTATGAGTATGATCCACCAGGGGATCCAGTACTGATCAGCAAGACCCGGCTCAGGGTAGATCATTACTGGAACCTGGAGAGGAAGGAAAAATGCAATTGTTTATATGCAGAATTGAAAGAAAAATAGTATATATACTACACCTCAGGCCTCACTTCACATATATTTGTTATGATAATAGATTAAGAACGTTTAAATAAAATAAAGATAAATGCTCGATGAACTGATGCTAAGTACCTGTGCAGAAGCATCCTTGAGGACCAGGTGTTTGATGCTGGACTTCACAGTGATGTTGGCTCTGACCAGCAGTTCCAAAGCACTGACCGCCGAAAAATCCTGACAGACAGGATGAATAATACAATTTACAGGTTATATCACATCATATTAATGGGGACCTATCATGCAAAATGCACTTTTGTACGTCTTTTATACATGAATATGTGTCCCCGGTGTTCCAGGGAACTCACCAAGTGTCAGAAAACACAACCCTCTCTATTTTCCTCCATACCCAAATCTCTAAAAATGGGGCTGCAACGGATCTGATACAGACTGATCCAGATTTGAACACTGTCCTGACGTCAGGACGGTGGCGCTACGGCTATTCGGCCAACTCTCCACCTATCAGGGGAATGTGGGGTTGGGCCACGGCCGGCCATTGCCGCTCGAAAGCGCTGGAGACGCTGTCGTAGGAGACCAGGGACAGTTGCAACACGGGTCGGTTGTAACACCTTTAATATCTCCAATCACAAACAAGCTAGAGTGATGACACTCACTCTGCACATGCGCAGTTAGATGGTAAGATCGCTGAGAAAAAAAGGAGCCATGTTTGAATTTCTCGCGTAAGACATCAGCAAAAGTGTGTTTCTGAGGTAAAATATTAACTAAAATTATAGGATGTATTTTTTGGATACTGTCTTGAGTTCAAATGTCTAGGAATCCAAACTAGTATTATTAGAATCACTGTTTTGTAAGCTACAAATATAACTAGCTAAATATGGGTCAAGCTAGCAATCAGGCAGGTTCACAAGGGGTGGAAGCAAGACTGGTGGTCCTGGGACAGTTGTGACATGGCACATTTTACAATGATGGCTCATTTGATCAATTGTTCATTCAAGCATACAGTTGTATTGTTGATTGGTGTGCATTCTCCCTGTAAAAATAAACAATAAAATACTGTACAGTAGGCCGGCCTAAAGTGTGTGTGTGTGTGTGTGTGTGTGTGTGTGTGTGTGTGTGTGTGTGTGTGTGTGTGTGTGTGTGTGTGTGTGTGTGTGTGTGTGTGTGTGTGTGTGTGTGTGTGTGTGTGTGTGTGTGTGTGTGTGTGTGTGTGTGTGTGTGTGTGTGTGTGTGTGT
This sequence comes from Pseudochaenichthys georgianus, assembly GCF_902827115.2. Classification (NCBI taxonomy): domain Eukaryota; kingdom Metazoa; phylum Chordata; class Actinopteri; order Perciformes; family Channichthyidae; genus Pseudochaenichthys; species Pseudochaenichthys georgianus. Next base: position 23,742,913 of record NC_047507.1, on the reverse strand, counting down.
GTGTGTTTACAGTATGCTAAATGTCAGAAAGAGGAAGACAGACAGGGGAGTGCCACTTGCTCTGCTGCAGAGGGCCTCAAATGAAGTTGAGAAGGGAAGTGGCAAAGTCCCTGGATATATGCCATGTCACCCTGTACCGGTTCCATAAAAAGAGGCTGAGGTTGGAGAGTCAGGAATCACAAACGCCCCCAAGAGTAGGCTACTGGTCACCAAAGAAGGTGTTCTCAACAGAGCAGGAGATGCTTTTGAGAGACTACCTGATGGAGGCAGCTGATTTATATTATGGTTTCAGCTCGAAGGAGGTAGGTCTACATAATTATGGTAGAATAGGCTATATATACTGAACAAAAGAAAAGTAAGTGATCAAATATATTGAGGCCTATAGTCAACAGACAAGTGAAATATTTTCTCACCCATGTCCATCCGTCCACATCCAAAAGCTGGACCAAGGAAGCTGACCACAAAGGGGAGAAAAACAAGAGAAACTGCTGTCCTCACAGACACTCCTATAAAAAATCTACTCAAGGCTGAGAAAAAAGATCTAATGCAAAGAAGTCTAAAGCGAAGACAAAAATCAATTTCTGCAAAAAAACAAAACAAAAAAACAAGGAGAAGATGCAGGACTCATCTGATGAAGATGAGGCCCAATACTGCATTGTGTGCCTGGAGATCTGGCTGCAGTGTTGCTCCTGTAAAGCCTGGGCACACAAGGACTGCACAGATGGAAGTGCCTTTTACACCTGCCACAACTGTGAATTTGATTAATTATGGTGTTCTGTTTTAAGTTCTGTTCATTGTTTGATGGAGGATGTGTGAAACCCCATTAAAATCTTGTTGCCTTAGAATTTGACAGCTTTCCCTATGTTTTGTCATGTAGTGTGAACAAAGATAACCGTTATTAACATGTTACAACCGTGCCTGGCATGTGCTCCAACTGTCCCTGTACACAAGGACAGTACTAACAGTTGAGGTTTTTAAAAAAAATACATTTTACAACCTGTACTTATTTCATAAAAACATCTTAAATACATTCTTTCATTAGCTGACATATTGATAATGTATAATATAGCAAAATGGCTATCCTATTGTAAATGTTTATTTACGTATTGGGGTAAGCCCAAAAAGTGTTGCAACTGTCCCTGGTCTCCCCTACATAAGCCAGGCCTGTAAGTGGCGCTGTAGTCTACCACAAAAGTAGTGAAGAAGACTTCCCGCGCATGGTTGCCATGGTTGCCCTTCTGTTTATTCTCCGCTGTGGCTCTTTTTCTCCCTCCCGGAGGCAAGCGTTTGCTCCCGCTGCTGTAATTCAATGCAATCCCTCCCCGTCGAGGCAAGCACTGTAACGGCCCGTCCACACTACAGCGTCGACAGCGTCGACAACTCCAATCTGCCCATTCACTTTGAATGGGGTGACGTCACGTTGCCTCGCTTTTTCGCCGAACTGAATTGTGGGTAGCAGAGCGGTCCGTCTCCGCCGTCTCCGCGTCTCCGGCGTCAGAAGTTGAACAATGTTCAACTTCTGACGCCGGAGACGCCGGAGACGCCGGAGTAGCCAGCGCCAGCCAATCAAATCCCGTTTCGGAAAAACTGACAGCTCAAGCCGTAGCCAATCAAACCGCGTCTAAGCTGGGAGAGATATCCCGCCGTTCATTTCTATATTTCAAAAAAAGTTGGAGGAGAAACTAACTATCGCCTGAGCAAATCACCCGGTTTTGTATGACCAGACCCTCTTCACCTACCGGGATACAAACCGGAGGAACCAGGCATGGAGGGAGGTGGCAGGGACAGTGGGTGAAACTGGTAGGTTTTCGCCTGTTTGGGGAGTTTCTATATATATTGCTCCCATAAAATCCCCATTTTTTTTTGCTTTGTATGTCGGGGGCGGGAGATTCATGTGATTGGTTGTTGGTCGTGTTGCTTGAATAAAATCCCCAAGCTACAGACACGCCCAGCTCCAAGCTTTTTTTGAAGCTGTAGTGTGGACGCTCCGTAAATGATCTGTTAATGATCTGCTCCGCATGATCTGTTTGGTATTTTGAAAACAGAAACGTATACATATACCTTATATAGGTATGGCCCTAAATATAGCATGATAGGTGTCCTTTAAAACAAGCAAGGATGCCTTCATATGAAAGTGGAAATGCTGTTGTTTTATAACTTAGTCTTTCAGTTTAAACCATCATTAATATACAGTATAATAACGTTGGCTAAAACTTTAGAAATAAGACCCATTTTAAGTAAGTAATACAGTCTGCGGCGACATCTTGATTTATTTAGCGATAAGCTAAAGACTAAACAAGAAAACTGCCATGATGACTGTATATTTCTTGTCACGATATCATCTGAATATGTATCAGCAGCTGCCAGTTTCTCAGTGGTTGAAGCTGACAGCTTTCTTCACAGTTTTCCTACTGCCTTCACATCAAAGCTCTTGTTAATCATCCTGTAAATGCACTTGCTGCAGTCATCATTCATTCGCTTCACATGTGAGTGCCGGCAGCAGTTGCAAACAGCTGGACTGAAGCTAAGATGGAGAGTAATGTGCAGTGAGGTGCAGATGTAAAGAGGACAGGTTTTTACCTCTATAAAGCTGCTGTTCCACAGTCTGGCATGGATCTTGAGGACAGCCTGACCAGAGAAGCTGTGGAGGGGACACTGCAGCAGGACACAGCGAGCGGACCCCAAGAGACAGTCCTGGAGAAAGGGGTGACAGTTTAGCACTGTAGGATTTATTTTTTCAAATTAACTGGTGACAGGTGTAGGCAGCAATATTTTCCTTTCCCTCTTACCAGTTTGAGCGACTTGCGCCTCTCCGAGGCTGCCACAGCTGGCGTGGTTCGTCTCACGCTGCCTTTTGTCGTCATTGGACCTTCCTCCTCTGGGTGGGAGCGGCGCGTTCGCCCAGCCTGGTGGAAGTGACACATACATACAAGCAGAGATGAATCAGCCTCCTTTGATGAGTCATGTTTGGCATTAAACATGACATTGACACGATGTACTGTATGTAACACAGGAGGAAAATGTTTCAGCCATGACAACGACACATCAGTTTATATGCAGTTGCATCCACAAAAGATGGTATGTATACAGTATATTGTGTAAGGAAAGGATTGTTTTTGTCATCTACCACATCAACACATTTTCAGCACAAATTCTTAAATTCACCAAGTCAGAAACACCAGAATGTGGACCAAATAAATAGTTTTTCTATTGTATGGTATTGTTTTATTAATGGCATACAACTAACAATAATACACATTTAAAAGCCAAAATAAAACAATCGACTGCACCTTCTGTGGCCATTAAGTGGATGCAGATTGACTGTGCTGTCTTAATTGGTGGTGTCGTATAGATTTCCTTGCACATTAGTCAAATAAACTGTGCTCTGCTTACCCTTATGTTAACAGCCTGTTGGAGTCCTGCAGGTGAAGAAATGGGTAGCTTCAGAGGATTTAAGGCCCCCGTTGAGGTGCACTGTGTTTCTGGGTGACCCTCAAACTTCATGCTTGCGGGATACAGGAGCCATTTCTGATTAGCCAGCTCATAAGGCCACATGATGTTGAGGAAGGCCGCACCAAGCGTCTGCAGAGCTTGTCCGGTATTAATCACCTGATGTAAAAAATATATAAAAGAGATTATATTAGGATGTGGGACTTCTTTCAGCATTGATGCCTATCAAAATAACACACACGCACACACACTAGTTCCTCACCACAAACTCAAAATCCACAGGGCTGCCGATGTCCTCCAGACTGGCCATGGCACTCTCTCCCCTCACTGTCCCGCTGAAGAACAGCTGGTGAGGACGAGCAAGCCTACAGTAAAACACATTCACATCAAGGGGTCAGACAGCTGCACACATTCACAAAGCTGCATAAAGCATACATGCATTGCACCGAAAACCTCAGTTAACATTTCTGATGAGATCTGAACGATTCTAAAAGATACAAGCTAAATGTTGTTGAATGTGATGCACACAATTAGAATATACCAGCGTAAACATCACATAACGTCTATAAAAAGTTGTAAAAGGCTGATTCATAATAACATAACTTTAGCAAAATGTATAATAGCAACCTTTCTTAGCCTCATACAGATTTAACAGAGATAAAAAAAGAAAAAGGTTTCACTCACCCACTGACAGACAGAGGGAGCTCTATCACAACTCTAGCAAAAGCTGTGACTGGTACCAGATCGGGTTGCTCACTGATACTGAGGACAAAACAACAAAACACTGTCATCAAAGGGTTATTTGGCCTGAACAAGTCAAATATTAGCACTTACAGTATATAGAGCTCGATGTGCTTGATGTTGTGAAAATACATACATACTGTATACATCATGTTTTCAAGAGAACATTTTAGAGGACTTACGTTGTCAAAGCGAGATCTGCTGTCAACTCAGTGGTCTCAATTGTAATGTTTGATGTGCTCAAGTTGATGGAGAATTTAAGCTGAAATAGCAACAAATGAAATATAAATGATATGTGAAAATAACAACACATAATTTCTCTGCTGAAATTATACAAATCTGAAAATATATGAAATTATCTAAAAACATATACTGTACATATTTTTCCACCACAAGTTACTTATTTTTTTCCTGATTTCTCCCCATTTCCCCAAAGTTTTTGCACTTTTGTTTTTATTACACATTAGTAATTTGGAGTTGAATGGGTTAGAGACAGGTGACAACAAGAAGCAAAGGGCTATGTGTCTGAATTCACACTGTTTTGTTTTCGTACCTTAGTGTCGCGTTTCACAGGGTTTCCGAGGTCACATTCGACTTGGGAGCCATTCTGGTTTGCCTGGCATCTAATCTAGAGACAGATAGCATATCAAACAAATACTATCATTAAAAACAGATATCCAAACATACTTGGTAAAAAAAGATTGTTCTTAATAGAGCAGATACCTGTGGTGGGATCCTTGAGCCGGCATAAGACAGAGTGTTGGGGAGGGAGATGAGCAGCTGAGCGGCGTGGGCGTCGTCTCCGTCCTCCTCGGGGTGCTCAGGGTCAGAGGGCGTGTTGGTGACAGTGATCTCCAGCACCACCAGCCGATGGTCCGACAGCGAGAACACCTGCACTTCATCGTCATCTCTACATGAGGAGAGAGGGGAAAACACAATGAAAAAACGACATCATTGCACTTTGAAGTAATCCAACATGATTGTCTCCTTTATGAGTTGGATAAAAAAGATATGCACCACCTTAAGTCAAACCTTTGAGCATATCATTCGTTTAATTCCTATTTTCAAGACTCTCTTCACGAGCACTTTTTACATTTAAAGCTAGTTTTAAAAAATATATCTGTTTGAAAATGATTTAAAATGACGGTATGATGATATGACATAGCACCCTTTAAGTGTCTTAAAGGATTGAAATTGAAATAATAGGGCTTAGTATAAAGCCAACCATATAAATTGATAAATCCTTTAAAGATAACGTTCCTTAATATTATCCTGTACCAAAAGATAAATTAAAAAAACATGACATTTAGAATCCAGTGAACGCCAGGATAACATCCATTATACGGTAAGACAAGATCTGAGTATTGAAAGGCATGGAGCAAATGTTTCTGGTTGATGCTCGTTCAACACCAAAACAATTGTACACACATTATAAAAACAGACACACATGAACGTTTGTGTTGGTGTCCCTAGGCAACAGTGTAGCCCACATGAGTGGGCTGAGCAGACACTTACTTTGGCAGCGGGGTGAAGAGGTCGGAGGTCAGGGGTCTTGTTCCAAACTGGTAGCTCAGCTTCAGGTTGCTCTGGCAGATCTTGTCGCTGCCGCATCCTTCTCGCAGGAAGTTCACCTTCAGACGGTAAAAGAGGAAGACGTGAAGTAGTTTTTTAAAATCTCAAAACACAATCTTCGTCTACGGTCAGCTTTTTAAAACAAGATTACATTTTTGTAGAATGGTAAATACTGAAATGGTGCATTATACAAAACATTTTGATTGCATTTAAAGCTGAACATGGAGCCAATAATACATACACAAAGTGTATTTAATTTATTTTGATTTCCAAATCTTGGATAGAACAAGACACTTAAAGTTGTTACCTTTAACTTTAAGAAACAAAGTACGGTAAGTGGTTGAGAAGAAATTGTATTTTTGTAAATGTTAACCGCTTGCAGCCCTAGTTGCATTACACATTTTAATCATAATGCATAACATCTCTTTTAAGCAGAAATATAATAAATTAAGGAGAAAAACGAAAACAAATGAAGCAATACATGTCTTAGACAAACATTTTTAATTTTGCATGTTTATCAATGTTAATGTTCTAAACATAAATTGTATGTAATATTTGAGACTTTCATAAGCCATGACAAGTTTGACTTACATAAGAATTAAACCGTTGATAGGAAGTTTTTAATTTCTGTATCATCTAATCTACATGCAAGTGTGGCCCATTCAAATGAATCAAGACAGTAAAGTACTTGAGCTTTCTTTTGTTACAGACCTCAGAGTGCAGTGTATTGGACGGGGAAACACTCAGAACAGGCGCCAGCTTCTCCAGCTTCTTGGCACCCGAATGTCTGCGGGGGGGCACAGACTTGATCTCGTGGGTTATCGCCAATGAGATGGGGCGCAGTTTGTCAAGGATGTTATCCTGCATGGACAGAGATTTGAACCAAATTTAACAAAAACATTTGGTCAAAGAGTTTGTTTATGGTGTGAAAGAGTGGAGATATAGCAATTTAACTTTATAATAAAAATATTGAATGTAAATTAAATTCAGTACAGATGGTAGAATGTTAAAAACATGCAATATACTTTTACCATTTGTATTAAGTATTATGTTTCCACCACTTTTGAATGCAAAAACGAAGATCAAAAACCACCTGCTATTGTTAACAAATAACTCAAACTAAGTACAAATCCCTTATTCCACTACCACAACAGCTGTGGTTGATGAATTGTATCTGGACAACACAAACAGATCTAAGTTACTGACATGGAGCTGGAAGGTAGCGGTGGTGCACACAGGGTGTCGCTGCCGATGGAGCTCCACCTCTTCTGTCTGAGTATACTCCGGCTCCAGGGAACTGCGTCCCAGGAAGTTAACACGGTGTGGGAGGCCCAACTTCCTGCGCTCGGTGTCAGCTTCAAAGTGCACCACCAGGGCTGGATGGGAGTAAAAAACAACAAGAGAGAAGGAACACATTTCAGGACACACACATAGAGCTGTTAAAGAGCCCACCAGGGACAAAACATAGATGAAGCCCCATCAGAGGGAATACAGTATTACACAGCTGTGATTTTTATCAAAATAAAGTCTAATGTTACTCCACTTTTCACTGTAAATAGAAATGACTTCCGTCCCACTTAAGTGACGAACAAAAATGTTCTTGGAAAGCGAGGAGTGACTTACTTATGTGCGGGGAGTAGTGTTCTGGGTGGGCTGTGAAGGTGAAGCAGGCCTTGACCTCCACGCTAAAAAAGGCAGACAGTGGAAAGTGTAAATATGTATATCTGTCATAAAGTAGTTTAACCACTACATATGATTGAGATGATCCATTAAATCATAGAGAAAAATGTAATTCAAAAGAAGAATGCGTCCCAATATAAGCGCTTACCAGGCTCCCTCTCGGCCCTTGCAGTTATGCTGCTCCAGATCAATGTACTGAGGGTCGATAGATACTTCTCGGAGCACATGGATGACTGGGCGAGACCTTGGGATAGATACAAAACACAAGAGTGTGTCAGGTAGAACACATTATAACTTAATTGTGGTTTTATTGTGAAGAAAACTGCAAGTAAACATGCAAGATTTATGATAGAGCTTTTATTTTGTGTGCTTCTTGAGTGTCTGCTTTGATTTGGAATTGATCAGATTTATCAACAATAGGATATTTAACATTGAGCTTTTATATTTCAAATGCATACCAAGTAAAGTATCTTGCTCTGTTTTTCTAAATAAATCTCACCTGAAGAGAACCACTGAGTCATTAAGAGAGCCCACGGCTATATCTGGGTAGTGGTTACTGTCAATATCCAAACCCCCTGAGATGGAGTATCCAAATCGTCTCACATCAAAGTCACGACCATCCAGCACCTGATGGTACAAAAACAAAAATCATTCATCATAGTTGAAGATTTAAAAACGAATAAATAAACCATGTACATCACATAATGATGGAAAATTGGTACTGTCCCTCTTGTATTCACTTATTCTAAATGTATACTGCACTATTCCTTTTATATTCTTCATTTTATATTAACGTTCAATCTCTTGGTTCATTCCTAAACTGTCTAAAACTCACCTGAGCTGGCTTTGTTTCAATTCCAGCATCTGAGCCTCTGTAGATGAACACTTTGCCATCTCCATCAAACGGTGCCCCAACAGCAATATCTGAACAGATATGGAAATCATTGTTAAAAACAAACATTCATTTAGTTAGCTACAGTTTACAACTGAGTAGTTTAAAACCAACACAGTATGAAAAGTGGGAAAGAAGGGACACTTCTTTCTTTTATTATATTATATGTGAAACTGAGTTAAAGTATAACCCACAGCAGTGGCAGCAGTAACTTGTGCATGTTTTTTCTGACTTAAATTTCGTAGTTCTTTTTTAATATATATATTTAATGTCAAACTCTTACATACTTTATTAGTATATGGGATTTTGGGTTTTTCTCACCTCCGTACCCGTCCTGGTCCAGATCACCGATGTTGCTGACTACAATTCCAAACATGGAGTCGTAGGTGCCGTTGAGACGGATGGGTCGGGAATGATCGTCCCAGTGACCGAAGGGGTTCAGGTACACGTACACAGCCCCTCCAATCTCTGCCTTACGGTCAAAGAAGTTAGGAGCTCCAACAATCAGGTCTGTCCAGCTAGGAACAGGAACAGAGAGTCAGAAGATGTCTTTTAATTCGAGTTCTTAGAAGCCAAGAAAACCTCTTATCCAAAACCAAAAGTACTATTTGAAGGTACTTGTACTTTACATGTATATCTAATTTCTTGCAACTTTATACTTCTGCTCCACCACATTTACAAGTGCAAATGTTGTACTTTCCTCCCCACTACATTTATTTCACAGCTGTATGGTTGCTTGTTACATTTAGATTAAGATTTTACAGTACATATAAAAAATGTGCAATAACCTTTAAAATATGATGAATTGTCATATTTTCAACTACTTAAAATGTTGTAAAGTTTTTGAATTAGCTTTACCTCAACCATACAGTAAAGTACTGTAATATAAATTAATCCATGATTCTTCCAAAATGTTGAACTTAAAGGGGCCATTGTTTCTAATTAGTATTTTTGAGGTAAATCAGCTGAAAATATTTGTATTTGAAAAATAAAAATGACAGGAAAACTTCTTCAACAACTGAGCAGTATTATCTATTAAACAATTATCATCAAGCCTGTCGTCACCCGTCCCGGTTCAGGTCCGTTGTAGCAACGGAGTACCCAAATGACGAGGCCAGCTCCTCGCCCCAGATGATGTGTTGTGGCACCAGCCGGTACACGTTGTCTTTTTTTAGCAGCACTACTGCCCCCGTGTGATTGGCCCGAGGTGCACCTGCCACGAAGGTCAGCTCCCTGAGGCTTATTATCCCCATGGCAGAGTCCACAGAAAACCCTGGAAGACGGAAGTCAGGACGGAGGAAAGGGTCAGCGGTTAGTATTGACCTCAGAGGCTCTCCTCTCTGTGTAGCATGTTCTGCTCATCTTCTTACTAATGAAATGTGTGCCTTAAGTGACTATTGATTTTATGCCAGACTCATGATGGGTGTAAATGTCCTGTGTGCATGTGTTCGAAGGCGCATGTAGCTGGAGGCCTGCGATTGGTTGTGTGTCCACTGGTAAGAGCAGAAAAGGCGGGTTGTGATGTTAAGAGAGGGAGATGTATGGGGCTTTGACTAATGTCCCGTGAGATGTAAACATAGTGGATGGACGTTAATCAGATTTATAACCTAAAGCATCCCTCTTTTGTGTGGAAGTGTGGGTCTTCATGTGTGTGTTTCTGTGTGTGTGTTTAGAGGAATGTGTGCATAATTCAGATGGAGCAAAGTGACCAAGTGAAAGGGGGAGGGGTTAGTGTGTGTTAGTGTGTGGGTGTATTAGCTTCATGACAAATTGTGAAATATTCTTATAAAGCTGTGAAAAATAGCACATCATATCAAACATTTCCCCTAAATAGAAGCAACCACATGCAATTTGCCTCACTTGTTTCAAAACATGCAGAGGATAGGGTGTGAAATCATCTATGATAACATGAGGGGGGGCATCTGTTAGTGCTGAGTAAACATGCAGGGGGAGACGGGACAAACAGTGAGCAGCTCCAGGGTGGCAGGTGAGGAATGCAACACTGTGCATCTCAAGTCCTGTAAAACCCACGGACAGAGACAACATGTGTTGCTATTCCACACCGGGCGGCTCTATACAACTAAATGGGGAATAAAGGCTTAAGGCAGTAAAAGGCCCCCTGCAGGTGTTTACACACAAACATGTTGTGTGTTGTGTATTGTATATACTGTTATTCTGTCCTTCAGTGCTACTTTTATATAATCTACTGTCTTCTATTGTTTTTCTTATTTTTGTTTATTTCTTTATGCCACACTAATATAATGATTTGAACTGTTAATACATCGTCAGTGTGTGTTGATGGAGAAAGCTGCAACTGCATTTCATTTTTGCAAGCCTGAGCTTCATCACAATGGAGCTACACATTATTTAAATTATTGCTTTTCGTTAAATCAAATATAAAACACAATATTACAATTTTTAGAAGCACATACTTGAATCCAATCCTCTGGAAGGTGTATCCTTATAACCCATGTTGAGTTATAGATAACCTTGTCTTTACAACTAAGCAAATAATGAATTAGCATTAATATATATATTTTTCCAAATTGTATTATCAGTGCGCTCTCAGAGCAAAGATTGCCATTTATTTGAAATGTGTAGGGTACTGTCTTGTCACAGTCACACAATATATCAATTGTTAAAATTATGTATTTACTCTTTACCTTTGTTTCTGTTTTATCCTACCAAATTTGTAAATACATTTTTGCAAATTGCTAGAAATAATCACAGTTTTTTCCATTCCATTTTTTCACACTCAAGCTAAATAAAGTCCAAACTAAATTAAGTAAAGATCATGATGATTGCTTTGACCAGAGCAGTAGATGTAACACATTGTACAGGATCAGACTGTATTTTCTCATATTGTCTTTATCTGTAAATGGAAAACTGGACCACATTTTCCAAGGATGTTGCCCTTGGATACAGCATTAGACCTCCAAACACCCTGCAATAAGCAAGACTTTATTTTCTGTTTTATTTGGCCTTGGTGGAGATAAAAAGTATGGATATTTTTATTTTCAGCCCTTTGTAACATAATTTATGGTTGAAGCCACTATATATGAAAAAATAATCCTTTGATAAGTCGGATTCAAAGACGGGCAGGAAATAATGTCATGAATATCTAAACACTGCCTCTATCATTTCAGTAAGCATGCAAAGGTGTGGCATATCATCTGGTTAGGATCAATGGAACATGTGAGTTATAAATGAGAGGTAAAAGGTCATGTGGGAATTAGCGTTGTCAAGGAGACGGCTCAATGTGGAGAGCGGCAGGGTAAGCAGGCTTGGAGGTATGCGAATGAAAAGATTTATGGTAGATCCACACACTTAGTGAAAAGTAATAACTGGAACAATAAAACAGCTTGTGTTAAGCAGGCGAAGAGTCTTCACACATGGACACTGAATATCTAGAGATTTTTAATATATTGTAACAAAACAATCTTTACTCCACCACTTGGATCCAGACTGAAATATCTCAACAACCTTTGGATGAGTAGCCATTTTTAAATACATGCATGGTCTCCAGAGGATAAAGGAGGGCATTAATGGTTTTGAATGTAATGCATCTGCAATTATTATATTGATGCTTTGACATGTTGTTCACACATTGATGATACCCTCAGGATTAATAGTAATGATGGAAACCTCTAAAACTAATGACATTCACTTCACACTCGGTTGTACTTTTTAGAGCTAATGTTAGCATGCCAACACACTAAATTAAGAAGATGAACGGTGTAATCATTATACCGGCTAAACTACCACTTTGCCAAGTACAGACTCTCAGAGCTGCTAGCATGGAGGTACAATCTTTGTTTTGTTTGTTAGTTGAGTTTTTCTGTATCATTAAAGCGATTTAGTAAATCTATGACTGACAAGAAAACCACCACCAACTGGAAAGCTTCTTACCCACACATGCAGACTGACTGAACACACTACAGACAACAGATATCTACAGACAGAACAGACACCCCGCTGCTACTCAAACAGACAACCATCGCACTGCCATTGACAAATCAAAAAGCTATAAACAAAGAGGAAAAGATTATCATAAATAAATGAAATTAAGTTTAATTAAATTAGAATAAATTAAATTAAATTAAATAGTTTAAAAGTGGAAAAAATGCAGTTTTAGATGGCTGTCTCTTTATAACAGTACAGGTGATAAGGTTCCATGTAGTACATCAATTACACACTAAAAAACTATCTGGAATTAGCAGAAATGATTGAGACGAAGACGGAGGACTACTTCCACTACAAGCCCAATCCGGTCCGAACAAAAACACTGCACGCCTACAAACCTAAGTAGCTATTATGAGCTACATCCTCAAACGCTGTAGGCCGGCTGGAGGGCTCCAGAGTTTTGTACAGCAGTGCATCTTCAATCGGGCTAGCCATGAACAAGAGCCCTATGGCCCAAAACAGGAAAAGAAAGACAGAAAGAAGAAGAGAAGGATGAGTGTAGGAGGGGAGTGATGGGGTGGTGAAATGGTGAGGGAGGGAAAAAGAGTGAAAAGAGTGGAAAAAAGGGGGGAGAGGGAGGTGCAGGTGAGACAAGCTGTGATTGATTGATGTTTTGTCTTTTTGGTGCCGCAGAGGTCCTGCAGAACCGCTGGACACCTGGTGGAGAGACGACGTTTCAGGCTCAGACTGCACTCTCAATGATGCTACCACACCCTATTCAACATCTTGATTTGCTTTACTTTGTTTTGAGAAGAGGGCAGTGGATGGAAAAAGGATAACGTCATTGTTATTGGGATGATTTCTTTTTTGGCGGTTCATATTTCCCTTGAGAGTGAGAAAGGCTACTGGCATCATAAGAATTAAGGTCAGGCTCTCTGAGTCACAGATAGGCTCATCCAGAAATAATCCATAGGGAATGAGCAGTTAGAGGCATTTTTGGCAGCTGCTATTAGCCCCCGTGGTTTGGGCGGCCATGTTGGAGTGCAGCCTGAGCCGTGGTTTCGCCCTCCACCGGCCCTCTCTCTCTCTCCTGTGCACAGGCAGCAGTGAGCAGGGAGGGCGGATCCTACCCAGGTAACTGTGGTAGGGCAGAGGGATGAGCTGGGCATTAAGTTGTTTCTGATCTGCCACCTCGTAGGGCCCGTCGTCGTAAAAACCGAGGTCAAGCAGAGTCTGGTTTAGGAGCTGGACACGCATCTCACCTGGAATGGAAACAGGTGAGGGCACAGCAAGCACACACACAGCGAATAACAGAAGACAAACACACTTGTGCGATTTGTTGCATACTTGCACACATGGCAAGTCCAAATGATCAGTATGTACACTAAGTCATTGTAAAATGTTTAGTTAGTCTACAATAAAATCAACATCCTTAACCATCTTACGCGAACCACAAATTAAACACATGTTCAACGTTTGGCATAAATAAAAAAGTATTTTGAAGGAGGAAAGTGTTTACAATATAGGAATGATTGTATGTTGTAATTTTAAATTTCGAGCTAAATAACATTAGAACAATGTGATATGTATGAATTGTGTGAATCATTAGCATTGATCTCATGTGGCGAACAAAATAAATCAATCCAGTATATGACTACCGCCTACTTTGATTAAGTGCACACCACTTCTCTGCATAATGTCTGTTTCCAATCACTAGATTGGTTTATTAATCAATTCAATGTTCAATTCCTAACAGTATAGTTCTCCTAATAGTGTGTTTTAATTACACACTTTACAAGGATTGGCTCTATTCCATAGTTCACATTAATTGCAGTAAAGTACTATTTAATTAATTTGATTGAAACATTTCATAAAATCACTCAGATTTACATTCATCCTTGTGATTCAGATACAAAATGAAACAATGCATGTCTAAATATCTTTTTCTTGCTGCCACCTAGTGCACAAACACAACTTTAAAACTGCATCACCACTTTGGTCAAAACACTCCATAGGAAGGAAGACCTGACAGTTGTTACAGTGATTCTGCGTTCTGCGGGTGAATCGGACACCTTACCTTTCCAGTTGTAGGTTCCTGGAGCCCCAAACAGAATGAAGTCGTTGTCTGGGGTGAAACTGACGGACATGCCCTGCTGGCAGAAGCCAAACTGCTCGTGTCCCTGCGGCCGGCCCTCGCAGAACTTCCACTCCCCTCCATCCAGGTCGTCCCGCTCCGTCAGATCATCACTCAGAACGTAGCAGCGTCCAATGGGATCACGGGTCTCTGAAGATTGACCAACACGTTGCCTGAGCTCATACAGATGAGCACAGGTCTGGTGAGGGACAGGAAATGGAGTATTAATGATCAGGATTTATATGTTGGTACTGTTACTGTTGTTACTCATTCAGAAAAGCTAGTCTTCAACATTGAACATATATTTCTAAAAGGTTAATAGATTAACCAAACCTCGAAATGGTCTAGGTTCACAAGTCATTGGGTCAGAAGCAACACAACAAGAACAGCATAGCTTCCTGCACTGGTACATTAACAGGATGTGGCCTTCACTTACCACCACCTTCCCTCCAATCCCCTGACTCTTGACAGTGACTCCCAGCCACTGGTTGTCTTTGCTCTCTCTTTCCAGATTCACTGAGGGAAAACGCAGAAGGAAATGGCTTCAAATCATAACAGTTCCCATATTGTAAACCAATTAGGATCTGAGCCACAGTAAGCAAACAGCACTTTGTTGTTGAAGTTGAACACACAGTAAACTTTTCTCTAATGTAATGCAAATTACTAAATAAATGTCAAACACGAGTTATAAACTTTTGAATAATAAAGGCTGTCTAAAAATTAAAAACTTATTTTCTAGATTATTAGAATTTCTTTGATCATGTGGGCTATAAAAAGTCAGCAATTCCAGCAATATTCAGCAATACCAGTATTAAGCATGTTGACATATTTGAACTGTCCGTTTTAGTTGACAAACAAACTACCCCAAATGATTAAGAAAAAAAACAAGGAAAGCAACAATAGTAACAACACAACAGGCAAATAATCACATTGGAGATCCTTAAACTAATCATATTTTTTTAAATGACCAAGTCTATTATCTAAATTACAGCTGACTCAATTAGCACCAGATTATTGCTGCTAATCAATAACTGACTAAACATTAGAGTTCTACTTGACTCACCTTCTCCGTCGATATCCACCCTCTCACAGTCGTACTCCTCAGGTGTGATTGGACATTTGAACAAAGCTCCTGGCCGAGTGCCCCTCATCAGGCCCTGCCCCGCTGCCTGTGGGGCTCCCACAAGGATCCTAAAGGAACAAAACAATGAACATTTATTTAATGAAACATGTTATTTTATTACATTTTCATTGTTGAATTCATGGTAGAGTCTGATAGGGTTTATGACAGTAACTTAACATCTCATGTAAGTCAAGTAGGCTCCTACATAAAATCTAATGATATTTGCAACTGGTTAAACGCTATTATTAAAGCTAACATTTTACATGTGACTGTGGGCACATTTCACAGCCTCGGCTGACCTGAGGCACCATTACTGTAAAGTACAAACACCTGTAACTCAAGTTATTCCAGCCATGCCGAGACCACCAAATATGTTATCTCGACTTTAAGCTGATTCGAAACAGCTCTGTCTATCTGCATGTTCTCCATCTCCTTTTCACTATAATGATGTATACTATCATCAAACACCCTTCACTATCAAGGCAAGGAAAGGTTTTATTCTCAGTGAGGTGGTTGCTAATACTTTGGGGCCAGTGTCACTGCCCTCTGCCTTATTTGGAGCGGCTGATTCAGGCTAGGATGCTATTTAAAAACCGAGCGTTGAGCCACATTCCACCCAACACCGTCAGCCGTGGCATATGCATGGAAGCGAGAAGTGGGGAAATGGAGGCGAAGGAAAGAGTATAATAAGCATATTGTAAGGTTGGGAAAAAATACAACAAAGCCCAACAAAGGGATGAACCTTAAATTGAGTGCCACAACAATAGCTGTTTCAATATGCCTGCTGCTTACATATAATTATAGTGACGGTGTGTGAGTAGACACAAGCTGTAAAGCCTGTGTGAAAGGGTCCCATCACCAACCCCCCTCATATCTACCTTGCTATGTGTATACTTAAATTAGAGTTATCTCTGTGGCTGGCAAGTATTTTACTATAAATACAATTTAGCAAGCGGATAGTCCTGCATGTAACCCACACAGACAGAGAAGTAGACACAGACACTCATCAACCAGCCATACCAGCAGGAACTCCTCATAATAATTTACTCTTGAGATATTTGAAGTTGTTGCTTGGTAAAATGTAATGAGAACAGGGAGAGTTGAGCATGCTGGACCAGACAACTGCACTTCCCAACATCTTACTTATTTTGCAGGGTGAGAAGAACAGCAACCTTGACTCAACATCTTTTCTTCTTCAAGTGTAAGAAAAACAACGTTGTCTTCACACTCATCCAAACCATCTTAACACACTGACATTAAAACTACCACAAATACCGCCCAGACTTCCAGACAGCTTTACTTTCTATTTACTTCAGAGTGCTTCAGTTGAAGAGCAGACGGGCGTTGCCTTAGGATGATTCCCCTCACCTTAATGAGACCTCCACTCAAAGCAAAGGCAGCTCATGTGAAATAACAACTGCTAGACATCACTGGTGGTCCACAGGAGTAAGCCAGCAAAAACAGCGTTAACAGATGTTAAACAAAAGGGATTTAAGAGGAACAATTTATCACTAAAATCCTGATAAGATCTGATCCCTCTTATGGCTTTAACATTCCTGAGGAGCTCTGGTTTGTGTTGAGGAGTTGAGGTGATACCCATCTTTCCGCCCACATGTGCACACGCAGGCAGGTGTCAGGGTGTGAGGTGGGAGGTCTGTTAAGCTGTTATACCACCAGTATTTGTCAGGGAAAGTTGGATGGCTCCCAACCTTTCCATGTGCCTGAATATATATTCATCTCATTTTGACTAATTCTTCAGAGAGAACAGCTCAAAAGAGATTAAGTATACAGCCATGAAACCAAAATGATCAGGGGCCATGGCCAGTCAAGAGATGATCATTAATGTTTCTCAGAGACAAATCAATTAATGTATTTGTCACATTTCATTGTAATTTTAGATAAGGAGTTCAACCAGCAGTTCAAAAAGAAAATTATGCGGGAAGAGAGTGAGGATAATGGTTGAGATCGTGTGAGGGAAGATCAGACTGTTTTATGTTGGCTTTGCATTTTTATAATTTAATTTAGTATGAATAACTAATATTAACCTGCACATATGCCTCCATACTCTCTACAATTAGAGAATATCATGAATAAAGCTCACATTTTTATAATTAGCTGACAAAAATTGTGATTACTGATAAATCATTAAAGTAATTTAAAGTATGTTTCTGTGTAAAATGCCAACATTTACCAGCTCTAGCTCCTTGCTATAAGGAAATGCTGATTTACTTTCTCCCATATAAAAGCTTATTGTATATATTCTAACTTTTTCTGATTCATACTTGGATAAAACAAGACATTTTACGATATAACACTGAGACGTTTTTCACTATTTTCTTACATTTTAAGTGAAACAATTAATCCTTTGATTATGAAAAAAATTAAATAATCATAAATTCCAGCCCTTTTTGCTGTAAGGACATTCATTGCCATTTCCCTAAAATGAAAAGATTCTTTGTTTGAAAAATGTAATTTATCATTTAAAAATAGATT
Organism: Pseudochaenichthys georgianus; assembly: GCF_902827115.2. Classification (NCBI taxonomy): domain Eukaryota; kingdom Metazoa; phylum Chordata; class Actinopteri; order Perciformes; family Channichthyidae; genus Pseudochaenichthys; species Pseudochaenichthys georgianus. The sequence continues at coordinate 23,724,925 of NC_047507.1, read as the reverse complement.
AAGACAACAAGGTCATGTTGTCTGGGTTTCCTCAGCAATTGTCACAGCCCTGAACATAACATGAAACTGTTTATAAGAAGTTAAGTTAGGCAGAGATGAATAATGCATCCAGACAGGCACACATGAACCAAATTCGACACAGATAAAATGTCATGTCTGAGTAACACATTCACTTTGAGCTCACTCCATTGTACAGCATTGAGTCAGACAGTATGATGATGATCACTGCCATGCTCATCTTTCAGTAAACCCACATCTGACGTGTGTGTGTGTGTGTGTGTGTGTGTGTGTGTGTGTGTGTGTGTGTGTGTGTGTGTGTGCGTGCGTGCGTGCGTGCGTGCGTGCGTGCGTGCGTGCGTGCGTGCGTGCGTGCGTGCGTGCGTGCGTAATATGAGTAGTTGTGGATATGTCGTTGCTGCTGGCTGGATGGGAGATATCAGGGTGCTGAGAGTGAGTGACAAAGTCGGCACCAACATACCTGAGTGTGTGTTTGTGTGGGTGAGATTGTGTTATATTACATAGCCATGTTGTATACACAGATTAGATAATGCACCTGGACACCGCCTTCATCCTCTCAGCCCCAGGATCCATCAAGTAAAGTCATTGTAAAACTAGTATTTTACACTAATCTAAAGTTATTAGCCAGAGTTAAAATCAACCTCTCTAAATGTGAGCGATGACGACCCTCAGGTTTCAGGTCTGGGTCCTTTTAACTAGTTATATTAATACCATTACTTTGGACATACCATAGGAAAACAAATAGGTGTTTTCATCTATGTGGTGCTGCTATCTTGGCGGGGGTAATTCTAATTGAAGCTCTTTTTCTGTTTCAATAAAGTAATATTGTTTTTATTATTTTCTAATCAAACACCATAGTTCAGTGACGAAGTGTAATGTGTGAACCAAATAACAAAAATGACCTTGTCAAAATTCCGGAAATAAGCCCACCCTCCACTATAAATCCCTCTTGATTTTCAGGCTAATCATCACAGACACATGACAATCACACACCGGAGCCTCATTACACCAGACCCATACCGATGTGTTCATTAAGGGGAGCATGTGCAGTGACCCCAAAGTCTCCCCTAACCACCCCTCCCCCATGTAAACCCCATCCTCACACACAATCTCCTTCACTCCTCCCCCACCCTCAGGAGTCACATCCCTGCGTTCAGCTTCCCATACAGGCAGATTGATGACAACACACTGGACAACAATACATCACAGATGAAATCAATATTCCGACCGGCATCCTCTCTCTAACTATCAAGAAAGATTGCCAACAGCCAAGAGCGTTGTTCCATCCTATATGATGACTCGAACATGGTTGAGTCCAGCAATGTTGATTCTTTCCTCATACCCTTGCACTTGCAGCGTGTAAAATCATATGTAGTCTATATTCATGTTTCATCGCAGGATGTATTCTGCTCGTTGGGTTGATAAGATGTCCAAACTCCTGGTTTGGTAAAAGAAATTGAAATAAATGTTTTATACTTCAAAGTCCCCCTAAGCTTTGAACTAGACTGATTTGTCTTTGTTACTGAAAACACATGGCAATAGTAGCAGACCTACAGAAACATCTGCAGAAATGTATTTTGTACTCCTAAGAGAATTCCTGAATCCTGTTTTGTTTGTTTAAGGAAAGAGAATACCTTTGCTGGAAAAGGAGAGATAGATGTTGGCGTTAATGTGATGGCCACACATGGTCAGTTTGCAAAGAGCCTCAATCTGACTGCACACCATTGAAGCAACTGAAAATGTTTCTAAAACCCAACCCTTTCCTAGAATTGTCCAGGCCTCTCAAGCTTTAGGACGTTTGGGAAAAGTGTTGAATCAAAAAATACAGCCTAAATATTTCCAATATTTAGTTTGGTCAGTTGATCCCTCCTAGTCAGTCTGCCCACACACTTTGACATATGTCCTTCTGGGATCAGTGTGAGGCTGTTGCTCTACAGACAGTGGCTCTACAGGATCAGCATGGGGGCCAGGGGGCTCTTTAGGCCTTCTGTTACCCTGAGGCAAGACTGTGACCTCTGACCTGGACACACACACACACACACACACACACAAAAGAAAACATGTGCAAGCATGCAGACTTTAATGGAGGCATGAGTGTACAAATGGACCTGAATATTTGTTCATAACCTCACAAAAACACACACACACATGTTCGGACACACTAGACAACAGAAGGCTGTGCGACAACTGTGTAAACTACTGATCGGCACACTGACTGCAACCTGTCCAAAAACGTCGCGTGTGACAATCATTCTCAGAAAATGCTTTCACACCTGACTCCAGTTTCCCCTTCCAAAATAACAGCTGAGAATGAGTTGACCAGGCTGTGAATCATCAAGCTTTGAAACATCTCAACTCTCTCCCACTCTGGCCAAAGGAGGAAAACAGGGTTAGGTAGCGCACAATAAAGGGATAAAAGAGAGACAGAAACAGCTGCCAGGCCATGTACACACCCCTTTGGGATATTGTGGTTCGCTGCCCATGGACGTGACTCAACTTCCTGCTTATACAATTTGTTCAAGGACATCACAAGGACAGTTCATATCAATTCAAGAAAAAACAACCAGAAAAGACAAAACTCTAACTTGAATTTCTAACCACTGAAAGTGTGTTCCAGGAAGGAGGAGGGAACAGACACTTTGCTCTCAGAGGACAATGGTAACCCCATCCTCACTTCACATGCATCTTTAACAAGTCCTAAGCTCACCAGCTGCCCCGATACTGATCAATAAGGGGACAGTCATTTCCAGGCATAGATGGGGTAATGATAGGCCCTCAGGACCAAAGTGTAAAGAGGACATAACCCCTACACCGCCCCTCCCCTGTTTCTTTTATCTTCTCCTTTTCTTCTCCACCGTTATCCACTCATCCATCTATCGATCTGTCTATCCAGATCTCATACTTTACATGTTTTTAAATTGCTCTTTCTACTCTTTTCTGTCTATCATTTCATCGTTTTGGGTGGTCCGGGACAAGCAGCATGCAATGGGTGAAGAGAAGAAAAACATTGTGGACAGGTCCATCACACAGACAGACAAAGACATTTGATTGCATTAGAATTGCAGGCTTTACCTCCACACAAGATTACCACAGTGATGACACATGCTAACATTATTGCATCTATTCAACTCATTTATGTTGGAGGAAATTAGAAAAGATTAGCAAGTGACTTTGATCACACAAAGGGCATCACTGTTTTGATTGAACAATATTTTGTAACGTAGTAATGAGACCGTTTATATACAAAGATGATCAGCAAATCTCTTTCAATAAAAACGAACAAAAAGCCTCCACATCCTTGTAATTTCCTCTTCCTGTCTGCTTTTCATAGCTTCTTTCCGATCCTCAGTTTTGTATTAGATCCCAGTAGAGCCGCCATAAGCTGATTGATTAAACTGCTTCTTTACCAGAGTCAACTCAAATGGACGGACACACACACACACACACACACACACACACACACACACACACACACACACACACACACACACACACACACACACACACACACACACACACACACACACACACACACACTTAATCAAAGGAGGGGCCTTTCATAATTTATTCATCCCTGCAGCTTCGGTCCCGATCAGGCCTCAACCCCTCCCCCACATATGGATCGTACCATACATGTAGTCAACTCAAGGTAGTCTAATGCTTTAAATGCTGCACTTGTTTTTTTTAGCTAACATGAAAAGCAAAGAACAAAAGCAAAGTCAACAACGAGTCATTAGCAACAAAAACGATAATTATGTGTAATAATGCAACACAATGCCAGAAACCTTGTAAGGACTTTATCTGCCAATAAACTGCAGATGCAAAATCAGCTCCTGCTGCTCTTACACTGCCAACATTTAATCTGCAACTCCATCAGATCTAAATTGTATGTTTCCTTCCTGACACTGCAGATTGTCCCTCTCAATCCAGTGAGCACGTGGTCCGCAGAGTAATATTCCTGAAAGCTCTTGGCCAGGCAGCGCTGCTTCCCACCGAGCTTTTGTCCAGGCATCCCAGCGTGGAGGAATGGGGAATGTTAAATAGACAGAGAGAAAGTGGGAGCCAGTAAAGAGCATTAACCGTCTATGTGTGCGGGTGTGTGCGTTTGTCTGTATGTGTGTGTTTCCATGCTGGACTGTAAAGCATTCTATATACCCTTTGCTCCTTCTGATCTCTCATATAAATAAGCACTGCAACAGCGTGAGCTCCAACATTTACGAGGCTTTCACATGAATGGCCCCTAGAAGATTTAGCAACAAGAGTGATAGAGCAGAAGAAAAATCATGAATTGAATTAGGGAGGGAAAAGGGGGTTCTCAACTCTTAAGCTGAGGCTTGAAAAATCAGCTTTTATAAGGCTATTTTAATGCAAATGAACCCCCAGAAATTCTTCTTTGTGTTATGAATGTGTGAGGCAGCTATGCTGGTCCTCTTTTACACACATTATATGTGTATTAAACACAAGAAATGGTACTGGGCCTTCCATCGTGTTTGACTCATAAAGGCAAAAGCCAAATAAAATTCTGCAGGAAAAAGAAAAGGAAGAAAGTATCAAAACAGCATAAATGTAAAAAAAAATAAGATTTAGGAAATATGCTTATCTGCTTTCTTTTCGAGAGTTTGAAATGAAGATCGACACCAACTGTATCAATCTTTGTATTTAACTCCACAAGAAAACAAATAAGCATATTTCCAAAAAAGGTGTATATTGCTTTAATAAAACTAAAAGATATGGCTTAAACCGGCACACTGTTGAGTTTCTTATCTTTGCATTTGACTTCTCTTGCAATCTCTATAACCTTTTAGAGGTCATTCAAAAATAAGCTTTGTTAATCTAGCCTCCAGTTCAATGAGAGGATTTGTTCAGCTTCAGAAAGCTATGTTGTAGATTCTTACTCAGCCAGTGAAACCAGCCAGTCCAGACTCTATGACTGGGATTAAATTGGCTACCTGTGGCCCCACCGGCATTGACACTCTCTCTCAGTAAGGCACCAGAGCAGGTCCGTGGTAAATATGAACCTTGGGGCAACCTGAGACCTTCTACTTTCCCTCTGACATCAATGCAACACCCCGTATCTACTGACATCAACAGATAAATCACACTCTAATAATGTTGTCAATGTGTGGCTAAATGCTGCAAGCAAAAAAGAACGTGAGCGACATGATTCCCAATTAAAATTCCAGAAATAGAAAAATGCTGCAACGATTTAAATACATAACATAAAGGCAAGGCTAACACTTGTGTCAGAATAGCGAATAAGCACAATAGAAGTCTTTCAAGGCCAGACAGAGATCCATCGCAGATGATTTGTGATTGTGACCCACATCAGCACACCAAAGCAATACTGCCTTCCCCCACCTTCGTCCAATCACTTTTAAATTCAGGTTTTCCAGCTAATGTGTGTGGTGCAGTATGATTTAAAGATGAGACAAACATATATATATATGCAGGAACCGGTGTGCTTCATCCCACCGTCATGGGTTTATTCTAAGTATATCTATACTGATCCCGAACTGAGACAATAAGCAGCGCAGCATTGTGTTTTTTTTAGCTCAGCTCTAGGAATGTCAATGAGGTCCTACACTCTCAAAAACCATTGGACCGATTATCCGAAATGTGTGTACACACATCAATTGTCCCCGGAGGATAAATCTCAGACCTTTGGTGGTCCCCCAACTTTTAATCTAACACCATCATGAAGCTGATATGTGTTATTTTAAGTGAATGGAACTATTCGAAGGGTTTCCATGAAAAGTGTTACATTCATGTTCCCCTCAGGATGAAATGTAAAAGTTACTGATACCTTAACCTTTCATAGTGCCATTAACCTGCAAAACCATTGAAATTCCCTTCAGCTGCATTTTAACTTTGTTTGTAGTGCTAATTGTGTAAGCATGTCAAACCTGTCTCCTACAAAGCTTCTTTTCCATACAACTAAACTGCATTTTCAATTACATTTTCAGGGAAAACATATTTACTTTTATATTATGGTCGCCATTTAAAAAAAAAAAGGTGTAGTCAAAGGTCGTAGTTTGACTTAAAATAAGTATGTAAGTATGTACATGATGTTGATTAGAATAAGTAAACGTTGACTTTTTCCTCACGTAGGAGACACAAAGCTAACTAACATTTTACCTGGTGGACAACATGATATTGTACAGCATTGTCATTGTGAGCATAATAGCATGTTGTTAGCATCTAGTCTGAAGCAAATGTTGTTATAAGTACAGCCTCTTGTTAACGACCTATATGTAGCCTAACCTTACATTGTTACCAAATTTGCTTTGACACATATTATCTTTTAAACATCTTCAAAATCTATCATATTGTTAGAAATAGTAGAGTTTGATGACAGATGTATTTTACTGGTATATGCTGCTTGGCAAACTTGCTATTAAAACATGCAGTAGCTGAGTTCAGGAGATTGGCAGGGGTGGGATAAAGCTCAGGGGGCTTCCTGTCTTCACCAGGCAGTAAACTATTAGCGGAAGCACTTCTCATAACAGTATAAATAGCAGACCCACACATAACTCAGACTGAAATACCCGCTCATCTCATCCTCTGTCTGGCATCAGACAGTTCAGCTTAGGGCCCTCAGGAAAACAAAAACCCGGTAGAGATAATAGGGACACTTTACAGAAGTCTGTGAAGCCAGATCAAGGCTCTTATGGCATAATGTAACTCTCTTCCAACAAGTCACTGACAGGGTCTCCTTACAGCACGGTTAATATGAGATCATCGGGTGACATGGGGTGACCTTTGCTGCCATATTGAAAAGGGGCGGTTGGGTTTGAAGGGCAGTCGAAACTGTAAAACTGAACAAAAAGACATTTATTCCATACAGCTGCCAGCTGTATCTGAATCAGAGTGTCTGAAACCTGACATTGTATGATCCTACCTTAGAAGAAATACACATAACTCCTCTGATGCTTTAGACGTTTAGAGAAACAAACTCCAATGATCTGAACAAGTCCCAAACCAGAGAAGGTGACAGTATTACGAAGTCGTTTTATATTCGCACTTTAAGGCTTTGGGTTGTGTCATACAGCCATGAGTAAGCAAAGAACAGAGCATCAAAGCAGTAATATCACTTTCACCATTAAACCCGGCGACACAAAACACAATGAGGAGAACACATTTGCGCCATGGGCAAAAGTAACCCAAACCTTCATTAGACAAAGAGAAAAAATGAGTCAATAGCATCTAATTACCTTTAGTTTAAGGTAAATCAAGAGAGGAAGAGATGAGATGGGAGCACCTTGGAAACTAAACTCCAAGATCTGATCTGCAATAACACAGAGAGGGCACTATCATAAAGTACTTTTCAGGCAGGAAAGATAATTGCTCTGTTGCCATCTGAATAATACATTTATCTAACAGAGTGCAATAACATCAGATATCTTCATCCACAATGCTAAAGAAGTCCTCAATCAGTCTAAGGGACGTACCAGTGAGGACATGATCTCTGCATCTTCTCGTGAGGAACCGGCAAACATGTAGATATTTTAAAGGTTGAATTAATTAACCTTAACAATCAGTATTTTGATGTCCTTTTTAAGTTTGCCGTGTGGTCAGAATCAGGACTCCAAAAGACTGATTACGTTGCTCCATTACAGCTGGATGTGTAAACAAGCCACTGTTTGCTAAAATATGTGTCATATCAACTAAGAAGGTGATGATATGACGATATTACCAACTTGTTCCTGTTGTTCCCCAGAAGCCACATTTGGATTGGAAAAATGTCTTCAATCTTTATTTTAAACCACTTTAAAGGGCATTGGATTATCTATAACAAAGTGAAGTACTTTTCTCATCAAAATATCTGACTACCCTGCATGTCATGTAAAGATATAGTAAATGATCAGGGGATGAAATCATTATTACTAAGTGATCTATGCAGACAATCGGTGTGAGGTCACAGAATACTGGAAACAGCATTATTCATCAACTCTCTTCCGGTACGTGCATCACATCAGCACATCACTTTATTGACTCCTGCTGGCACCAACTGCACTGGTGCAGCATGGGCATTTGCCTCAGAAGTCTTCCGGCATTTTGAAACAGGCCACAGTATTACAGTAAGTGTTAAAGCTCATGGTCACTTTTTTAAATATCTTCCAGGAATGCTATTGGACAGTGAGCAAGTTTAAGAGGGGCCACGACCCTCGCTCTGAGTGTCTGTGTGTCTGTGTGCTGATGTCATTCCCCCGGTCTGACCAGGCGACAGGGAGACTCCAGCTCCAGTAAACGGAGGAGCCAACGGTTAAATATGGAGCTCCAAAACAGGGAGGGAAATAATCTCCCTCGTATTTCTTATATTCAGGGGTGGTAGGTAATTAAGTGTAGTATAGGTTTAAGCTACCTGTATTTAAGTATTTCTATTTTAAACAATTGTATATTCTTAAACACTACAATTCAGAGGGAGATTGTGTACTCCATACATTAAGTGACTTTTCATCAAAAACATGATGTTTTTATTAAATATCATAGATTAATCTAACCTGAAATATATTGACATGAGAAGTGGTTCACAAAAAATAGCATGACAATTCATTATCAATACAATATAATGCGATACTAACATAGAATTATAACAGAACACGGCCGAGGCCAAATTCCCCATTGAAAGGGGAAAATGATTTGTTCATTCATCCTGTGATCGAAATCTGTGTTTTTCCTTCGCCCATTCTACACCCTTCCACCAAGTTTCATGGAAATTCGACAGTAGTTTTTCCACAATACTGGAAAAAAATAACAACAAAAAACAAACAAACTGAAAACCTAAAATCCTTGTTGAAGGTAATAATGGAAAGTTTAACACACAGCAGTAGTTTATCTGCACAAAACAAATACTTTCATTCATACAGCGTCTGAACCTTTACATTTTCAAATTGGAATATAGATGTAATAGAAATAATGTTATGTGTGGAACATAATCTGAATACTTATTTCCCCACTGTTCATATACATATCACACATATCATCTGTGTGTCCAAAGTTTAACAAAAACCTTTAAAGATGTAAACTGAATGTGCCAACTGACATCTATCAGACCTATATCCTATAGATATATTACAGAACTGTTCTCTCTGGAACCCGTTCAGATGAAATACAATTGAAACCTCTTGCTTTAGGAGAGGTAAATAAAGACTGTCTCTTATTAATCGTGATGCCGTAAACATTTTGGATGATTTAAAAGCAGATCTGCTGTTATAACTCATTAGGGTGTGTTCCAGGCACACTGAAAAACGCAGCAAAACAGTTGTTGGCAAACACATCAGAGACCAAACATGTTCAAATATACAAGAAATCACAGATCTCATCCATGAACACATACACACTCAGCCCTACACACTATTGGACACATTCGTATCTCTATCCCCCTTCTGTGAAGTCAGCATCAGACCCAAAACTGCTCTAAAGAAATGCTGCTCACTTAAAAACCTTTTTTCCCTCCTTGAGAAATCACTGCCTGCCAGCTGATTCAGCACAATCTATACTCTCATCCACTTACTGTAAATCATGGTCTTTTACCTTAGAGCTCATGGGCTGCTCTTGCAGTACGTGCTGCACATTAAACATGCTAAAACTCCTGCACCCAGTTCAGAGAATTGAGTGTAACAATGATTTAGCAAAACTGAAGACTGGTGCAGCACAGAACTACGGACTGTAACAGACACACATTTCAGATTTCAACCTTCACTAAAAAAGAAAATGCATGGTATGGTGAACATTTTGCATACAGAGCAGGTGCAGGCACACATCTCAGCTCTCAGCAAGAGGACACACATGGTACAGGTTCAGTGCCGCATTCATCTACTCACCAGCTTTTAGACTCTGGGGTAAGCTGCTGGTGAAGTGCTAGAGAGAAGCCAAAAAAGGTGCCATGGTCTCCCAACTTATGAAGTGTGTGAGTAGTATCCAGGTTAAATCCCCACACTTGGCTTGAAAGGGTCAAGAGAGCCCAGAGGAGAGTAGTCCAACAAAGAGAGGAGCAAGATGAGAGGGAGATGGTGTTCCCATGTCCCACCGGGGCTGCCATAGCAGGGTGCAGGTCCTCTTAGCAGCAGAGCAAGTTCACTTCAAGAAGAGTACAGGGGAGACTCCTTGTTTGGCTCCCAGAGTGATAAAAGAGAAAACCCTGTAGTCTCCTCTTCTCACTTGTTTCCAATCCTCTTTATTTCCCCGCCTTGCTGCACCGTGCTGCCTCCCAACTCCGTTTGCTGCTGTCAGTCTGAAGAGCAGGCTGTGAAAATGTGTGAGTGTGTTTCTCTCAATTCATGTGCGCCTCCCCCTCCTCTGTGCTCAGAGGGAGACAGAGGACAAGTGCCTTGAATAGCCCCCTCACTCCTCCCCCTCCCCTCTCTCTTTCTGGCCCTCCCTCCCTCCCCTCTCTCAGCTGACATCAACACTCAAGGGACTGCTGCCAAAATACCAGGCAAGGTTGTCAAGATACTTGGAGGCTACTCAATAGAGAGGGACAGGGTGAAAAGACAGCAGACTGTTTTATCTGTTTTAGTTCACATGGTCCACCTCTTTCTGTGGCCACTGTTTGCTGCAGGTGCTTGTAGATCTGTGGATCAAACAAGGCAAACACACGTTTGGCACAAGCTTTATAGTTAAAAAGACAGACAGAAGAGAAATCTTTAAGGCTTTGTTCTTACTTTGAGCTTGAAAGCCTTGACGTCTGACTCGATCTGCAATGAATAGGAGACAAAAGGGGCCTAAATGTGCACAGTGACCCAAGAAACTTTATTACAGACCTTTAGCTCCTCTTTAAAAAGGGAGAGCGGGAGATATGTGCTTTGACAGAGCAATGAGACATAATCAGGAGAATTGCAGGATTTCATCAAAGCACATCAATTGTGATTTTGCTATTTACTACTGAAACGAATTGATGCCTTAACACAATTATTTTGAATACAGGTAGCTCAAACCGGCAGCATAATCCCAGACCTTTTACCCACAGCTGCCGTTTTAACCGGCTGATTTCTGTTTCTCTTGAGACAATCTGGTTGCAGCTGTCAGTGTGTCACCTCAACTGTTCCAGACTATAAACCTCACAAACACACACACACAGCAGTTGCACTCCAATGTGCGATAATGTAATACTTGTGTGTGTCACCTTTCTAGTTAGGATGCTATTTTGGATAAAAACATTTTTTTATTCAGCCTATAAGGTTTTAGGTAGATATTAATATTTTAAATATGAAGGACAAGAGATGAGATTTTGTCCAACTCATCCCACAGGTCTGACTTTCTTGTGCTCAGTAGAACTAGATCATATAGGGGAGGGGATATCACATTATCAAAGATGTTACATCCATTACAGAGGTTGGAACACAATACTTGAAGTTGCACTTAAACTTCTCACAATGCCAACACAAAGAAGACGTCCAAGTCTTTTCTGTCGAGTTTCATGTTTGGTGTGCAACTCGCAGTGAGGGACTACCACAACTTACATTTTAGAGGGTTTGCTTGATTCTTTAGCTGACTAAAACACATCTTAAGACTGTCAAGATTAGAGTCTCTTGGCACTATCATCCTATCATCAATGTCTACAACACACCAGGTTACTGAAAGGAGGAGGCTGAATTCCTCTCATGTGATCTGGCTGGCATCATGAACCACTTTTTGGTGTCAAACACTCTCTGCCCCCTGCTGCCCTTATGTGGTATTAAAACGTGCTGATACAACCGCTTTCATACACTCAGCCAGGTACACTTGGTGAGGGGTTTTTATGACTTCATCCTCCACATTTATATCAATGAGTATTTGCTAAACTCAGGCTGTATTATGTTAGCTAACAACCTTACACACTGGCAACTACAACAAGTTCAGAATAAGAACTAGTTTTAGCTTTTTGTCTATTTAAAAGCCTATATATTATTGGCTCTGAAGGTGAAATCCAGTAGCAGTCTCTCTGGTGACACAGACAATATTTTGATAACAAGACAAAGAGTTACAGCCATGCTAGCAGCTCTGTAGGCTGCACTTTGAGCTAAATGCTAATGTAAGGATGCTAGCATGCACACAATGACAATCCTTACATTTAACTTGTATGATGTTAACCATGTCCAGTGTCAACCATTTAAGCATAGCATGTTGCTTTCATGTGCTAATCGGCATTTAAAATAAAGGAGAGTCGAGCAATGCTATTATACTTTTGTAGTTGTTGGCCATAAACAAAACTATTGGACATACTGCAGTATAATTTTTACTTTAAGATGTTAAATAAGAAGTCAGGAGATCACCATAAGTTTAACGGGGGGGGGGGGGGGGGGGGGGGGACAAGATTTTCTGTACCAAAGGTCATGGAGGTCCATCAAATAATTGCCAGGACATTTAAACAAAATTGACTATAAGATGGCACCAATTGAAAAGTGACCAATCAGTAGGATTCATCTTCAGGACAATAAATGTCTGCACACAATGTCATGCCATCCATCCAATAGTGGATGACTTTGGATGGATGAGTTTCAGTCTGGTCCACAGTATTATTACACAAACTGACTGACATTGCCATGACCCTCAAGCGACAACGCTAATAGTTCAGTCTTTTGTACCCTAACTGGACATTTGTTAACTTATCTTTAGTGATGGAAAAGATGTATGAATAGCAACATATAAATAATGTTGGAAACATGTTATTCATTATCTTTGGTAACAGATAACAGATTTAAAATGATCAAAACATAAACAATGCTGTCAAGTCTGTTTGTGTTTCCAAGCATGTGGGAAACTTCGGCATGCCTGTATCTCTGCGGAGCATTTTGGCCTGAGCGTGAGCACGTAATGGGAGTTTTACAGCAGTTGTTCCCACACACAGCTCACTGATTTAGTGGCCTCACTGAATATCTCAAATCAAATCGAAAGGTTGATTACTGATATCCAATAACATAGAGTGCCCCCTGGCCGTTGTCCAGCTTGAGATATAAATACTAGAAGGATTCCATAAGCAAAAGAAAAGAAGAAAGAAGTAGGAATGGTGTGGGATGTGGAGAAATGCTGAACACTTCTTAATAGCAGCTCAGGCAGGAAGCCAGAAAATAATTCCTTTAGACAGAACACAGCATAGTCAGAGAGAAGGACAGAAGAAAGGGAAAGAGAGAAGAAGAAAGAGATGGAGAAGAGGAGGATATTGGCTGTAAAGATTATCTGCCACAACGTCCATGACACTGGCGAAGTGCTCATTAGCAGTCTGAGCCACACTTCAAGGAGAGATCTTATTTTAGACGCAAGCAGTGAGAAGTACATACGGGCAGGGTCATTATTCCTGTTATAGCCCCCCTTCAGTATGATGACTGAGACAGCCGCAGTCAGCACTATTAGTGTATTGATTAATGGAAAGTGTGGGATGCTATAAGAGGGAGTGGTGCTGGTTATTATGGGATTAAATGCAAGCATGCCCACTCTTGCCACTCCACTGCACAGGGTCTCAAAGGAAAAGGCTAAACTGAGTGCAGTGGTTTTGTCAGACCATATAAAATAACATTGAGCTACAACATAATGTATTTTTCTATCTTACACTGACTTATTTGTTAGACAGTCTGAGAAGCAAGCCACTAAAATTCTCCATTGATTTGATGCATTACTGCAAAGCTCCAAAAAGTCTTGAGTATAAATACAATCTAAACTTTTCATACTCACACACTGCAGCCATAAATAATGTTGCACTCGAGACGGCAAAAATACCAACAACACAGTGCAAAAAAAACATTAACCATAAAGGAAGTATTGAAAAGCTTTCCTTTAAATCTAATCCTAAAAATGTACTTGGTCTTAAATATAAGTGTAGTCAATGCACAAAAATGCTATGGTTTGTTACAGTTAATACAATAGAAATCAATCACAAATTCAAAAGTATTGAAGATAGATTTAAATCATCAACTGTGTTCAAATCAAAAGCAGCGATTCATTTGGGAGTCTGGAACCATGATATATTTTGTATTTAATGATTTACTAAATATCTGCTTATCCAGTTTCTGTCATTTAATTGACTAAGTGATTAATTATTTCAGTCGATCTTGTACATCATTTCAAATGTGTTCATAAAAACAATTCATACAAAATATTCAACTGGTGTGACCCAACACAATCTGACTTCAGTGCTGTGGTACATTCTACGATCATCCCTAAAACGAAACAGGACGACATAACATCTGTTGTGGTTAAAAATCCAGCCCCTATGGTACGCATAATCATAATGAGACCAAAAAAAAGTCATAGGTTAATTGTCTTGCATGTGAAACAATATGCTTGATAACAAGACCTGGTATATCCAACATGCAGCATACCGTATTACACGGTTTCTGTTTTCTTTACAAAATAAAACTGGTCAGAGGCGACCTCTAGTGGCAGGTAGAGGACATACAAAAATAAGCATTTTTAATGTAGTTTCATGATAACTTCAGCAATTCCGATGACACTACAGTTCTTATACGAGGACAATCTTAAAACTCCTAAATTGATTATCAACAAACTAATTTAAGTAATATATTTTAGGAAAATATGATTAAATCTGAATTGTTAATACATACATAATCCACAGAATAAATAAGCCTTAACAGTACCCATGCTTAAGGTTTTTGTAGGTTTTTTCTTTATTTCTCTGTCTCCTAACTTGAAATGTGTGTGTTTTGGTAAACAGCACAAACAGCTGTTTTTTTTATATATTAAACACTCCAAGTGGCCCTATTTTTTTTTTTTAAATGCATACATTTAAATGTCCATTACACAATCTATATTTCAAACAAACTAACCCATAAAAAGCAGCAGCAGCAAAATATGGCAAATGTTTGACAAAATGATATTGTAAATTGTGTATTTCCCAAGATATAGTTCAATTTGGAATCCTGTAAAGGGGATTTCCACTGATCCACACATTTCACTTTCCTGTGAAAACAGTGGCGAAACGTTGTTCTTAGACATGAAGCGGTTTGGTCTAATAATCTCTCCAGTTTATGGGTCTGGGCCATAAGAGGGGTTGTAGGGCAACGGTTCAAATTCATCTGAATGTGGAGGCGGGGCATAGGGCTGGCCGGGGTAGGAAGCCATAGGCAGCCCGGGAGTGTATGCAGATGCTGGATCAGCTAAAATGAAAAGAAATATATATATTAACTTTGATTTGGTTTGTTGTTACTAAAACGGATAAAAAAGATAATACAGATCTTGTTTTCTATTTTTGTGATGGAACGAATAAAAAAAGTATTAAATAGTTCACATTTTTAATCCTTGCGTAAAAAAATAAATGGAAAGCAGTTTCAATGAGGAATGTGTAGTATGATTATTATTATTATTATTATTTCAACTTTCAAAGCCTTGATATTTTCCCCTCAAATCAACACACTTTCTAAAGGAAATCAGATTTAGATATGGTAAAGGACACTAAACTGAAACTAAACACCCAGGTGGATTAGATTGCTGGGTGAAATCAACCAAGCCTGCTGCACTCGTTTATTCCTCTCAGCCTGATTCCTTTTGCATGCACAAGCCAATGCTAAGATAATAAATGTCATGAAATAACTTACTAGCTTCCAAGTATGAAGGCGGTGCTGAAGGGAGGGGCACGCCTCCATATCCAGGCTGAGCAGATACAAAAAGGTAGCCAGGGTAGGACGGATGATATCCAGGAGGGGGGTGTGGCTGCTGCGGCACGTTGACAACAGTGGGGGTGTTTCTTGCAGCTGTAGACAAGGTACCAATACTCAGCTGAGTCAAATTGTGTCACTATATAGTGAGAGAAAATTTTCTTTGTTCAATAGAAAGATTTCAAACTTAAAGGGGCTTGTAGACAGATAGTGTTACCTTTGGAAAGAGCCAGGCTAACAGTTTGTATTTACCTCACCTGTTCCAAGTTAAGTTAACATGCTGCTGGCTAACTTCATATTTAGCTTAGCTTACACAGGAGATCGTTATCAAACTTATCTCTTATCTATCAATATAACTCTTGGCAAGAGAGTGAATAATCGCATTTCCCATGAAGCCAAATTCCTTCAAATGTTACAGCCTGCAGATCCAGTAGCCTACATAACATTATTTTTAAACAAAGTTGTCCTCCACAAATGTTACTGAAACAAAAAATGTGACCTACTTCGTGGCCTTTGGTTGCGTCCTTTTCTGCATTTCTTGTAGAAGAAGCAGCAAGGAACCACACAGCAGATGATGACAACCACACAGATGATAATAGGAATAACAGACCCTAAGATGATTCCAAGAATTGGAATAGAGTTGGAACGTTTTGCAAGGCTAGAACAATTGGGCAAAAGAAAACACTTCATTATCAATCAACCTCTTTATGTCACATTATACAAAACACAATCCCAGACAAATCTAGTTTTGAAATAAAAAGTTGTTTTCCTTATCCTGAAACTAAATTCATTTAAACGCAGGTTCAAAACAAAAACTCACCTTCCTTCACAGAGTTTTTGTTTAGATCGCCTGAAACGGTTTGTCTTGTCACTGCAGCAGTATTGTTTTTGACAGTTTCCACAGCAGTACTGGATGCCACACTGCTGAGTATTATGTTGGTTACCATCGGAGTCCACATAGCTGCTACAATCATCCGCTGTAACATAAAACACATGGTCTTGGTAAAGAGTTGTGATGGTGATGGATTTAGGAATAAAACTGTACTGATGATAAATAACAAACAAAGTTATACAGGCATGTGCATACGAGCTAATGCCAACTGTCATTGAGAAGTCAAATCAAAGTTGTAGTATTGAAAGTATAAAAAAACTAAATAAAACTCACCCCATACAGCCGGGATCAGGATCACACAGAGAGCACACACAAGACTGAACAACACACCTGAAACCATGACTGCTGTTATATGGTGTAACAAGGAGTGAATCTGCCTCTGCAGTGAAAAACCTGTCAACCTGTCTGTCTGTCCCACCCTAAACAAGTTGTCCAACAGCATTCCTTACTTCACAAGAAACAGTCGCCATTGGATGTATGCAGTGGCGTTTCTATATCTACAAAAGTGGTGGGGCACAAAAAATGTAGATGTCTATATATAAGCTTCTGCAGTGAGGTTCATGGCTGCTGAGGCACTGACTCTTCAGGTTTACAAATATTATATTTTGACCTAAATCAAAATATAATATTATTTTCAAAAGCTTTTTTTGTCTGATGCTTCAATTAATTTTAAACAGACAGTTCAACAAAAGGATACCCAAAACATGTAATTGTATCATTTAAATATTGAATTGTTCTCTCTTAGTAAGATCCCATTTTCAATAAATTGCAGTCTTACCTTGACGTGAAGATGAAGTCCATTTGCCTATCCTTCTGGACAAACATCTCTATTACTTTTTTGTAAAAGTCCTCCTTATCTTCTTGTAGTTTTAAAAGTCTATCATAAATCTAATCTAATCAATAGATTTATGATTCAAAATTATAAAAGTAGGGTAGACATGTGGATATTATCCGGCTGAACAAAACTATAGGTTACTTACGTAACCCCAGTGCTCAGAGTAACATGAAGTGAGATGTCTCACTATGGGATGCGCCTCATCGCGGAGCAAACAGAAGCATCAATCTCATTACGCCAATCCTGATTGGCTGGTGATCTTGACGTCAACGTCAGGGGAAATCACCCCCTATAAGTAGCCTGCGCCACGACGCATGCGTCATTCAAAATAAGCACCTCTTCTCGCTTCACCATAGCAAGGAGGGCCGTCTGGTGAGACATCTCACTTCATGTTACTCTGAGGACTGGGGTTACGTAAGTAACCTATAGTTCTCATTCATAACACTCCGTTCGATGTCTCACTATGGGATATTGTAGCTCCCGTATTGCCAGACGAGCTTATCTCGAAGATCACCGATCAACCAGAATTTAACAGGTGGAGTCCCGACTCAACAAGGTGCCCAGCACTGCTCGGGCCACGTTTGGAGCGGAGACGTCCAGTCTGTAAAAGCGGACAAAAGTGAGCGGCGAAGACCAGCTTGCCGCTGCACAGATATCCTGGATGGAAACACCCTTGAACAAAGCCCAGGATGTAGCCAGGCCCCGAGTCGAGTGAGCCCGCAGACCCGAAGGTGCTTGCAGATTCTGACTCGTATAGGCCAAAGCAATCGCCTCCACGATCCAGTGGGATAGTCGTTGCTTAGTAACAGGCTTACCCTTGTGAGGTTTAGCCCAGGACACGAAGAGTTGGTCATTAAGACGAAGCTCTTTTGATCTGTCCATATATGTGTGTAAAGCCCGGACTGGACACAATAGATCCTGCTGCTGCTCCCCGGAGGAAACCAGCTGCGGAGGAAATGCCTCAATGTCAATCAGGGTACACGAACCAACCACCTTTGGTGTAAAGGTAGGGTTGGGTTTCAACAACACTCTCGTTTGCCCTGGGGCGAACTGAGTGCATGAGGGATGTACAGACAGTGCATGGATATCACTGACCCGTTTAGCGGATGCCAGGGCCAGTAACAGCACTGTCTTGAGTGACAGATGTTTCATGTCAGCTCCTTCCAGGGGTTCAAATGGGGTCATTTTTAGCCCATTTAAAACCACTGCCAGGTCCCATAAGGGCACCAGCGACCTGGAGACAGGGAGGAGCTTGCGCGCTCCCTTCATAAAACGGCAAACCAAAGGATGTTGGCTAGCCGTCTTACCCTCAAAGCCCACATGGCATGCAGCAATAGCAGCCAGGTACACCTTGATCGTGGAGAAAGCTCTGTGTTTATCGATCAAGTCCTGTAGAAATGATAAAATCACCCTGACAGGACATTGAAAAGAGATGTGTCCTTCTTGAAGGCACCACTCCTCAAACACCCTCCACTTACAGTCGTAAAGAGACCTGGTGGAGGAAGCTCTCGCACTCTGAATAGTGTTTATCACCTTCTGAGGGAGTCCCACTGTATTCAGATTGTACCACTCACGGGTCAGGCCCATAGTGCCCTGCGCTCTGGGCGTGGGTGAAGGATCGCCCCCCCCGCCTGAGACAATCTGTCCCTGCGTGGTGGGGGCTGCCACGGCTGCCCGCACAACAGCTGATATATCTCCGCCAGCCCGTATATTGCGGGCTAGGGTGGAAACATCAGAGTAAGTGTGTGGCGTTGCTCTTTCACTCTGGCCGGAGTTAACGGCCCGTCCACACAGCGGCGTGCGTTGACGCTTCCCCATTCACTTTGAATGGGGTGACGTCACTTTTAGCCGAAATGCATCGTGGGAAGCGACGTGGAGCGTAGCTGGCGTGGCTCGCTGCAAAAGTTGAGCAATGTTCAACTTTTGACGCCTCGGCGAGGCGTCAGCCAATCGAATCATATCATAGTCTGTATAGAGTGGTGCACCTCTGGACAGTAGTTCTGTCCCGAGGTGCATAACACCCGGTACTTGTGTCGTTCTCAGAGAGAGGAGACGTCTGCCGCTCCAAGGGATCAGTTTGTGTGCCAGTGTGTGTGACTGGAGACAACGCAATCTCCCCTGGCGGTTCATACACGATATCGTGTTGTCTGTCCTCACGGGGACATGAAGTCCTCTGAGAGAAGGCAGGAAGCATTTTTGGGTGGGGAACACCGCTAAAAGCTCCGGGTAGTTTACGCGTGCCCGCTGGAAGTCTCTGTTCTAGAGACCTCTCACCGGGCGACCTTCGTAAGTCCCCTGTCAGCCCGTCTGACCTGCGTCCGTGGTGACCACCTTCCGTGAAAGGACTGCACCCGTAGGCGCGTCCCGTACTGGAAAAGTCGGGGGTAGTGCCACTACGCATTTTATAATCACCAAAACTCTCCGTAAGCCGTGGCGTTCGGGGTTTAGTTTTATTATGAGGCCCATGTTGAGCGGGTGCTTTATGAGGACATTTTCCTCCGTAATCTGACTCCGCTCGGTGGGCTTTATAGATAAAACCCTTCTTTCTAGGAGAGAGAGAACCTCTCTCTCCAGAATATGGGTTGACTCTCTCTGGGTTTGTGAAAACAGATAAATTATAACTGTTTTGAGAAGCCCAGGCAGACATCGTGAGTATCTCCTGCTGTATGCTCCTTAGAGCCAGCTGGGATGTCACTCTTATGGCTCCGACCGGCACTGCGCATGTGTGTGCCGGTGGTGCCCTTAAAGCCCCGGCCGGCACTGCGCATGTGTGTGGCGGTGGCTTCACGGTCCCGTCAATAATCCGTCCTTTGAGAGGTGCCGTAGCTGCTCTCAAGAGGGGAAGAATTGGCGGGCTGTCCATTACAGCTCTGGCCGGCACTGCGCATGTGCGTGACGGTAGTGCCCTTAAAGCCCCAACCGGCACTGCACATGCGTGTGGCGGTGGTGCCTTCACAGACCCGTTTATTATCCGCCTTTTGAGAGAGGCCGTAGCTGCTCTCAGAAGGGGATTTATAGTTAACGGACTGTTTATTGTCTTTCTTTTCATTTATTTGAGCTGCGCCCTTGGCCGGAGCCTGGATGCGTCAGCGGAAAATGGTTTATTCAGACAAGAAAGATGTGACATGTGTTTTATGCAGACTTGAGGATGACGTTGAGGCATCTCTCGAGGCGGCGGGAACACATTCACGGAGGGGAGAAGGAGGGGCTGTCACGCCGCTGTCTTCCTCGACTGCTGGCCGAAATTCTGGGTTGGCTGAGCCTGAGCTGCAGCCGGAACCGGAGATTTCCTCAGCCAACTTGCCCTTGTCTCCAGCCTGGGCTGGGGACTCGGGATGGGCTGCGACCTCTGCGTCTTCGGTGTTTTAAACCGAGCAGGGTTCGAGGCAGCTTGGGTGTTGTGAGTATCTCCTGCTGCATGCTCCTTTTAGAGCCAGCTGAGATGTCACGCTTACAGCTCCAGCCGGCACTGCGCGTGGCGGTGGTGCCTTCACAGACCCGTCAATAATCCGCCTTTTGAGAGATGCCGTAGCTGCTCTCAAAAGGGGAGAAAATTGGCGGGCTGCTTATTGGTTTTATTGATTTTCTAGTCAGCGGCAAATGTTTAATGACAGAGGAATCAACCAACGTGTGACATGTGTGTGTGCGGACTTGAGGATGGCGTTTAGGCATCTCTCGAGGCGGCGGGAACACATTCACGGAGGGGAGAAGGAGGGGCTGTCACGCCGCTCGCTTCTTCTTCCTCGACTGCTGGCCGAAATTCTGGGTTGGCTGAGCCTGAGCTGCAGCCGGAACCGGAGATTTTCTCGGCCAACTTGTCTAGTCTGGCCGCAGCGCGCTGACACACGGCTTGTAGGTCCATACTGAGACAGGGCGAAGCTGGTGTGCTATCGCTGAGAGAGCAGCCATCGCTCCCGGCTTTGCAGCCTGAGCTGGTGACACGAAGACGTCGTCTTCTTGCTCGTCCGAATCAGACAGGAGGAACTCAGAGGCATCCTCTTCGTCCTCCATGTAATCCAATTCTAGGACATCCTCTACGGGTGAAACCATGGTGAGGTCCAGCCGGGAGCCCCAGCTTGGTATAGCGTGGGGTCCCGTTCCCGCGTCCTTTGCCGCCACCGGGTCCCGGCCTGATATGGCACGGGAACCCGGTTCCGCGGCTGCCGCAGTTGATGAGCCCCAGGCCGTGAAGGTGAGGGACTCAGGCTGCGGCCACACGAGGACGAATTCGGTCGTTTGCGTTACTGTTTAGTGTCATATAGACCGTTCGGCCACACGAGGACGACCGAATACGGCACTAAACGACTGAGGAAACGACAACGGGTCCCAAGGTGGATAGAAAGGCATACGCAACTCTCTGGGGGGTCAAACGGCTCCGTGTGTGCGCCCTATACGGACATTTTCAGATCACTGATAGTGATTGCGCAATAGCCCCGCCTCTCCCCACCTCTTCTGCTCACCTCCGCTTACCCCGCGCCATTGCTGAAGTGTTTCGCCACCAACAACAACAACAATGGCGGATCGCAGAGTTGCTATCGTGCTCCGGACGCTATTGACCATGCTACAGTTGTTTGTGCAACATCTACAGCAGGACATGGAGAACATGACCTACATATTGCTAACACTACAGCGGGGAATAACCAGAAGGGCAACCAGGCGAAGATTTTGGGTAAGACCCGGCAGAAGCAGCACTTGGTGGGACAATTTTGTCAATGGCGTTATCGTGGATGATGAATGGAGGGAGAACTTCCGCATGTCCAGAGCCTCTGTCGTCGCCCTGACCGAAGAACTGCGCCCATATATCGAAAGGCAAACAACAAACATGAGGGCACCGATTGATCCACTGAAAATGGTTGCGTTAATGCTGTATTACCTGAGCGATGGGGGGAGGATGCGGAAGACTGCTAACGCCTTCGGTGTTTCGCGCCAGGCTTTGTCCCTCATTATGAGGAAGACATGCAGAGCGATCTCCATCCACCTGGGTCCAAAATATATCAAGCTGCCTTTTACTGAGCCCGAGACCGCGGATCTGGTTGAGGGGTTCCATTGTGCGCATCGCATGCCACAATGTTTAGGAGCAGTGGACGGAACCCACATCGAAATCAAGCAGCCATCTAACAACTCCACTGACTACATCAATAGGAAAGGCAGATATACCCTTAATGTACAGGCCGCCTGTGATTACAAATACCGATTCATGGATGTCGTGGTAAAGTGGCCTGGGAGTGTGCATGATGCACGTGTCTTTTCTAACTCAAAGCTAAACATGTACTTGAAAACTGGAAAGATCCCTGCTCTGAGAAAACAGATTGTGGATGAGGAAGAGGCCATACCAATTTATCTTCTTGGGGATCCAGCCTACCCACTGCTGCCGTACCTGATGAAGGAATATGCAACCGGTGGCTCCACAGTTCAGGAACAGTACTTTGGGCTAACTTTGTGTAGGGCACGTATGGTCATTGAGTGTGCTTTTGGTCGCCTCAAGGCCAGATTTGCTGCACTCAGAAGGCCTATGGACATAAACATGGATGACCTGCCCCATGTCATTTACTCCTGCTTTGTCCTCCACAATTTTTGTGAGGCCAGTAAGGAGGCTGTGGATGATCAATCTGTGGTGGGAATAATTCAAGGTGAAAGGGATGTACAGCCTCCCACACAGAGCAATAGGTATCTCACTGACAGTAATGAGGTGGAGGGAAAGAGAGTGAGGAGAGTGCTTACGGCTTACATTGACCCGTAGGACTACATAAAAGACAGACTGTATTTTTTTGACAGTCTGTCTGTAGTATTTTTTTTGGGGAAAAGATGTGTTAAGATCTAATAAACATTCTTTGTTACATTCACTGTGCAGCTCCTTCAGTGACAGGTTTTTTTTTTATTGTACTTAGTACTTCTTAATGTATGTAACATTACGCTACAAAATATGTGATTCTCCAATGTTCAAAGTGTGAAATTAAAAATAAAATTGGCTGCAACTACTTCCAGACTTTCTTTGAACATAAAGTGCAACAAATGTGCAAACGCAGTATCATATATATTTATACTTTCCCATAAGGACCCAACGTGGCACGGTGTCACATGAACTTTAATGGTCTGGAAAGCTCCTTATAAAGCTTTAGCCTTTATTTTATCTCATTATATTACATGTCACTTGTTAGACGCTTTTATCCAAAGCGACTTACATACTCAATACTGTGGACAATTCCCACAGGTGCACTTTGGGGTGAAGTGTCTCAGGGACACAACGACATGTGCAGTGGAGTTTTCTGCCACACGCAACAACAGGCTGGCTAACAGTTGTTTGCTGAAGTTTTTAAAGGAGAAACATATTAAGTGTTACTGAGGGTTAGAAGGGGGGCTTTGATATAGTTTATTTGTCCCATTTTAGTACTCTAAGTAGGTCTAAATGATTTGTAAAACATAAGTAGTTCATTCTATTTAGACTGATATTGCTGTTGAGATATTATTAATGATATTGGAGGGAGAAATTCTTTTTTAACTATCATGTTGGGATTTTTATACAATATAATACAGTTTTACATCTAAGCAGAGGCTCATGCAATATTAATATCGCACAACCCCTTATTAAGATTCTGATAAAATCACAATTAATTGTTCATGATAACCACTCTCACGCCTCCCTCCCACAATCTCATGAAGTCCCTAACACTGAGCAGTCTGGTGGGTCATGGTCCAGGACATGTGATATTGTGTTGCCATAACAATATAATAAAATGTCTTGGTCAAATTGATATGAAACAACCAATGAGACAAACATCGCTGTGACACTGATGTTCCATCCTGACTTGGAGTGACATATATGCACGATTAAAAATATGGTTATGATCTGCTCAGTTAATTTAGCTGATTCAATTATAGTAAGTTAATATATCCTTTATTCTTCAGTTCAAACAATGTTCAAACCAATTTAAACCAAAAAAGCATCCTCATTAATGAAGTTATGAGTTATTTAAAAAAACTTAAGCTCACTGCTTTATCAGTCAACGTGGCCAGTAATAGATAGGCCACTGACTGTAATGAGGGAAAGACAGTAAAGAGTGCTTGCGGAGTACATTGACATGAAAGACAAGACTGTTATTTTGCAAGGTTTTTATATTAAGAAAATGTGCAAGAGCTATAATGTCCACATTTCACATGTTCACAGTGCAACAAGGAATAGCCTTGACTGGCAACACAAATAGGGACAAACATATTCACTGCAATAAAAAGTTATATAATACAAAATAAAATAAAAGTAAAATACACTAAAGCTCGGTGCTTTAATAGTCTTCTGGAAAGAGTGACTGCCTGTAGGAAAACTGAGATGGTTGCCGTGGGGGGTCAGAGGTCATCGTGTGCAGGTGTGGTGTAGAGGGGTTTGGTGTGTAGGCAGGCTGTGGACTTATATGCCGGTACGGTGACTGTCCCGGGAATTGTCCACCGCTGCTACTGTGGGGTGGCGCATGCATTAATTCCCTCATCAGGGAAAAGCCCTCCCGAATGTTATCATTCATCTGCTGAAAGCTTTCTGCGTTGCGTATGGATGTTTGCTCCATTAGCTCCACCATCCTCCTTTTGAGTTTCAGGTCTTCCTGCACGGCATGGTCAGCTGGAAGCTTTCTCCTCAGGCGGTCACTTCTGTGGCCGTTCAGCTGCACCTTGAATAAACCAGAGAATTTTTTTATTATTACACAATAGGACCATAGCCACCAGATAACATAAGACCAAAGGCATGTTGTGAGTGAAATAGCTTTCAATACCTTCTAGTTTTACAAATACAACAGCTTTCAATACCTTCTACTTTTACAAATACAACAGCTTTCAATACCTTCTACTTTTACAAATACAACAGCCCTCAATACCTTCTACTTTTACAAATACAACAGCCCTCAATACCTTCTACTTTTACAAATACAACAGCTCTCAATACCTTCTAATTTTATAAAGCTTAAACATGTTCAGTTTTTCTGTGGAAGGTACTGTATCGTAGTATGTAGTCCGTTAAACTTGAAATAATGAACATACCTGGAGCAGATCCCTGCGATGCCGTACAACCGCAGCAGCTGGCAGACTTCCGCTGGATTCGCTCGACTCAGGCGAATCGTTGGAACGCTCCAAACTCCGGGGTGAAGTAGACGACTCTTCCAGGTCCCCCGTCTCGATGCCCGACGTAAGGCTGCGCGTAGCAGGCGAGCCACCCCAGACCTCTTCACATAGCTCAAAAAACATGAGCACAACACGTCCTTGGCCACTCCGACGCCCAGTGTCCACCGCATGCCTGTACTTCATGCGGATTTGTTTGAGCTTGGCGGCAAGCTGGGCCTTTGTAATGGCGCCCACGCCGTGAGAGAAATCCTTCCCTGTGTCGGTCGTCGGATACTGCGCCTGAAATAAATCGACTATATCGCTATATTTGGACTTGCAGGACTCCCAGTCAACATTGTCCTGTATTTGAGTGGTTTTGTATTCTAATGTGACCCTAAGTAGAAGTTCTACCTCATCATCAGTCCACGAAAACACTTCCTTTCTTGCATCAGCCATCTTCTACCTTGTTTGTTTGTTTGTTGTGTGCCTTACACATCCGGGGGGGATCTTATACTCGCTGCTTTTGTGGAGGAAGTTACAGCGCCACGTAGAGGCTCCTGCATATGTACTGCAGCTTCTCCAGCGGTTGGAGCTAAACGGAGCGGTCTCGTGTGGGCAGACACTATCCGGATAATTATTGCGTGTGGACGGAAGCCGTTTGCGATTGCGTTTGCGTTAATCCTATGCGTTTAGCCGTTTTCGTCCTCGTGTGGCCGCAGCCTCAGTCTCTGCGGCGGACGCCCCCGTGTCTTGATTGCCAGCCGGCCAATCAGTGGACATGAGGGGATCCTGTCCCGACAGGCTAGCTTGTTGCGCTAACCTTCGGTGGAGGCTCTTCACGGTGAGGCGGGCACAATGTCCGCACGAGCCGGGGTTGTCGATGGCCTCCTGGGCGTGTTCCAGCCCGAGGCAGTACGAACAGATCTGGTGTGAGTCTGTGCCTGACACTTTCAACCCGCAACCGCAGCGCCGAGCCTCCGAGTTCCTGACTCCTCTGGTGTGAGGGAGAGAGGCATCCATCTCGTTCGCCGTGAGGCGTGGAGAGGGTCCGCTCATGACAGGTACGTTCGAGAAAAAAGTGTTTACCGATCTGTCTTTAATCCGGGGGGAAAAGGACAGCGTGGGTCTTTTTCTCTCAAGGATATGACCTGGTATGGTAATATTCCTGTAATCCTTTTCTCCTCCGTGGAAGAGAGAAGAAAAAAAGTGTCCTCGCTACCGTGGTGTCGGCAGTGAGGGGAAAAAACACAAGTTAGCGACTGGTGTGTTGCTAACTTGAAGTCAAAACCTTACCTTACTCCAGAGGAAGAACGGCGAGGTTGACTATAATACTCTTCTGTGAGAGAATAGGGTAGCCGGCTAACGCCCGTCGACCGAAATTAGCTTTGGGTTCAGTCTGTGGACTGTTGAGCTAGCCCGGCTACCGTTAGAGATGTGCTCTGAAGCGAGAAGAGGTGTTTGAATGACGCATGCGTCGTGGCGCAGGCTACTTATAGGGGGTGATTTCCCCTGACGTTGACGTCAAGATCACCAGCCAATCAGGATTGGCGTAATGAGATTGATGCTTCTGTTTGCTCCGCTATGAGGCGCATCCCATAGTGAGACATCGAACGGAGTGTTATGAATGAGAACGTGCATTTATCTAACCGGTTTGTTTCCCACCTCCCTCTGCTCCCAGCGCTCTGCTGCCACACACCGGCCGTCTGCGGAACTGCAGCCGGAGGAACTCGGTACAGCTTGTTATGTGTGTGTACTTGTGCACATAAATAATGTTTCTAATTATTTACAATTCAAAAATATATATGTCCACTCCAAGTAGGGAATGAGTCCTTACCCCAAGTGAAGGAGTTCAAGTATCTCGGGGTCTTGTTCTCGAGTGAGGGAACAATGGAGCGTGAGATGGGCCGGAGAATCGGAGCAGCGGGAGCGGTACTGCAGTCGCTTTACCGCACCGTTGTGATGAAAAGGGAGCTGAGCCAGAAGGCAAAGCTCTCTGTCTACCGGGCCATTTTCGTTCCTACCCTCACCTATGGTCATGAAGGATGGGTCATGACCGAAAGAACGAGATCGCGGATACAAGCGGCCGAGATGGGTTTCCTCCGCCGGGTGGCTGGTGTCTCCCTTAGGGATAAGGTGAGAAGTTCGGTCATCAGGGAGGGACTCGGAGTTGAGCCGCTCCTCCTTCGCGTCGAAATAAGTAGGGAGGTGTTCCAGGCACGTCCAGCTGGGAAGAGACCAAGGGGTAGACCTAGGACCAGGTGGAGGGATTATATCTCTTCGCTGGCCTGGGAGCGCCTTGGGATCCCCCAGTCAGAGCTGGTTGATGTCGCCAGGGAAAAGAAAGTTTGGGGCTCTCTGCTGGAACTGCTACTCCCGCGACCCGACCACGGATAAGCGGGAGAAGATGGATGGATGGATGGAAATATATATTCTGCGTTACTTTAGCCAACACTTTTATAAGGCCACGAGATTAGATAATTACGAAATGTGTAGATAGAATACATATCTTTCAGGTTGTTATTTTGTCATTGTTTAATGTTTTATTTACCTTTTAGTATTTTTATATTGTATCTGAACTTTGGAGAGGAGTTGGGAGACACACGACACATCAAATCACATCTACAGATCAAGACGAAGCGAATGGAAGTACTCCTAGCGTGAACATGTTTGTGAAAACGTGTGAAAAGTCTCCGAAAATCCTAATAATAAGCTCATATTTGAATTCCCCATAAAAAACACATCATTCAGTAAAAACAAGACCCCACTGATCATCTGCTCCCTGATCTCTCTGCGAATTGAAAGTACTTATTGCCGGAGATCGCATGCTGTGGTTTTATTAAATGTGCCAAGTGCTAGGACTGTCTTATGGAAGAAAGCTTTTAGATGTGCAGCTCCACTAATATGGAACAGTCTGCAAAAAGAATAGAAAATTACCAAGCTAGTACCACTACATGTTTTTAAAGCTTGGTTGGATGTGTGACCGGACGTCACGTCTCCTCCCTCTGTGACGCTGCTTGGCACCATGCCAGCGCACCTGCTATTTTGCGCACCTGCTATTTAAGTGGAGACAAATCTGCTCCCTCCCCCTCCGCTTCTCCTTGAATGTGGCCGCGTGGATTGTTTGGCGTGGCAGCTCGCGCATCACACTCTCTACCAGACAGGTAAAACCTCTTGCATTTCTGTCATCTATTCATGGGCACGAGCGACACCCGGCTTGACACTACTCTGTTTTAGCGCAGCTGACGCCCGGTGCGTTTGAGGAGGATTGGCTCCGGAGGTTCCCGGTTTTGCAGTGTTGCAACTATTGGTGAGTTGCCGTTGTCTGCCGTGTTCTCACCTTCAGCTTGGTTCCTCTGGTGTACTGACTGTTATTAATGTCACAGTGGGATTTGGCCGTGGGATTGTTGGGTCTCGCTCTCCCTTCCCTGTGGGCTCTGTGGCTGCAACTGGCCGCACAGGCTGGTATGTATGAACTCCCCCATGGATAACTTTTAATGCAATAAACTTAAGTAGGCTATTCACCAGTCATTTTAAACCACTTTCCAGGGGTGCCATAAACATTCTCCCTTCCTGGTGGGCTCTGTGGCAGCGCCTAGCTGTAAAAGTTGGGACGCCGTAACCACTCTGGTCATCATCCCCCCCCCCCACCTTTTATGGATTTAGAAAAAGATTTTATTGATTTAAAAAATAGTTTTATGTATTGATTTAAATTGACATGCATCCGCTAAGAAAAGTAGTCCGTTGTTACTGTTTGAACTAACGTAACAACGGCAGGAACTGCTTCTATAGTGTTTTTGAGGAGCTTTTTGATTACAGATTTGAAAACATCGTTGCTTGCTTTAAAAGTAGCACAATTCATTATGTCAAACCTTGAAAGATATCCCTGCCCTAATGCCAAAAGTAACTGGCAACTGAATATGTGTCGCCGCAGCTGGGTCATTTTTTTTATAGGGTGCCTTTGGTGTCCCCAGTACAAAATATGTTGTTTTTTGTCTAAATCTGGACAAATACTAATTACATTTAGTTTTTAATGTGTGTTCAATTGTTAATTTATTATTAATACAATGATATGCACATCTAAGTTTTTTATTTTATTTTAAAAGCTTTGGTTAAAGGGATATCGAGGAGTTTTTCCATGTCCCCACTGCTGGTCATTCAACTTAGATCTAAAATATAGCTATTAAAAACAAATTAATTTATAAATATGTTATTATTATTTTATTTAACTAGTCAAAATATATGTAATCAAATGATGTTTTTATTCAAATTGTAAAAAAATAAAGTAAAAAAATAAGGTTTAATGTTCGTCCCCGCTGGTCGCTGTCCACCCTGTTGAGCTGTGTATCTGTCCCTTTAAAAAAAATACATATTTATCAGTGACATCACACCTATGAACTTAGATGACACCAGAGGTGGGAAATTCAACTGAGGTTAGCTGTGTGGGTTTCTACTGCTCTTACAACTGATTTGGATGTTTCTGTAAATTTTGTTTGATGTGTTTGAACATAACATGTCCAACCTGTTAGGCCTAAGTATGAAGGATATTAATCGAAATCTATTATTTTAAAAAGTTTCTTTAAAAAGTGATTGATTCCTCATAAAGTATCCAAGGTCATGCTAGCAAATATGCTAACACAGGCAGGGTAAAGGCTAACTTTAGCTCAAAATGTCCACCCTGTTAGTGTCCACCCTGTTAGGCTTATTCAACTAACAGGGTGGACAACATCCTAACAGGGTGGACATTTAAGTATTGTTTACTTATTACAACATGTGTTAATATTATATTAATATTATTTATTGTTATATTATTATATTACAATTATAACATTATAATACTGTTTTTATAATATAATAAATGATCACCACCATTAGATCTATAGGCACAACACAAACTGCTGCAAAAAATCCTAGGGAAACACTGATGGGTATATTATCTAGTATATTATGTACACAAGGATTATAGGTATAGTACTTAAAGTAATGGCATGCATTTGTATAGGAATGGCACCCCTGATAAGTGCAGCTGAATCACAGCGGTACTACAGAGCACGCCGTGATGCTGACCCAGAGAGAAGACAGCAATACCTTGAAAAAGAGAGAGAGAAATGGAGGAGGGACAGAGAGAAAGGCATAACGATGGGTATTAATGAGGTCTGTGAGAGGGAGAAAAGGGCAAAAAGTAAGAAATGGAGGGGGGCAAAGAAAGCCGCGAGGGCCAACGTTTCCAGAGCCAGGGATTCCCTCAGCACTCCCCCTGCAACTCCCGAGAGTCAGTCAGAACCAGAACCAGGGCCTTCAAGGTTAGTGCAAGTTTATAGGAAATGTACTCGGCATATGGAACACAATACACAGTTTTTAACACTTTTTGAGCTGTTTATAAGGACTTATTATGTTTGCTTTCGCTGTGTGTGTGTTTGTGTTTAGGCAGCGCCTTCAAGGGGAAAAGAGGGCAAGAAATGGAAGGAGAAGACTCCAACATGAGCTAGCCTTTTTAAAAGGCCAAGCTGGATAGAGAGATAAGAAAGAAAGAAAAGTATAAAAAAAGATTTTTACGGTGTAAGAAAAGCTCCTCATCCCCACGTGCATTGGTGAATAGGATGCTACATGATCAGAGGGTTTCTCCACATGTTCGTAAGAGCCTTATTCAGTCTGCCCTAGTTGCGGACATAGCTCAAACATAGCTCAAACATACAAAGCCTCAAGAAGAGAAAGGGTGAAGCAAACAATAGCCAAAGTGGCATGTGGTAGGCTATTAAAAAAGTACAGACTGCAGTCATTTGCATTCAGGGCTCTTGGATTCTCCAAGAAGAGGGGGATGTTCGACAGGGATGCAGACCTTAATACTTTTCAGAGGAAGAAGAGTTCAAGGAGTCTAGAAAGTAAAGCCAGTAGCCTATCCATACCTTCTTTCTTTCGTGATGACGTGAGTCGTATGACAACTGGGCGCAAGCAGACCATCACAGTGAGGAAGAAGAAGATGCAGAAGCGACTGCTTTCTGACACACTCAAGAACCTTCACAGGAAATGTGGATCCGAAAACTCAGACAACGTCTTTTGTCTTTTTTGTGCATGTCGGCCATTTTGGGTTGTGGCCCCTACTGATGCTGATCGGGCCACGTGCCAGTGTAAAACCCATGAAAACCTCCAGTTCATGGCTGACACCCTCTACAGCCATGGGATTGTCGTCTCCAAGAATATTGAGGAGATGGTTGACCGCACTGTCTGTGCCACATAAATGAAAGCTTGCGCCTATGGTGATTGTGTAGAGTGCCGTCTCACCACTCACCCAAACCTTAAATCAGCCACAGAGGAAATTGTACAAGTTGTATAATGGTCTACTGAAAGGACAGGTGAGGAAGAGAGGAAGACCATTACGCTTAAAAAAGAGGTCCAGAGCACTGAATCAGACCTGGTCAGCAAATTTCAAGAGAATCTATTCAAATTCCGTAAGCACCTTTTTAACATCAGGTGGCAATACAGTGCTTACAGACAGCTACGGGAAAGCCAACGAGTGCTTAATCCACATCGATTTCAGCGAGAATTACTCAACGAGTTACAAAAATGTACACTTTAAAAAATTACACTTTAAAATTATAGGGCCTGGAGAGAAGGTCCTGAAGGCCCTGACAGACTTCCACTGGTGTCCACCCTGTTAGACGTATGTCCACCCTGTTATGTTGGTATTTTTCTAGCATAGTTTAATGAAAATATCAAATATCAAGTGTATATTTGTACTTTTATAAAGAAATGAGAGAGGTTGATTATATATTCTAGAAATTTTTCGTAATTCTTATTGTATTTAAGTTTTCTCATGAAAAACAGTGGAAAAATATGCCACGTTGTCATAATCTACACTTGTTTTTCTCAATATATACTACTTAAAACTAATTGGGTATGAAATATATATCTAATTAGAGTTAGGGACATACAACTCTTGTTAAAAAGTCACTTTAATTGTAAGAATGCACTGAAAACTCATTTAAGCAGTTATGTGTATGTCCTTAACAGGGTGGACATATCCCGGGTGTCATGTGTTGTTAATATATCTATATATATATATATATAAAGATTTAGGTGCCTGAGCTTGACCAACATGTTTTTTAGCAAATTAGATATGTCCTTTATAGAATAGAACATAAAAAAGTAGGTAAATCAACTATTTATTTCACCCAACTTGTGAAGTCCAAATGGCACCCTATAAAAAAAATGACCCAGCTATGATGTCTATGTCTGGACCGCTGCGTAAAAAGGAGGGTTTCTGACCCATTACTTCTCTTCTTACTTCTATAAGAATAAAACACGGAGGACGGAGATCTCTTTTTGTCCCCCTCTTCTCCCCGCTGCAGCCTAGCAGTTGATCTCAAAGCACGCTCCCCTCTCCTGCAGGGAGAAAAACTATATTTATATACTTTATATAGGTTGATACAGTAGCCCCTTTTTTAAATAGTTTTTATAGGTGTTGCCATTTGTTTTGTGTAGCGTGGTTCTACAAGCAAGTCAATGCATTCATTGGGTGGTATCAGAGAGTTACACGGGTCTGTAAATGCAATGAAAACAATTGGCCACAGCAAATAATTTATATTAAACATGTAATTTTTACTTTTGAATACTTTAGTACAAAGGATGTCTTGAATAATTTAAGTGATATATGTGTACACATATAAATCATTAGTCAAAACAGGGCTACATTTGATTTAATTAAAAGGTATAATATGTGGTAAACTGAAGAGCCCTTTGGGAGCCGAAAGAGCCGGCTCTTCTTGGTGAGCCAAATGATCCGGCTCAGCAAGAAGAACCGGAATTCCCATCACTAGAACAATGACTTCTTCTGCGAGGATTTATAAAAGCAGCTGGAATCCCTTAAGTTGCTATTGGATAAAAAAAGTTAGGAAACGCCCCTATAGGAAACGCCTCCTTGCTGCGGTCTGCAGCCAGACCCATCTCAGTGTCACGGGTGATTTTTGATTTGACCCCTTCCTCCCCGTTTTGTTAATTGCCGCCGTGGTAAGCCCCAGCACTGTCCTTCTGCCTCCTCCCTGGAGAACTTTTAGAATATTATATTGTGTATTATTAGGAATACAATTATGTGCTAATAAAATAACAATTGTTGTAATATCTTTTATACTGTCTCTGCCTGTGGTGTTCAAACGAACCTGATTGCCTTTTATGAAATTGTATAACTTTAGTTTTTAGTAATTTCCTGGGGGCGAAACTCCCCCAGGTGGCGTTGTCAGCAAACCGAGAGTACCTACATGAAACCCACACCGCCACATTCTGGCGTTGTCGGCAGGATCACCACGTTAAAGGGGCAGAGACAAGTTTTTGTTTAGTTTTCTTACCTTTTTGATGTTTAGTTTCAGCAGTAAGTGTCTTTTCCCATATATGAAAGTGTAGAGCCAAAACAGCAGTGTGTAATATAGGGATCCCTCTCTTCATACCATTTTGTGTGGCTTTGGTGTAGCTTTCCTCAGTTGTTATGGAGGACGAGATGCAGCAGCTCCGCGAGCTAGTGATGCAGCTTAAGGCAGACAACGAGAGACTTCGTCAGGAGCATGCTGCTTTGCGGATGGACTCTGGTGGTGTTTCTTCTGCGCCGGGTCGTCCTGACCTGTATGCAGGTGTCGCTGCTGCTGAGCGGGTTATTGTTATTCCAAGGGATCGTAAGTGTCCCATGTTTAGTGGCAAGACAGGCATGGGCGTAACTGAATGGATAGAAGAAGTACAGGCATGTGTGTGTGCCCGCCATCTTTCTGCTGCGGACCAAGCCCTCTACATATTTGATCATTTGGAGGGAGAGGCGAAGGAGGAGATCAAGTTTCGCCCTAGGCTAGAGCGAGGAGACTCAGACAGAGTGTTCACCATCTTAAGGGAGCTTTATGGTTGTGCTCAGTCTTATGTTACCTTACAACAAGCTTTCTTTTCTCGGCACCAACTTGAAGGTGAGACCCTTCAGGAGGTCTCCTTAGCCCTCATGGCTTTAATGGCTCAGGTTGAGCAGCATGCACCTCATGGGATGCCCAATGCAGATGTTCTCCTTCGGGATGAGTTTATTGAGCATGTGCTGGACAGTTCTCTCCGCCGGGAGCTTAAACAGCTTGTTCGTCGCCAGCCTACAGCCACCTTGTTGGAACTTCGTGGCGAGGCTATTAGGTGGGAAAGGGAGGGTCTTCCAGGGGGTACTAGAGGGCGTAGCTCCTCTCTGCCATCAGCTTATGGTCTTCAGTATGGAGTGCAGGGTCGCTTCCAACCCCCCCAGGTTCACTTTCAACCCCCCCCTCAGGTCAATCCACCTGGGCCAGGGTTGGGTGAGTTGATGGATCTTATGAAACGTCAACAGGAGCAGCTGAACACACTTACCCAGACTGTAGCCTCCCTGCAGATGCCTCGCTTCCAAGGCCAAACTTCTAGTAGTGGTCCTTTAATATGCCGAAGGTGCCAGCAGGCTGGACATCTTGCTCGGGAGTGTGATGGTGTGCGGGCTCCCCCCCGACATCGTAGTAATTCTGTTGCTGGCGTTAACTCCAGTGCTTCTCTGCCAGCCCATCCCTCCTACCGGTCGGAAAACTGAAACCCACTGAGCTGCCGAGCCACAGCTCAGTTGGGGAGTCTACAGGTTCACTAGAAGGTGCTGCAGCTGACTTAATTGGCTCTTGTCCAAACATTAATGTTATGATCGGAGGTGTAACTGTCCCGTGCTTGGTGGACACTGGTTCCATGGTGTCCACAGTCACTGAGTTTCTTTTTGGAGAAGTTTGCACCTTGGGGCGTTGATCGCCTTCGCTCTTGTCACTGGCTACAGCTGCGAGCAGCTAACGGCTTAGCCATTCCATACATTGGCTACTTGGAACTTGATGTAGAGCTGTGTGGTAAAGTGATGTCCCGTTGTGGGATCCTGATCGTTAAGGACCCCCCTGGTGCTGTGTCTCCTGTCCCTGGAATCATGGGGATGAATGTGATTCGTCGCTGCTATCGAGAGCTCTTCGGGGCCTTTGGCTCTTCTCTTTTTGACACACCCATCGTGTCACAGGCACCTGTTGCTGTCATCGCAGCGCTACAGGAGGTCCACCAGTCTCCCGCTCAGGTTCCAGGGAAACTCACTGGCATTGCGAGGGTCTGGGGAAAGCATGCAGTGCGCATACCCGGAGGGGTGATGAAGCTGGTTGCTATACCTGTCCTGAACAGCTTTCTGGTCAAAGTGCTCTCTTCGAGCCCCCAGAGTCGGGCTTACCAGCTGGGCTGCTCGCCTCACCATGCCTCGTACAGGTTGTCCGGGGTACAGCATACGTCCCTGTGGTCAATGTGGGGACGACCGAAGTTCTGCTTTACCCACGTACTGGTCTTGGTGTCTTGAGTGCTGCCCAGGTTGTCAGCCTTCCCGCAGGTGTGACTGAGGTGGGGTCATCCTTTGCAGCTGTTTCCTCTCAGACAGCTGCCCCCTCAGTGCACGATAGGTTAGATACATTGGACATGTCTTCATTGACTGAGCGGGAAAAGACAGGCGTAAAGTCTTTGTTGTTCAGGTACCAATCTGTCTTCTCAGCCCATGATGGAGACTTGGGCTGTACAACTCTCATTTCGCATGACATCCCCGTACTTGATGATGTGCCTGTCCGACAGAGGCACCGCCGCATCCCTCCATCGGAGTACGAAGCAGTGAAGGCCCACATTAACCAACTCTTGGAGTCCCAAGTCATTAGGGAGAGCTGCAGCCCCTATGCATCACCAATTGTTCTGGTGAGGAAAAGGGATGGGAGCTTGCGCTTGTGTGTTGACTACCGCCTCCTCAACAGCAAGACCAGGAAAGATGCCTTCCCCTTGCCTCGCATTGAGGAAACCTTGGATGCACTTTCTGGGGCCTGCTGGTTCTCCACCCTTGACCTAGCCAGTGGTTACAATCAGGTTCCTATGGCAGAGCAGGACCGGCCCAAGACCGCTTTCTGTACACCTTTTGGCCTCTTTGAGTTCAACTGCATGCCCTTCGGGTTATGCAATGCCCCTAGCACCTTCCAGCGGCTGATGCAGAGGATGTTTGGCGACCAACAGGGCCAGTCGCTACTGTTCTATCTTGATGACATCATCGTCTTCTCATCCTCTGTTGAACAACATCTGCAAAGATTGGAAACAGTGCTCGGTCGGCTTGAGAAAGAGGGCCTAAAGGCCAACCTTCAGAAATGTGTCTTCTTCAAACAGGAGGTTGGATACTTGGGCCATGTCATCTCCAGCCAGGGTGTCTCCACAGACCCTAAGAAGATTGAGGCAGTGGCAAATTGGAAATGCCCTCGTCATGTTTCAGAGCTGCGCTCCTTCTTGGGTTTTGCCAGCTATTACCGTCGCTTTGTAGAGGGTTTTGCAAAGTTGGCAGGACCTCTGCATCAGTTAGTGGCAGAGCTGGCAGGCACCAAGTCAAAGAGGAGATCAAATCAACTCTTGGATGCGGCATGGACACCTCAGTGTGAGGAAAGTTTTGAGTCCCTGAAATCCAAGTTGGTCTCGGCTCCATTGCTGGCTTATGCAGACTTTTCACGCCCCTTCATCTTGGAGATTGATGCCAGTCATAGTGGCCTTGGGGCTGTCCTTTCCCAGGAGAAGGACAGGGTTGTGAGACCGGTGGCTTATGCCAGCAGGGGTCTTCGGCCCACTGAGCGCAACATGTCAAACTATAGTTCCATGAAGCTGGAATTCCTTGGGCTCAAGTGGGCTATGACCGAGAAGTTTCGAGAGTACCTACTGGGGCATAAGTGTACTGTCTACACCGACAACAACCCGTTGAGTTACATCCAGTCTGCCAAACTGGGCGCCACGGAGCAACGGTGGACGGCCCAGCTTGCGTCTTTTGACTTTGTTGTCAAATACCGCTCTGGCCCAGCAATGGGAATGCTGACGCACTTTCACGGCAGTATGTGCCTGGTACTTTGCTCCCTGCCAACCTTCACCAAAACCCATCCTCAGGTCTTGTGGTGCCTGCAACTCAGTCTTCGGTCTCGGTTCTTCCAACCCACTCGGCAACCGATCTTCGTGCCTGGCAGGAAGATGACCCACTCCTCGAAGAAGTGTTGGTGTTTTGGCGACGTAAGGCTCAGCCTACCTCGGCGGAGAGGCAGCAGCTTCGCCGTCCAGTCATGGCGCTTTTGCGTCAATGGGACCGCCTTGTGGAGAACGACTGAGTCCTTTTCCGACGAGTGTTCCGCCCTGATGGAGGTGAAGAATATCTTCAGCTCATTTTGCCTGCTGTTCTCAAGCAGGAAACATTGAGGCAGTTACATCAAGAGCATGGCCACCAAGGAATCGAAAGGACTACGGAGTTAGTCAGACAACGATGCTATTGGCCGGGAATGTCCTCAGATATCAAGAGCTGGGTCCAGGAGTATGAACGTTGCCAAGTGGCAAAAGACTCGGGGCATGTACCCCATAGCTTTATGGGCCACTTGCTTGCCTCACGACCCAATGAAATCTTGGCAATAGATTTCACCTTGTTGGAACCCTCCCGGAACGGGCTGGAGAACGTCCTTGTCATGACTGACGTGTTCAGCAAATTCACAGTGGCTGTCCCCACTCGGGACCAACGGGCCTCCACTGTGGCCCAAGTCCTGACCTATGAATGGTTTTATAAGTTTGGGGTCCCAAGCCGTCTTCATTCGGACCAGGGAAGGAGCTTCGAGGGTTCTTTGATCCAGCAACTTTGTTCTCTGTACGGTGTTGCTAAATCCCGTACTACCCCCTACCATCCTGCGGGTAACGGGCAATGCGAACGGTTCAATAGAACCCTCCATAACCTCCTTCGCACCTTACCAGCATCTCGCAAACATGATTGGGCTTCCTGTTTGCCTCAGGTGCTGTTCTGTTACAACACTACGCCCCATCAGGGCACTGGTGAAACACCGTTCTATCTGATGTTTGGACAGGAACCTCAGCTTCCTATAGACTTTCTCCTGGGTCGAGTCCAGGAGCCGGTACTTGGCGGGGTACAGGACTGGGTGGTCGAACATCAAGCCAGGCTCAGAATTGCTTTCGAGGGTGCTCGTGAACGGTTGTTGGCTGCTGCTGGCCGCTGGAAAGAGCGGCATGACCAGCGAGTCCGAGAGGCACATCTCCCAGTTGGCCAAATGGTTTATCTGAGGAACCATGGGGTTAGAGGGCGGCATAAAATCCAAGATCTCTGGAGCTCTGTGGTACACCAGGTCGTGAAGGCGCCATCTGGTGAAGGAACAGTCTATACGGTGGCCCCAGTGAATGACCTACAACGAGTCCGAAATGTCCACCGGGACATGTTGAAGGCTGTGGTTCGTCCTGAGGCCACCGCTTTTCCGCCCAGGCCTCCACCTCCACCCGTGTCGACTGTCTTAACAGATCACTCCTCTGCCGATAGCGACCTTTGGCTGTTGGTTCCGGAGACTCACTCTTCACCACCTGCAGTAGCTCCAGGTGCTTCTTGTCCCTCTGTTGCAACCCCTTTGCAGGCCAGGCCTGTTCAGGAAGTGCCTCACCGTGCAGGTTGCCTCCTCCCAGGTCTTTCAGTGTCCCCAACCGATCAGCCCAGTACTAACCATCAGGCTGTGCGTCGAACTGTTCGCCCTACGGCTGGCCACCACTCAAATGTCCACCATCTTCCTCGGTCTACAGGCCCTCAGGACAACGTAGCGAGTCCACTTCGGGCCCCCGTGTCTAATTCCCAATCTGCCGTTTTCAGGCCTTGGTGCTAGCCTTCTCATATTCACCGTCGGGTCGACGATGCAAAAGTGGGGGGTAGATGTGACCGGACGTCACGTCTCCTCCCTCTGTGACGCTGCTTGGCACCATGCCAGTGCACCTGCTATTTTGCGCACCTGCTATTTAAGTGGAGACAAATCTGCTCCCTCCCCCTCCGCTTCTCCTTGAATGTGGCCGCGTGGATTGTTTGGCGTGGCAGCTTGCGCATCACACTCTCTACCAGACAGGTAAAACCTCTTGCATTTCTGTCATCTATTCATGGGCACGAGCGACACCCGGCTTGACACTACTCTGTCTTAGCGCAGCTGACGCCCGGTGCGTTTGAGGAGGATTGGCTCCGGAGGTTCCCGGTTTTGCAGTGTTGCAACTATTGGTGAGTTGCCGTTGTCTGCCGTGTTCTCACCTTCAGCTTGGTTCCTCTGGTGTACCAACTGTTATTAATGTCACAGTGGGATTTGGCCGTAGGATTGTTGGGTCTCGCTCTCCCTTCCCTGTGGGCTCTGTGGCTGCAACTGGCCGCACAGGCTGGTATGTATGAACTCCCCCATGGATAACTTTTAATGCAATAAACTTAAGTAGGCTATTCACCAGTCATTTTAAACTACTTTCCAGGGGTGCCATAAACATTCTCCCTTCCTGGTGGGCTCTGTGGCAGCGCCTAGCTGTAAAAGTTGGGACGCCGTAACCACTCTCCCCACTTCTGGTCATCACCCCCCCCCCTACCTGCTGTTTTGGCTTGGCGAGCTCTCGCACCGAGCTGTGGCGTCATCTAAATTGACAGGCCCTGACTACTGCGTGTTGGACTGTCACTAGGGCCGTTTTGAGGTCGCGGAATTTCAAGGACACTTATTGTTTAGTTGATTTCTTTTGATTAGCTGTTTTCTGCATCATGTTTTGAGTACATTCAGAGTATTTTGTTATTGTGTGATTTTGTTTATTTTCTTTTGTTAAATTAGTTTACTCAAGTTTTTGTTGTTTACGGTTATTTAGATTTGGTTTATTTGAGTTGTTTTCCTTTTTGTTTATTCATCTCCAACCACGTTTTATCATCTTACTGATTTTTAACTGTTTCTCTTGTGCCGGACAGGTGCTGTGGGCTCGAGGCGGCAAACCCAATCCCTGGTGGTGGTGTTCTTCACGTGTCCGTTTTGTTTGATGTGCAGTGTCACGGGTGATTTTGATTTGACCCCTTCCTCCCCGTTTTGTTAATTGCCGCCGTGGTAAGCCCCAGCACTGTCCTTCTGCCTCCTCCCTGGAGAACTTTTAGAATATTATATTGTGTATTATTAGGAATACAATTATGTGCTAATAAAATAACAATTCTTGTAATATCTTTTATACTGTCTCTGCCTGTGGTGTTCAAACGAACCTGATTGCCTTTTATGAAATTGTATAACTTTAGTTTTTAGTAATTTCCTGGGGGCGAAACTCCCCCAGGTGGCGTTGTCAGCAAACCGAGAGTACCTACATGAAACCCACACCGCCACAGATGCTACACAATCAGATGCTGTTGGCACCTGTACATGTGGATAGATATGTTGTTCTGTTGTTTATGTTTTGCCTTTGATGTTATTCCATCCCATTTATCTCAACTCAAGTTAGTATTAAATGCAGACAACTCCAAACTCATGATATTCTCAAATGGCAAAAAGTTAACTTCTTTTCTCCCCAACATTTGTACTGTTCAAGGGACTGACATTTACATTGAAAGGGTCACTACATACTGTTAGGAGATTTGGTAGACAACTTGTCCACTTTCTTAAATCTCCTCGCGTTCCTACACGAGCCATTATCTTACAGGAAGGAAACCCAGAACCTACAAGTAACCGTTTAACAATAATCCACTTTAATGGTAATATACAATGCAATACAATCAAGTACAATCAATACAGTACAAATTACATACAGTTCTGTGGGATCCCACATTTACCTGATACTCACGTGAGCCAGCCAGCCAGCCAGCCAGCCAGCCAGCCAGCCAGCCAGCCAGAGGAGAAAGAGACCGAACACAGCGGGGTTTCTGTCTATATCCCTCGCTGACCCAAGGAGGAGCTATCTGCGCCTCCCTTCCAGACCAGTGATTGGCTGCCCAAATTATCATCAACACCCCACATCTTAAGTCCCCAATCCCAGTGGCTCAGCTTCCTTATCACAGGGATCTGAGATGACTATGTCAACTCCACACCTTCCCCCTCTTCCTTTGTCCTCACAAAACCACATGTTAGCAGGCCCAAAACCAGCCCAGTTTTCTACACAAATCATTTTCCCTTTTTAAGCATCTTGATAGTTTACTAACCTGAATACATACAAATATTTCTTTACAATTCCCTCTTTTGCACTCTTAAAAAAGAGAGTGCAATTTACACAAGGCACTTGCAAAAAACTGCATCCTTGTCTGCTGAGTCTCCATACTTTTTATTCTCAGTGTCCACAGTGAAGGGCACTCCGTCCAGGCTCTCGTTGCAGATGACGCAGCGGAAGCAACCGGGGCGGTAAGACTTCCCCAGGGCCTGCCGGCCTGCATGTCCATGATTAGATGTCCACCTGCGTTGCACTTGTCTGCAGACTGCTGGAACCCAGAGTACAGAAATTCCTCTTCACAGAAAACCCTTCCTGCGTCATAGTAGAACGCCTTCCCTCTCAGCCTTCGACTACAGGCGCTGCAGGTGAAGCAGCTGTCATGGTAGAGGCTGCCCATAGCTTGGCAGGCCTGGCTGGCTCCATACACCGTCTTGTTGCACTTAACCCACACTCCTGTTTCAGCGGAGAGTGGAGTCCCCTGTGCCGTCCTGGCTTGCCGTGTCTTTGTCCCCTCTGATCCGCTGATGGCGGCTTCCGAGTCGATGCTGAATAGATGTCCTCCCGATCTTCCTTCTCCGGTCCGATGATGATGCCTCTCGGGACGACTGCTGGATGGATGATGGATGTCCTTCTCCTCCAATCCGCTGATGACAGCCTCCGAGTCGACCTCCCTGATGAGAGCCCGATCCGTCCTGATGTCGTCTAGGGTCCTCGCAGGTGTTTTCCCCCGCCGCACACTGGCTCCGCACAGTGGTACCAGTTGTCCCCCTTTTGGCATCAACAACCTGTGTGGAGAAATCTGATACAAATCCCTCAAGCCTACGCTCCGGGCTCTGGGGCCCTCGGCTGTTTAACCCACCAGTGCGTGGCAACTTGGAGCCTGTTGGTGGGGTGTCTTAAAACAACAGACGTGTGTGCACAGGTTTTCTAAATTAATTGTGCTGCTTCAGAATCTTGGACTGTGCCCACTAAATAAGAACCCCAACATCTTTAGGTAAACTAAATAACATATTTCAATAGCTCTGAATTTCTGACAAGCATCTGTATTTATTTTTAAATGAAATCCCTGAGATCCCATTAAAAATCTAAAAATATGATTTGAACTGCTAATGTTTCTGGTAAAGAAACACACTAATCTTATGGATTCAAAAACAACCAAAATCACAATACTAACAAAGTGAATGGCTTCCTGGTGATACTGCTTCTACCCGTCAGTGCTTAGATATTATCCCACTGAAAAAATGAATACAGAATTCCCACCAACTGTCATTAAATGTAGATGAAATGTATATCCCCATAATGACCTAAACAATAAAGTCTATGGCTTTTACTTCTTTACCAGACTAGTTACATGATGTTGTCCAAATCACATTGTGTCTCATTACATTACTATGTTTTAGCTTAACTGTAAATATGTTCTTTCTACATTTCAAACCTCAGTTACTTTAATACCTGTTGAAACATTAGTTGACACATTACTCACCGGTCAGCCTCTCCAGTATTTCATTCTGGACTTACATCTCTCTGGCAGCCCCTTGGCCACTCATTCTCTACCTGTGTTACCTGCTATAACTCAATCAATATTA
Organism: Pseudochaenichthys georgianus; assembly: GCF_902827115.2. Classification (NCBI taxonomy): domain Eukaryota; kingdom Metazoa; phylum Chordata; class Actinopteri; order Perciformes; family Channichthyidae; genus Pseudochaenichthys; species Pseudochaenichthys georgianus. The sequence goes on along the minus strand of NC_047507.1, from coordinate 23,681,911 downwards.
GAGACATGTCAACATTCACCAAACAGCCTCTTATCCCCAAATATGGAGCAGGTCAATTCTAAAACTGTCAATCAATGGTCAGATTGAACAATGGAGTTGGGCAGCAGGTTCCTTTCAGTCCCTAAATGAAAAATGTACATTGTAAAGTTTACACTCCCCCTTTTTTACACATTCTCTCATGTGTAAACAAAAACCTGTATGGGAAGAAAACCTTCAGGTCATAATGGATTATAAGACAATACCAAACATTTTTCCCAGTAAACACTTGAGAGTGTTTCTCTCCATCATTCAGTCCTAAAAGAAACAGAATTCCAAATTTCCTAGTTTGAGTTTCACATTCTGCAAACAGCCACCTCCTGTGGGAGTGAAACATCATGAAGCAGATTAGATACGGTTTCCCCTTTTGTGCAATGTTAGGAAAGCTCTCATTTCACACATTATTATCACACAAAAATAATGTGTTAGTCCAAAACATGCTTGATTAGTCATCGTTTCAAATCACGCAGTTGCACTGATCAGGTGCAGACATACACACACTCACACTCACACTGTCAGGTTGTAAAGTCAGGTTTGGTCAGGTTCACCGCAGAGTCAGTCATTGACAGTGCCTTCCCAAGTTACCCTGTCGGTCAGTTGGTCTCAGTCTTTTTGGCCATGTGTTGTGCTCTGCAGAGACTTTGATGTTCCAGCACAGGCCAGCATCCTCCGTCTATACAAATCTGTATATATGGAGCGCCATCATTTATTAATTCACAATTACAACTATAATGTTCAAGATATCTCCAACCCCTCCTTGCTGTTTCCCACATTCCCTGAAAAGTGTCTAGCCAAAAAAAGGTCACTTCCTTATTGTACTATTACTATTACTGCAATTCATTTACACCTAATTAGTATTAAAATGACTAATAGATCTATTTCAGAAACATGTGTACATCACTATCTTGTGTCAAAACATTACTAGGATCTGTAAAGCTCTGCTATTTATTCCATAACTCATTCTATCAATTTATCTTCAATTCTGGTGCACTTAAAGAACAATGTTACCCTCTTTCACAGTGCGTGGAACTCTGGGTGTCTGAACATGAAACCAGTACCTCAAATTGAAATACTATATTTTGTTTAGAACCAGCTTTCCCTTCAACATGACCTATATAAATAAATATTTATCTGATCTTATAGAGCTGTTACTAAAACTCTCCCTTTGAACTGATCAATACTGTAACAAATTAAAACACTACCAAATTCACACACGAATAAAAAATCCAGTGCATACTTCCTTCATGCCCCCCCCCTTTTTTTTAATCAGTGTGTATTAGACTGATTTTCCACTTCCCTTTAATAGTTCCCCTCTTTTCCGCTATTTTTATTTACCACTTGACTAATTTATGGGCCATACATCTTCTTATCTTCACTTATTTATCAAGTCAATTCAAGTTCTTTACAATACATTAGTAGATACCTTGTGGAGTCTTCACAATAACTAAATCCCCTCTAGGATATGAAATCCATTCATCTTCAAGCAGATACTATGTCCTTATTTATGTTTTGTTCACGATAACAATGGTATAACAACCACATGTCATCCATTCTGGTCCACCTAAAAACCAATGTTAAACTCTTTAGCAGTGTGTGGAACCCTGGATGTCCGAACATGCAACCATTCCTCCCTCCTTTATCAAGGATTTAAAAACAGAAGTCATTTCATATTTCCCATGGTAATAACTATGCTACAATGGTGAAATCAATTATTTAGATTGGAATACTATATCTGGCTTGGCACCAGCTCTCCCTTTAACATTATCCATACAGATAAAGATTTGTCTTATAGAGTGGTTCCTAAAACTATCCCACTACTTTATTCACACGTGAATAAAAATGTCAAAGAATATTATGTTAACCTGATGAAAAGATTGAAGAATATGGTTGTATTCTGAACCCTCAGTGTGTTCTCATTCTACTCTAATAGTTTACTGCTATTTTTAATTTAATAAATCTTTCTGTCTTTACGTATTTATGCTTTAAATGTGCTTTTTGTGAATAAGTGTGTTTATGTGCAAACTCACTCATTCCCGTTTTCCTTTTCTCCTCCTCTGGTTTTCTCAAGCCGTGACCCCGGCCTCCTCACTTCTAATCGACCATGCCAACTCCTCTGATTCTGTGTTCTCTTCAGTCCATCCGCTGTAACTTCATCCGCTGTCAGCCATTGGCCCAGTTACATCTGCATGCACCCTCATGCCAATGTTCTTGCACTGCTTTACATTTCATCTCCTCCTTTACAGTCTCCCTGCTGTTTTTATGGAGGGCGGATTCTGCTCATCTCCCACCCTTTGCTCTTGTGCTCAGCTTGGAACTTCATGGTCCCGTCTGAGGGACCGATGAGCGTAGATTTCTGCCCGTCAGCATGCTGTTTGGTTCTGGATGCCACAGGTGGAGATAGTTCTGGCTGCAGTTGTTGTTTCAGCTCTGGTTCTCTGTCTGTTCGATGGAGAAGGAGGAGTCTCCTGTTGGGTTAGGTGTTTTGTCTGCTTGGAGGGTCGGGATCTTAGCCTTTTCTAACTCAGAGGGGGAGTCCAGGTCTCGGGACGCATTACCTATAAAAATCTAGCACACTGAGGTTAAATAAATCCAACCCTTTCCACTCTGACTCTTTGTAATCATACTATCTGTCTTAATTGTTAAATGCCATCTAAACAACCTAATTGATGTCTACAAATGATATTACAAAAACCCACTCTAAAAATTGTTTCATCCATTGCTACATATGTACCCAACATAACTCTTTCAGGAAAACATTTTCTCCTATACATTGAAAAACGTACATGTTTCCAGCATCACATATTCCACACACTACGAAAGAACATCTACATATTTTCTCCAATATTTTAAGCTAGTGTCTATAACAAGATTATCATGTGTGACATAATAATCAGATGTCTTGTTTGCTAACCAAGAATATTAAACTTTAAAATGTCTTTTGGCCAGTTGAAGTCCTGCTTACTTCATCCTTAAACTCTACTTTAATTTGAAACCAAAAAAGGTCACCATGATCCTATCTCTATATCAAAGTTCAGACAAACTGATGATTTATCTTCAGAAACCATGAGGAATGACTCATAAAACACTATTTTCCCTTACTTCAGTTCTAAATCAAATGAGCCAGACAGGAAACCCCCTTTAACCACTTGCTTATCCTATTATTTTGATCAAAGTTGTGTTACAAGCAGGTTAGATCTGTAATGAATTAAAATCAATATTTAAAGACGCAATATAAGTTAAATATATTGTTAAGGTAATTACTGTTTTATTGTGAAGGCATCTCTGGCGAACAGCGGCCTTTGGCTTTTATTTTGAAAGGCCGTTCCGGAACAGCCGTGTTCCTAGAAACACGGCGAATTGACAATCGTTCTAATGCATTAACTATAGTCGTGAAAGAGACAAGGAGGGGGAAGGCGTGTGGAAGTAAGCAATGAACTGAAAATGCCACCAATCCTGTTCTAACGTGATGGCGCACATTGAAAACCTAAACGGGCATAAGTACCCCTGTCTTTTGTACCATTACATTTACCAACATAAAACAAGGTCTTTACTCATCAACAATGACAACCTACAGACAGCTTATTTATTTAAATATACAAGCCTTTTCTTTATCCCCCTTTTTGATTCCACTTAAAATCAATCTCTTAATCTGTTCCCATTGCTCCCGATAACTCCCTGGAATTTCAGAATTGTCTTTACTATTCTGACGCAATATATTGACTTCGCTTTTATTTATCTGACTTAATTAACGTGCTTCCCCCCCTTTCAGCCACTAGATGGCAGCAGCAGAGCACAAATGAGCTTCACTCTTCTGAGCGAATGCCTGATTACCACAGACAATCGCTCACACAGGTTATTTAGGTAAAAATCACACAGATTTATTCCCCGTACAGTTTGTCCGGCCTGATAACGTGTTACATATGTCGTCACGCAGGACTCTCTGCCTACCTTGCGATCAACGTTATGTTTACGTCAGCCTTTCAAATTAATTTTTACAGACAAGGGAAACGGGAGCCGGTCTCGTCACAATGTAGGTGACGTTAGCGCTCTCTCCCAAGGATTTAACAGAATAGCAGTCCATTGATACTTTCGCTTATTCGATCTCAGACTGCTATTTTACCCCCAGTTATAAACGGCGGACCGATCTCAAATATCGACCATCCAGGTTTCGCCGTCTGGGACTTGCACCCAAAACTCACGAACTGCACCGCTCCTACGCCACTTCAGGACTAAACTACCTGAAGATCCACGCAAACTGCTCTAATTTCTTGTTACGCAGGACTCTCTATACCTGACGATCAACGTTCACGTGTTATATATAACTTTCCTAACATGGTATAAAATATGCATTGTATACTCCATTCAAACTTCAAAAACACTCTGAAACCTTCCACAGCCCTGTCTACACGGAAACGTCGGGTCACCATTTGTTAGGAGATTTGGTAGACAACTTGTCCACTTTCTTAAATCTCCTCGCGTTCCTACACGAGCCATTATCTTACAGGAAGGAAACCCAGAACCTACAAGTAACCGTTTAACAATAATCCACTTTAATGGTAATATACAATGCAATACAATCAAGTACAATCAATACAGTACAAATTACATACAGTTCTGTGGGATCCCACATTTACCTGATACTCACGTGAGCCAGCCAGCCAGCCAGCCAGCCAGCCAGCCAGCCAGCCAGCCAGCCAGCCAGCCAGCCAGCCAGCCAGCCAGCCAGCCAGCCAGCCAGCCAGCCAGCCAGCCAGCCAGCCAGCCAGCCAGAGGAGAAAGAGACCGAACACAGCGGGGTTTCTGTCTATATCCCTCGCTGACCCAAGGAGGAGCTATCTGCGCCTCCCTTCCAGACCAGTGATTGGCTGCCCAAATTATCATCAACACCCCACATCTTAAGTCCCCAATCCCAGTGGCTCAGCTTCCTTATCACAGGGATCTGAGATGACTATGTCAACTCCACACCTTCCCCCTCTTCCTTTGTCCTCACAAAACCACATGTTAGCAGGCCCAAAACCAGCCCAGTTTTCTACACAAATCATTTTCCCTTTTTAAGCATCTTGATAGTTTACTAACCTGAATACATACAAATATTTCTTTACAATACACATATCTAGGTTTTATTATTGATCAGAACTTATCTTTCAAATCACACACTGAAAATTAGGTTTCTCCGTTCAGACAAGGAAACATTTGATCTCTGCAACGTTTTTAGTATCTAGTATCTGCTTTACATGAATGTCTTTACATGAATGTCTTTACATGAATGTCTCTGACCAGTGCCTAAAGAGTTTGGATACTGTGTACCATTGTGCATTGTTTTATTACATATATATATTGTGAGTTTGGAATAAATATGCACTTTATGAAAATTATTAGTTGGTTACTGTTAGTAAAAAACAGTAAGGTTAATACTGGATGTTTGTTACACTTGGATATGTTTTCATTGGACATTCAATACCTTTTATTTATCCAGTTAAAATCACATTGATATCAATGATGTCTTTTTCAAGGGAGACCTGCAGCAGGTTCCACATGAAGACATACAAACATAAACAACAGAACAACACATCTATCCACATGTACAGGTACCAACAGCATCTGATTGTGTAGCATCCAACCAAGTTTTAAAAACATGTAGTGGTACTAGCTTGGTCATTTTCCATTCTTTTTGTAGACTGTTCCATGTTAGTGGAGCTGCACATCTAAAAGCTTTCTTCCATAAGACAGTCCTAGCACTTGGCACATTTAATAAAACCACAGCATGCGATCTCCGGCAATAAGTACTTTCAATTCGCAGAGAGATCAGGGAGCAGATGATCAGTGGGGCCTTGTTTTTACTGAATGATGTGTTTTTTTTATGGGGAATTCAAATATGATCTTATTTTTAGGATTTTCGGAGAGTTTGCACACGTTTTTTCACAAACATGTTCACGCTAGGAGTACTTCCATTCGCTTCGTCTTGATCTGTAGATGTGATTTGATGTGTCGTGTCTCCCAACTCCTCTCCAAAGTTCAGATACTATATAAAAATACTAAAAGGTAAATAAAACATTAAACAATGACAAAATAACAACCTGAAAGATATGTATTCTATCTACACATTTCGTAATTATCTAATCTCGTGGCCTTATAAAAGTGTTGGCTAAAGTAACGCAGAATATATATATTTTTGAATTGTAAATAATTAGAAACATTTATGTGCACAAGTACACACACATAACAAGCTGTAGGCTACTGAGTTCCTCCGGCTGCAAACATTATTTATGTGCACAAGTACACACACATAACAAACTGTACCGAGTTCCTCTGGCTGCAGTTCCGCAGACGGCCGGTGTGTGGCAGCAGAGCGCTGGGAGCATAGGGAGGTGAGTAGACGGATATGACGGATGACGGGTGCGACGGAAATACACCCGAACATATCTGGTACCCCGAACACATCTGGTACCTACATCGGCTCTTTTTGGTGTGAACGCAACATTCCGGAACTAAAGTGAGAAAAGTACTGCGGTGTGAACGTGCCTCAGGTTAAGTTCTCTTTAGCAGGCACTTTCTCTGCCGTGTAGAGGGGCTCCCTGTGGCAGCAAAACGTATACAAAACATAGCCTACTCTTTTCCAGCCTTTTATATTTATACCTCAGACTGATAGAAATGCATGTTAGCCAAGCTAAATCATTCATTATGAATCAATGCAAGCAGATCATGTAGCCTATGAGCACTGTAATCATTACATAGTGGTTTAAAAAACACATTTTCATCAAGATATTGTGTCCCTTACTTAACAATATATTTTACTTTCTAGGAAAAACCATGAATTTTCTTCAAAATATTTCCTTATCTTTAAAATATACCAATAACAAACAATGTAGTCAAACTTTCAAACTACACTTTATTGACCTCATTTGTTTATCAAATAAATGCAGAAAAAGTTTTGTTTAACTTGTGAAAATAGTGTGTTTATGTTAATTACATTTCAATTAATCAACTCTGGTTCAAATTGTAACAAATCATGACATAAGACACGGATACATTTTTGAGAGTATAAAATATAATGCACTATGAGAGATGTATTCTTTAACATCCAAAGTATACAAATAGATTAACTGAACTCCACCTCAACCAGTTACATTGTGTAAAAGCTGTCATTGTGGCAATGTTATATTTATAGAGGGGGGGGGGGGGGGGGAAGAAGAAACAAGCAGCAAGCATTTTTACTTTTGATTCTGCAATTGAACGACCACTACCTAATTCTAACAGAATATAAAGATTGTTTTGTATTTCTGCTTTTACTTAAAGGTGGGGTAGGTAAGTTTCTCGAGATACACTTTTTGTTATATTCCATGGAATGCTCTTAACATCCCGATAGCAATGAATATCTTAAGTGCTTTGACAACAAATCCATAAAAAAATGTCATAAAGTACAACCAATCCGCCTGTCAGCCTTCCATCGGGGCACAAACTTATCTCGTGCCCTCATTGGTCATGTGCGCGTTCGTGTGTGTTGGAGGAGGGGCTCAGATTTTCTCCGGTTGTGTATTTTCAAATTCTAGCGATCTCGAGCCGGTTTTTCAAATGTACCTACCCCACCTTAAGTAAAGGAGAATTTAGTAAAAAAAAACAATAGAGTCTGGCTGCAGACCGCAGCAAGGAGGCGTTTCCTATAGGGGCGTTTCCTATAGTGAACGACGGGAGCCGGCTCTCGCCCGCGAACGAGCCGTTTTTTGTTTTGTTTTTGCGGAGGGATCTAGATCGGCATGAAGGCACATTATGCAATGTGGACATTATCCCGCTTATTACACATGGCCACATTCTCAACAAAGTAACGACATGACTCCCAATAATAATTGAAATGCTTTTATGGATTTAGAAAAAGATTTTATTTATTTAAAAAATAGTTTTATGTATTGATTTAAATTGACATGCATCCGCTAAGAAAAGTAGTCCGTAACAACGGCAGGAACTGCTTCTATAGTGTTTTTGAGGAGCTTTTTGATTACAGATTTGAAAACATCGTTGCAAGCAAACTGGAAAAATCCACACATTTCAACGTTTGACATTTGTCATACTCTGCCATACCATTGCAGCAAAGTCTAGTCTAACCCAGACTCCTGGGTGAGTTAAAAGGTTTAATAATTAACTCCATTGACGTGGTTGAAGAACCTTATCGACTGACTTCAGGCAGACGGGTTTCATGTATTCTACCTCTTTTTGACCTTCAATAGGATAGAAAGACACATCGAAGACAACAGAATGATAGCTCTTGGAGGGAAGATGATACCATGCTACACTGTACAGAGGAACCTGGCATCTATTCAGCGTAAGAATGTTGCTCCTTATTGGTTTGTAATGTTCATTAAACAGATTGTGAGTGAGCAATAAGTTAAAATCATACTGCGGTACTGCATACTGATGCTGCTTTTTCATGAAGGTCTTCTGTAATTGTGATGTATTTAAACACCTGAGATCATGTAATTCTCCCAGGAACAACTTTTATTTAAAGTTTAAAATAACACCAACATATTTTTTTTATCTTCAGGATTAAAATTATGAATTTCTGCCATCTCCAACATAAAGCTCAAGTACCTGGTGAGATAAAGCTGTATAATTTGATATAAACTAAAACAATGAGCTAAGGATGTAGTTATTATTTTAAACCATAAACCAGGGATTAAGTCATGGTTGTTAATTAATCGTAGGGTTAGTGATCTAATCCTGTCCAAATGTCAAAGTGACCTAGAGACCAATGATGAGCGTGTATGTGGGGAAAAGGCCTATGTGAAAAGCTTTGGATAAAATCATCGGCCAAATACATTAAAATGTTAAAATACACAAACCAAAGACACAACAACTAATACTTTGACTTTGGAGCATTTGAAATACCGGTTTCAAATGCTGCACCAACAATTATTTATTAATTCTGAGATTGTATAAAGGAGTACATGTAAAGTATGTAAAAACGTAACTTAAATATAACTTTTTCTTCATTTTAAACGTGTTTGTGCATTACGATCTGAAGTTAAACCATGATTTAATCATAAAAATGTATTCTATAATGTAACTTTTATAAATGCTCTATCACAAGTGTGTTTTTCTTCTACCCGCAGGTGGAGTTCGTTGGACGAGCAGCTGTAGACCAGCCCCGCTTCTGACAGCCTCTCCTGTTCGTGCTCTCATAGATGACAAGATCAGCATCAGAGGACACTTCCTGCCCCCACGGTGTCCCGTCACAGTGTGTGCACAAATGCAAAGTGATGATGGTGACCTGTGGGAAGCATTTGCCCATTTTAATACAAATTTAGATGGGACTGTAAACTGTGAGTCAAATTTTCCTTGTAAAGTATGTTCTGTGTTGGGTTTTATGTTTTAATTTTGTATTATTGTTATTGCAACAAGAATAAGCATTATTCACTTGTTACAATTTCTGAAAGAAGTCGGATTGTTGATGTGAGACAAAAAGTGTTCTTCATAAGAATCATAGGAATATAAAAAAAAAAAGATATATATTTTTTTATTTGTTCCCCTCTTACCTCACTCATGTGCTGTTGACCAATCTAAATAACTTTGGTGTCGCAGGTGAATTTTGATGCACTGTCATTTTGAACATTGAATCTGAATTAACTAACAGGTTGGTGATGTTCTCCATTTTCTGTCTCTCTGTCTCCTTCATAGTGACCAGGGATCCTTCAGTCGGGGGCTCATATTTGGGCCGTGAGCCAATGGGGTTGCTATGGGGACTGCAGCCGGCTCCGGGGGCCAGAGAAGGATTGAGGCAGATGATGAAACAAGCTCCCTGAGAGTTTAATATATAACAACTACCTAAGATGTGGCTGTCATTGATTTCACATGTTCAGTGTTTTATAAAAAAAATGATATCAATATCTCTACAGTAGATGGGTGATCTGACTGAAAATGTGGTCTTTCTTACAGGCTGAGAAAAAAAAAAGTAGAGACTCCATACGTAATGCTCATGTCCTTACTGAAGGGCCATGTTTCACCCAGTGAGAGACCCAGCACCGAGCTTGCTGCTGTAACTTCTGAGCGCTGGTACATGGCACCAGGCGTACGGAGAATAGAGATTCGCCAGAACGGAGTTGTCGGAACGTTGTTTTTACCGCCTGGTGAGCACGATTTTTTACTTTCCCCACAAAATGTAAAAGCTGCAATGGTTCATGTCTGGCCACATGGTGTCGCATTTCACCTCTAATATTGGATCCATGCAAGTGTTTGACACTTATTTTTAATGTATTATTTATTCACATACTGTTGCTAATTTTCTTATATTTCTGCCCATATTTTACACATCTCACATTTGTAATACTGCTGTGGACAGACCTCTGAACAGCACCTACTGTACTGTCTTAATTGTAACTTTTGTTTTTTCTTGTGAAGCATTTTCTGTAAAAGGTGCTATACTAAATACATTTAATACATATTAATATTATTATTATTACTGATTTCCTGCAGGCTCAGGCCCATTTCCAGCAATGTTGGACCTGTGGGGAATGGGTGGAGGACTGGTAGAGTACCGCTCCGCCCTTTTTGCTTCCAGGGGCTATGCTAGCTTCTCCCTTGCCTACATAGGGCACAAAGATTTGCCTGGCCCACAACATCAGATCAATGTTGGTGATCCATATTTCAAAGTAAGATTATTCAACTTAACCATAATTTCTTTATTTCTGCATCATGTATACATGTCACTTGTCATTCCCTAATAAATATTATTTGTTTTTGTTTTGTTTTGACAGTCAGCGTTTCAACTACTTCAAGATCATCCTCAGGTCTATCGTGACAGAGTTGGGATCATAGGACTCTCCTTTGGAGTCTACCTGACTCTCCGGCTTGCCAATCATTCTGACATCAAAGTAAGTGAGAAATAACTTTTTCTGTAGTTTGATCAATACATAGATCCATGCAGATGAAATGTACTATATGCCAAGCAATACAAAAGTTATTTGTGACTCTAAATATGTTTGCTGAATTCACGTTGACTTTTAACAATTATTGTTCTCCCCTCCAGCCTTCCTGTTTGATTTGTATCAATGGACCAGCAGGAAGCAACATCAAGCTTGCAGACGCAGATGGCAGGACTGAACAAATGGAAAAGTAGATGTTAAATAAATATGCAATTTGTAGGAAATTATTTTCAAGACATCACTAACGGTACGTCCACACTCCAGCGTGCGTTGAAGCTTGCCGGTGGGCGTGTCTGGCGTGCGACCAACCACCAATCACATGAATCTCTCGCCCCGGACACACAAGCACGCAGTTTAATTTGCTAGCGCTTGTACTGGCATATTATTTGATTGGCTGACGCTTCCCTCGAAGCTTGAAAAGTTGAACTTTTCTCAAATTTTGAAGCGAGCAATGGAGGCGACGCAACGGAAACCAAGCCTGACGTCACCCCATTCAAAGTGAATTGGAAGCGTCTCCGTTGAAGCAACGCACGCTGCCGTGTGAACGGGCCGTAAGGGATTATTGCAGTAATCCACGTGACGGGTTTAGCATCAGGAGTGAAAGTCTTTAAAGTACTTTTAAGTACTAGTCTCTTAAATACAACAGGGTGTTGTTCATTTTCTGATGTTACAATTACATTACATTTGAGAGGCAGAATATGTGTATCACAATCAAATGTTTTTTATTTCTCATAACTGGTTAAAAAAAGTATATAAATTGGACTGGTTTTTGTTAACTTGTTCTTTTAGTGACCAGCAATATTGGACGTATGATGATCAGGGCAATGTGAGTTTCAGAGCCGTCTCCTTGCCTGCCAACCTTTCCCCTGAGAGCAAAGTGAAGGTGAACCGACCACACCACACATGTTTAGGGTGCACACTTAGCTTACATAATGAAATCAATTTGCTTTTTAAAGTTTTAATTTGAGTTACATCTTGTTTTTTTGCAGTTAGAGCATCTCACATGTCCATTAATGTACATAGTTGGTGAAGATGACTTGAGTTCTTCAAGTATAGAAAATGCGAACCTGGTAAGTAACTCAATATTACAAATTCTAATTTTTGGAAAGCAAGTAATGCTTAATGCTTTTTTATTGGTCAACAGATTGAGGAGACCCTGAGTGCTGCAGTTAAATCCCAGCTGTTTACCCGGTTGTCGTACCCTGGTGCCGGTCACCTGATTGAACCGCCTTACACGCCAAATTCAAGAGCGTCCCTGTGGAGCGTCAAACCACAAAAACGTAAGCCCTATCACAGAGCTTTATTTTACATTGAGCCATGTCATATTTTATACTTGTTTTCATACCAGGTTAAATATGAGACTGGTTATTGTAATATAGAGTATGTAACTAATGAAAGTATTACTTATCATACTGCTGCTTATTTTGTTGTTCCTGCAGTGGTCACTCTGTGGGGAGGTCACCTTGCACTCCACGCTGCTGCCCAGGAAGATTCCTGGAAGAAGATCCTGGAATTTATGGAAACTAACCTCAGACATTGAATTGTTGTACGATATTATCTCAGTCTGGCTTCAGATGCTCCACATAAATAACGCTGAGGAACCCCTTGAAGTAGCCTCCATGTTTTTTTTGTCATGTATACATGTATTTCATAACTTATATAATACTAAACATTCTTCAAAAAAAACGGCAGCTTATTCTGTAAAGATTTTTTTTTTAATGTGCTTACATGCTAAATAATACTTTTTTTATTTTGGATTGAAGAGGTCATGACATGCTGAGGTAACCATGGCAATGAGTCCTATGAACTCTTTGAAGTCGATCTCCAGGTCTCCGTTCTGGTCGAGGTCCGTAAAGAGCTGATCCAAAACGTCATTCTCGTGAATTTTCTGTTCAGCAGAAACATAAAATGAAAGAGAAACATTTGAAGTAAATCAAAATGATTTACGAGTCTGAAAGTCTTTACATATGTCAGTGACAACTTGAGGTTGAAATGCTTATTTTTCACCAGAAAACACATTTGTTGGATAGGATTGAACTTGTTTAACCCATAGGTAGTCATAAAGTAATGTTTGTTAAATGTCTGTACAACTTTCATATTGTAAAATGGTCACCAATGCAACATTCAAAACATGTCTACATGCTTTGTTAGCTTTAAACTTCATACGTATCTAAGGCTTGACCTAAAATGTTGTTAGTTGATTTATACTTGTAAAAATTATCTGAATCTGCAAAGCATCTAAAGTTAACTATAAAATAAATGCAGTGGAGTAAAACGTGCAATATCTGCCTCCAAATTGTAGGGAAATAGATGCATAAAGTAGCAGAAAATACTCAACTAAAGCACAAAAACCTCAAACACTACTAAGCTAAATTCCAACCATGCTCAACATATCCAGTTATTACATTTACAAGTATACACATCATAACTGTTGCACATTGGAAGGTATATATGTAAAAAAAAAAAAATAATAACTTACCATTATGAAATGACTCATCTCATTGTTGATGAGCTCTTTAAGCTCTGTCTTCTTCAGCTTGCACTTTTTACCCGAGTATTTGTGGAAAACTTTGATGATGTTGATCATGCCACCCTCCAGCTCTGACATATCTTCGTTTGAGGCCTGCAACAAATAATTCAAACAAAATCCCATTACACTACTAGAAGAATGTTTTACCCACATTTTAGGGCGTTGTGATAGACAACAATTTTTCTCAGTTTTTATACATTTAATTACATTGTAACGTGATGCATCCACTTATATTGTATTATATTATTTATATTGTATTTTAGGAATATAAACTCTAAAGTTACATTTAGTCTTTCTTACCTCCATCTGAAGAAACACCTCTGTCTTGTAGGGATCGTAAGTGGGAATGATGACTTGTTCAGTATTGTGTCGACTGCCTCGCCCAGTTTACTCTGACCACTCAACTGTATTGATCCACCACACCAAGCTTCCTTAACGGCCATGCACTACGTAATGCACGACTAATGGATTTTAGTGGTCAGGGCCTTGTGCAAAAAGCCTTTTCTCTTAGAATCTATAATTTCTGAAGTCATGTTCCAACATTTATGTAATCCAGTTTATGAATTGCATAATTGGTGCTTTTTCCTGTTTTCTGTCATGCTATTGTGGTCTGTTTAGGCGACTGTTTGGGAGGTGTGTTGAGTCCTGCAGATAATGTCCACTTGCAGATTCAGTGTACAGTTTTTTCATAGAATTCCTATGTGTTCATTGCTTGTTTCTGATGCTCTCCAGTCGGCAACACTTCTATGGGCAAAAGTAAGGTTTAATAATAAATAAATGTAAACAATAATAATATATTCATATTTAACTTTTTTTGCCAATACATTTACTGCGGTCAAGCCAGCCTCCACTTCGGAAAACACAGTCAAGCCAGCCCGCACGTTATATTGCGGTGCGCGAATATCCTATGCATTACGGTAGGGGTCTGGAAAAACTGCCTTCAAAATAAAAGCGCTTACTCGGTCAATAACAAATATTCCTAAAAAACATACCAAACATATTCATATACTGGAGCTTAAATTAATAAATCTGTACTATATAATGTGATCAATAATTATTTAAAACAAACTACGTATAACTACCACATTATAACTGGGTGAAGGTAAAAGGTAAGCTTCCAAATAAAATACATTTGAAGTCTCATATGAGCTATCGTCCCGCTGTTTTCAGATAATAATAATAAAATAAAAACTCCTGTATCAAAGACTTATTTCGCTTCAGGGTGATAGCAGGACACCCCATAGATCTAGTCACTCAGAGAATATCAGGACAATCTGATGTAGAGTTTCACTCTGAAGTGAAATAAGTCTTTGATACTGGAGAGTTTTTGTTCTATTCTTATTTAAAAACAGAGGGATGATAGCTCATATGAGACTTCAAAGGTCTTTTGTTTTGAAACTCTACATCAGATTGTCCTGATATTCTCTGAGTGACTAGATGGGGTGTCCTGCTATCACCCTGGAGTGATATTAGTCTTTGGTACTGGAGAGTTTTTGTTTTATTCTTATCTAAAAACAGATGGACGATAGCCATATGAGATTTCAAAAGTATTTTATTTTGAAACTCCTTAAGTTTTACATTCACTCAGTTATAATGTGGTAGTTATACATAGTTTGTTTTAAATAATTATTGATCACTGTTTTTAGGTATATTTGTTATTGACCGAGTAAGCGCTTTTATTTTGAAGGCAGTTTTTCCAGGCCTCTACCGTAATGCATATGATATTCGCGCACCGCAATACAATGTGCGGGCTGGCTTGACTGTTTTCCGAAGTGGAGGCTGGCGCTTGACCGCAGCAGTATACATTTAACTCAAAATACCTGTGTCTCGAGGTTGAGAGAGTCTGTAACCAAAGCACTACATACGTGTTATACTGCAAAGCATTTTCTCAAGAAATTAAAGGATGATTCAAATATACATTTTTGGCTACTTCTTGAACAACTCAATATGAAACCACGCCCCACCTTTTCTGGTGGTGAACAAGATGTCTTCAAATTTAAAAGTGACATCTTTCGACTTGATTTTATGAACATTTGGGCACTATGACAGGAAGCTTGAGGAAACAAACTGCATAAATAAATCGTTGTTTAAACACACATTTTAAACGTCCCATAACAAACCTAGTTAGGTAGACAACAATCTACAACCTTTATGTACAGTATTATGTCTACATACATACAACCTAATTTCTATCAAAACAAGCCAATGTGCGCACTGCTCCGAGATCGAAGCTTGAAATTCCCATGTGCATATGAACGCAGCGCCGCATCACTTCCTGTTGTCTGCTCCTTGTAAAAAGTACCGTATTATCTCTTCGGTTGCGCGCCTGTCTGCACCTTTAGTTTGCCAGCCTAGATGTGAAGGACCGTCCACCCTTCCTTCAAGAGGAAACTCGCTCTGACGTAGAGAAACCGGAGCGGCGCGGTCATTCTGCTATTTTAGTGAAACTGTGCGTTCTCTCACATTCCTGTCATACCGAAATATCCGCGTTTGGTGACTTTAGGACGAACAGAATAAACACAGCCACGGTAAGCGACAGACGAAAGGGTAATAAGCGGTGTGTAACCTGGTTTTAGGTAAGCTTTCAATCATTTCTCAATGTTTTATTTTTCTCTGCCGTTTTCAATGTCTTTGCTTCGTTATATAATCTCATGAAACCCTAGCAAATCCTGTTCGACAGGATGTCAAGAGCAGAAATTCGAAGATTGTCCATGCTTTTTTTGATGTTTCATTTGTGTTTATATTGTGTTGACCTTTAATGTACTACAATACGTAGCTCTACAAATTACCCCCCTTGGCAAATAAGTTTTTTAATGTAAGTGAAATTGACTTGAATGGTAAAGTTGTGTGACGGTAAAATACAAACGGAAACATATACTGTCATATTCCACTGACATGACTAAACGCAAACACCACTGTGTAGTGCCAATTGTCATTTTCTACACACCCCAGTGTGTTTAATTGTATTTTGTTTACCCTCATAGTATTTTATTATAAGATAATACTTTTAAATAATCATTTGGAAATGGAGATACCTGAAGTGTTTAGAGAGGATAGTGATCTGCATAGGTGTTATGCATTTCAGCAGAGATACTGTGGTTCACATGCAAAAGACCTGAGGCCACTCTCTCCTCCCTCATGCACTGTCTTTTTTCAGATATGTCCTGTTTTCATTTTAAGGCTATAATTAGCTTGTTATGTGCAAAGTGTGACCTGCCTCCTCTCTCTTTTTCTCTCTCGCACACGTTGACTAAACCCTCTCTTCTTTTCTTTCTGCTCAGGCATGGCTGATCTGCTGAGGCTGCTGCTCCGGGTGGCAGAGAAAGCGGCTAACGTGGCTCGTGTCTGCAGGCAGGAGGCTCCCCTCTTCCAGCTCCTCGTACAAGAGAAGACCGGAGATGACAAGAACAAGAAGTTCGTCCAGGACTTCAAGACGCTGGCTGACGTGGTGATCCAGGAGATGATCCGGCATGATGTTGGTGTTAAGGTAGGAAATGTCTGGACTAAAGTACGGGCTGTCATAATCCACTGGTGCTGGTCTGTAATCATGTCCTGTCTCTTCTTTTGGTCAGTTCCCTGAGATGGCGGACTTCATCAATGGAGAGGAGTCCAACAAGTTTGAAAATGGGCTAGGTAATGACTTGATATCTTACTTAACACAGTACTTGTTCATGTTCTCTTTTCACTTTTGGATGTTAATGACTTCACGCGCAAAGCGGACTTTAGTTTGTCAAAATCACACTGGAGTTTGGACAGATAGTGATTGTATTAAAAAAGAATTACAAGTTAAGAGCTGATTATTTTGGTCGACACTGAGTCCAAAAACTTGACCTGGCGACCGACACAATTCCCTGCATGTCAGTTTGATTTTGGTTTTAAAAATGTATTTTAGGATTTGCAACATGAAAGTATCAACAAAGCAGTACCTTCATTATGACCTACTTTGTTAATCCTCTTGTGATATGCCTCATCTTGAATAAATGGATGTTAGGGCCGTAACAAACAAGTAATTATTTGGTCTGTTAAATGTTAAAAGGATTGAAAAAGATTCACACAATCTCAATTTCCAAAAGCCCAACCTGATAACTTCTCATGGTGTTTTTTGTCAAATTATTTATCTCTGTAATATCAAAAAAATATATTTACAGACTTGGAATTAAGGAAATTGTTCTGCCCTTTTAGCCCAAATGATTAATCAAGAAAATTGTCTTCAGATTAATCAAATGATGAACTGAAACAGATAAGCTGATAACAACTAAAACAATCTGGTGAGTGTCGTGGGCTGCAGGAATATAGAAGCTTTTGTCTGTTAATTATATGATGGAAGATTAAAGATCGAATGAAATAATAATCACTCAACCTTCATTTGGGTGACCTAATACTTTAAACATTATAAACACTTGAGTAAATCATCTACAGTTTAACCTCAAAGTCCAACGTCTTTCATCTAAAATAATAAGAACAAAAAGCTAACACATCAACACTGTCCAAATATTTAAGCTCACTGTGTAAATATTTAAATAATCAAAGGAGTACTTGGTTTTCTCCCTCTGTTAACAGGAGAGAGTGTGACGGTGACAGTGTGCGCTACAGAGGAGGACACCGCGGCGCTGCTGGCCTCCGTGCTGGGCGGCGACCACACCGCGGCCTCTCTGCTGGCCCGGGCCATCCACCAGGACCCGGCGAGCATCCAGGCCGACACCGACGGTCTGACGGTCCCCCTCAGCCCCTCGGAGCTCGGCATCTGGATCGACCCCATAGGTGAGCTGCTGTGTTCCTGTCTGATGCATTTATCCAGAAAGCACAGCAGAGATAATAACTGATTTATTCTTTTGTTTGCATTAAGATGCCACCAGCCAGTACATAGAGGGCAGAGAGGAGGTGCTGGAGGAGGGCCGCCTGTTTCCCTCAGGTCTGCACTGTGCCTTGGTCCTGATCGGGGTTTATCTCCGCAGCACAGGCGAGCCCGTCATGGGCGTCATCAACCAGCCGTTCAACTACAAAGACCCAGCAGGTGGAGGGTGAGTTTAAAAAACATCTGGAATACTTCTTCTTTTTACATCGTATGGTTTCTACACTGTTCTGGTTCCCTCTCTGCCAAAGCAACGGCCTCAAGGTCTGAAAAGGGAAGCCAATGCTTAAATTACTTAAATCTGCATCCTTTATAGTATCTAGCGTGGGGCAACTTCAATAGCTGCAAAATAAAAGTCAGATGGAATAGAAGTCCATGAGAAAATGACCCTACCTCTCACTTGATTGATTACCCCAGTACACTTTTCATTGAGTAGTTTATGGTCTCGATTGCTAGTTTAAAGTCTTCTTCAATACAGCATGATGTTCATTTTCCAAATAATGGTCCCATTTAAAGTAAAACAGACGATACAGGTGGCTACCATGGCAGTGTCCGGTTTAGTTATTGACCATGTTTTAATCTTAAAACTAACATTTTCACAGTGGGTTTACCGTTTTTAAATGTTGGTCCCCTAAAACGTTTTGTTAATCTTTCAGTTGTACTTATGTGATTACCTGTCCATACAGTCTATGCTCTCACTGCTCGTATGCAGCAGGCTCTAAAAACGTACTGTTCCTGATCTGCACTAGATGTCAGACAGAGAGTAAAGTACAATATTCTCACCCTAACACTCATTATTTGTGTTCACAGCTGGAAGGGGAAGCATTTCTGGGGGGTTTCTTGCGGCAGCATCAATGTCTGCTCAGAGACCCGGCCTAAAGCAGGACCTGCGGGGGGGCTGTCTGCGGTGCTGAGCTCCAGTGAGAAGCCGGTGGTAAAGGAAGCCCTGACCTCACTGTGCGGCCCGGACAAGCTGATGTTCGCCTCTGGAGCCGGATACAAGATCCTGTGTGTCATCCAGGGCCTGGCTGACGTCTACGTCCTGTCGGAGGGGACCACCTTCAAGTGGGACTCCTGCGCCCCTCACGCTCTGCTCCGGGCCCTCGGAGGAGGGGTGGTGGACCTCCACAAGTGTCTGCAGTCCAGCTCAGGAGCAGAGGCAGAACTGACCTACCACCAGCCCCGCACTGAGTGCAAAGGAGCGGACCGCTGGGCCAACCATGGCGGCCTGGTGGCGTACAGAGACTGTTCCCAGATCAGCCGCATCATCGCCCCTCTGAAAGGCAAGCTGTAGCTGAACCAGCCAGGATGTGACCAACACAAGCTGAAGCAGCTGTTGTTGCATATATGATCATATTCTTATTTTCTGTATACGTAGAAAGAGAAGGATGAGGGTGCAGGAGGAAATATTTTAAACACATATTATATTGTCTTGTTTTAAATTAGATATATTTGCAATAGAGCTGCAAGTATTTTCTTACGATTAATCTGCCAGTTATTTTCTAGATCAATCATTCGGTCTATAACGTGTCAAAAACAATCTACATCCCAGTTTCTTTAATGTCTTGTTCCGTCAGTCCAAATCCCAAAGATATACAATTTAATGTAATATAAAACAGTTAGGAAAATATATCACTATATTCGAGAGGCTAAAATGGCTTTTCTGACATTTTTGCATGACAAATTACTATAAAAACGAATTGTTGCAGGTCTAGTTTTCAAGTGTTTCCATAACAAGATAAACATCTGGTCTGGGCCAAATATCTTTTTCAAATACTGTCTATGCTTTTATTCATAAGGTTGTGGACATTCAATGGGAAAACCCATGCTAATCAATCAAAACCAATATCATTTAAAGATTCCTGTCTGGCTCTTTAGATTTTGTCAATTTGTCAAAGAAGCCTTGTGTCTTTTTGATTAAAAAAAAAAAGTGGAGGTCAAATGGGGGACTGACAGAAAAAGATTTTCATCATGACAGATGAGTAGGACGTGTTATGTGGGCCAATGTGACAGGCCGCAGACAGTTCAGACAATCACAAGACTCTTTCAGGCAGTTTCACTTCTACCATTAACCGGCTGTAGCTCTGTGACAATCCAACATGTCAGCTTCCTCATGGCAGCAACAACACTGTAAGCCTTTTTGTGCATCTAGTTTAGCTCAGACCTTGTTGAGCATTTATTATAATTATGTAAGCTGTGTAAAAGTATATATACATTTGCTTAAAGACAGGTAATCATGTTAAAGTTAGCAGAAGGAACAGTGCTCACTGCTGGACAGCTGAGGAACACTTCACTGCCAGAGGAACGGAAATCACAAGATGCCTCTGACTCGTCTGAGGGAATTATCTTGGATTCAAAGGAGTTTAAATTGCAGTTATAATAGTCCTATCACGTTTTTTTCCCAGCCCATCTAGTCTTAAGGGTTATAATAAGTCAAGAGAATCAAATTGCCCCGTTCACAGTAATCTGCACCTCTCTGAAAGAACTCCTTTTAAGGAGCAGACGGTAACCTCCCCTCTCTCCATGGCCATAGCACCATGAGTCAATAAGGTCAGAGGATGGACATTCCATATGAGGTAAAACAGTGACAAAGAGTGCTTTTCGGGTCAATTAAACTTTAAAGGATGAGAGGTTTATAAAGTTATCTTAAAGGTCCCATGTCATGGCCATTTCTCCTGATCATAATTCCATTGTTGAGGTCTACTAGAATAGATTTAAATTGTGCAATTTTCCAAACTCACATTGGTTTCTCATACAGCATCTCTGTATAGCATGTGTATTCACTCTCTGTCTAAACGGCTTGTTGGAGCTCCTGCCCCCCCCTCCCTCCCTGTGAGCCCAGTGGCCGTCTGCGAGACACAGCGAAACCAGCCCGAGCACACACACACACCCGCAGTCTGGCTGGGAGTTTGTGTGTGTGCTCACACACAGATTCACAGCCTCGCCGCGTCCCGACGTCTCAGACTGAGAAATCCGCGGAGCTGCAGCTTAGGAAAGATTAAGTGAGTGTGTGTAATGGACCAATCCGCGGACTTAACGTAACGGCTCCACAGATTGGTCCAACACACACACACACACACACACACACGGGTAATAACCAGAAAAGCATGACATGGGACCTTTAAGGAATAAGCAGATTCGTATCAAGATGTTTTTAATGATCACTTTGTCACTTTCATTGTCACTGTGTATGTTTAAAATGGTATGACTTTGATATGCATTGTTGTATAACTGATAAATAATTTGTGTAAAGGAACAGAATCACTTGTGCATAATAGGAAATCCTCTTTTATTTTGAAAACCAGAGAAAGCGGGGGAAAGAAACCTAACAGTGATATTTTCAAACTGTTTACCAGCCAGGGAACTCGCCTCACAATTCCCTACAAAAAACCCTGATGATTGTCAGACATTTTTTGCAATACTTCTGCATAATCTGTTAAAACTTAGAAAAGAACAAAATGTGAAGTGTTGGCTCTTTCATTAACCTCTTGGACTTTAACCTGCTACCTTTAACACACAGCCCGTACATTCTGGAGTCGAGGTGTGGAGAACAATGCACTCTGCTCAGCGTGGTTTCCCAGACAGGGACTGAATTACATTTTGACTGTTTCTTTGAAATTGTAAATAGGAACTTGGAAGTGAGGTTATCAAGGCCTAGATGAATCACTGCATGTGGTTGATATCAGTTCTGATGATTTATTTCTGATTATCACTATGAATTTTACCCCAGTCCAAATGTCAAAACTAGTTTAAGGCCATTACATTTTTCTGACTTAACCTATAACCTTTCTTTTATGCAATAACACTTTCCCCCAGAATAATATTTTTTTAATTTTTAAAAAGGGGCCATTTTAGTATAATGACTCAATCCATGTCTGGGAAACTGATCCAATGAGTAAAGAGAAAACTATTTCACACATGAAAAGAAACATGGCAAACTTAATGACCTGCTTCGATGAGCTCTAGCAACATTTGCAACAAAGATTCAAACCACCATTATGCAATCTATTGCCAGAATATAATTCTGACACTTGTGCTACGCCAGAGCTTGATGGTCGTGCAACTTAAATGTTGTTTTTTCAATAATTTGACACTCATTTAACATTCAGATTCTACCCAAAAAGAATTGTTATTTGCAAATGAGCTGTTAGCTTAGCGAGCTACACCTCCTACTCAGCTGCAGCTGTTAGGCTAAATCACTGATGACTGTTCAAAACCCTGCTGATGTTATTACAGGGGCGGATGTGCAAATTAACACAACAAAACATTGAAAATGGTACTTTTCATCAACTGTCATTATAAAAAATAGCCTTTATCAAATGCCTTATCACACATAATTGCCATTTATCTATACTCTCACAAACTTCACATATCAGGTGTAAACAACATCCGTTTTCTTAAATTAACCGATGATGAAAAGAAAATTATTTCTATGCAAGAACCATACCAAAAAAACGAAATCAAAAGTACGACAAATTATAATTTTCTGACCCTTCAAGTTGTCAACAGTATATCAGCTTAATTAGATTTCCTGTGCACTTGTGACCTTGACATTTTAAAAGATTAACCACATCTAGGTGCAAGGCTTAACCAGAAGAAAACACCCGTTTAATGCGCATGACAGCCAAACTAAGAGCCACATTATGTATTCCTTAAACTGAAAGCTAAGATGACACTGCAGGATGGAACAAGATCAACAAATTAAATTATTTGAAACGAGCTCAAAACGTTTAACAATGTTGATTTGAATTGTTATTGTTTTACAGATTGTGGGGTTGACTCTGTGAAAGTCATTACAGAAGAAATTAAATGAACAATGCTGAAGTGGAAAAAAAGGGAATTGACAGCATTGTGAGTTTGTATACAGGTCAGGCTTGTTTCAGTTTTTGCAGATTAGCACATTTTCTGGTGCAAAATGAAATACATTTAAGACTCAAATGACTGTTAAACTTTGTAAATCGTTGAAACTGTGGCAGACTTTTCACTCTGCGTGGTTTTACTGTGAATCAAGTGGGGGCAGTGCAGAGTAGTGTTAGTATGTGGTCTTTAAAACAGAAATGAATCCCTGGTGAGGAATAATATCAGCATTTCAAAATGTCAAGGTGTCACTTTTAAAGTTTTGAATCAAAGCCGCTTGAGTTCAGTAACACAGCTGAAGCCCTTCCTGCTTAACTTGTTCAATAACAACAACATCAACCTGGAGCTGAAGCACTGAACAGCGGGAACATTTAGATTTGGATCAGCATTTCAAAGCAAAATTATTCATTTACCTATTCAGGTCAAGATTTGAGATCGTCACTCTCTCCTCTCTGGCTCAGGGGCCCTTGATAAAAGAAGTGTATAAATGCAGGATGTGTATCTCTGGTAACTTCCATCCGGTTTTAGCATTTCAAATTCTGCACAAACGGCCTAATCTTTAATAGTCATACATTTGAAACGATTTGTAACACTCACCACTGAAACTGGACTAGAGACACAAGTTTGGTATTTTTTTTACTTTGATCTTTCATTGAGTTATGTTTACTGATATTTAATAATTTGTCTGTAGGCACACTACCAGAGATACACACCATACTCTCAGATGTTACTACAGCTCACCAATACAAATGTTGCAACTGCCCAAATTTGACAATTTCCTGCGCTTTTTGTAAATTTGGTTCAGATGTGTTGGGTTTAACTGTTTTTTAATCATTCTTAAAATAATATGTTGGCAAGGTGCAACATGAGTAACCACTGACAGTGAAGCTGCCCACATCATTATCACCACCTTAATTACATGATCCATTACTCAATGTAACCCTCTGTTCAAGTGTCACTCACTCCGCTGGGAACCGACTAGCCTTCTGGAAAAACATCAACAAAAGTGAGAAAACTGAAGTGTTACATTTCAGGTGAATAAATCATGCATTGCAGGATTTGGCAGGAAATGATGAAAGAAAAATGTTTTATTACAGCATCCTGATAAGGATATCAATGCCAAGGCTACAGTTGCCTTAAAGACCAACGAAAATATAAGGTGAGATGAGAGGTAAAGCACCGTCACAGCGTCACCTCTTCCACCCTCCTTCAATACTTCAGATCACACGCTGCAGTCTCTCTCTGGCAGATCTGACCCATGAATTATCTCTGGTTCAGATCTTGGCTTGCCAACAGGCAAGCGAGACACACATGGCCATTATTTACCGAGTCCCTGTGTTTCTATGTTGTTTCACTGAGAGGTTAACAGCCTTCACCTCTGGAAGGGTTTGCGGACCTTCTTCCTCCTCCGGGGGGGTTTGCCACCCTCGGCCCACGTCTCGCTAGGCTCCGGTCGCTGAGCCCCCGGCATGAAGAAACCTGTCTGGCTCGGGGGAGGAGAGAACGGGGGCGCTGCAGCCCCAGGTGGGTGATGAGGAGGGGGGCCCGGGGGGAAGAAGCCCCCGTTGCTAGCCATGTCATTAGGAGGTCCGCCCTTGAAGATACGGTTGAAGAAGTCCTGTAAATCGGCAGGGTTGGTGGGAGGTGTGGCGCTCTCTGAGGGCGTCCTGGAAGTCAAAGTTGGAAAGTTTAGATGTTTCGTTCCATTGAGATACCGTATTCTGCAATATTGGAGGTATTAAAGGTCACCTATTATGCTAAATCAAATGTGTTATGTCTTTTATACATAAATATTTGTCCCCACTGTGTTAAGAGATTCGGAACATTTCAGAAAAAAAAACTATGAAAATGAGCTGATCCAATTTTGGCCACTTTGTGATGTCATAATGTTTTTTTGGGTTGTGTAACCATTAGCCAATAACCAACCAAAGTAACACCCTCCCACCTTATCACCTGAATCTCCTCCGAGAGCACCATTGTGTTCTTTAAATCAAATATCTCTCAGAGGGGCGTGGCCAGCAGCAGCTCATTAGCATTTAGAGCTACAGATACAGTATCAGCACTTACAAGAGGGGTTTGTGGCTTGCTAGAACGATCTGTTTGGTATTTGGAGCCAAACACTTCAGAGACATGTTTTGTGTATATCTGAGACCTATACAATATTGTTGAAAAAGAGTACAATAGGAGACCTTTAATGAAGAACAGTTTAATCTGCCACTGGTGTTTACTTTTTACTTTCAAACAGAAAAACTATGGCTGGCAAAATGTAGGCCTGAATGGGGTCAAGGAGGATGAACTTGTAAATGTTTCAGACCGAAAACAAACACTTGAAAGGACATACCTTTGTCGTGTGGAGGTGGTGTTGTTCTTTGCACCGAAAGAGATGTGATACGGCACGCGGTGCGTGTCAGGAGAAATACCTATTCTTTGGCAACCTGCCCATTCTGAAACAAGACCGTGTCACAAAAAGTTACATGACCGAGAGGAAAAGTGCAACCAGGAAATGCTTTGAAGCTTTTCTATAACCTGCCATTACAAGTAGGGCGGAAACTAACAGTATAATCGATTCGCAAAATAAGTGCTTTCTTTAAAACTCTGAAACTAGTTGATTAGTCTTTGCAGCACCGTTACTGCTGAGAGGAGCAGATGATCTTTAGAAGAAGCTGACGTTCACCTGTAATGTCATACACCTTGCCATCCATAAAGGCAAAGTATGTGATGCGTAGGCCCAGCATGCTGGACTCGGCCCACAGGTCTCCTTCCTCGGCACTATGGCAACGGTTGCATTCAGCACAGAACCGGGCCTCAGCAGGTTCACGATCCATCTCGAACCGCCTGCACAGACACAGGTCACGAAGGAAAAGGTTATGAAGGTTTACCACATAACACGCGATTCAGCCGTGTGGAATACATAACATTAGTCTGAAGAAATATCTAACACTGACTAAGATGATGTAGTGTGTGTAGCGACGTACTTGTGTTTGCCTTCACACTTAGTACACATCATGGTGTTCATGGCTTCCTTCAGGTCATCCTGCAGTTTAGTGAGGAAGTCGTTCATGGACTTTGAGAGCTCAGTTGCTGCCATTCGCTTCCTGCATGGGACCGAAATAGACATGTTTTTAACAATGAATATAACGGGCATAATGACCAAACTCAAGTAATTATTGTACAATTGTATTCCCATTAACCCAAATAATTTCAGAAGAAAACTCTGTCATCTATTATTATTAAATAATAGATGGTTTAAGATTTTTTTTTTATTTACTATCATTATTTTCTAATTGTAGGACATTTGAATATTGAGGATCAGATGAAGTAGAAAGGATTTGTTTTTTTTAAAGTATGCTACTCGTTACTATGTTTTTGATTATGCTCGATTTATTTTTTTATAATTGCCTTCAAAATGTATATATCCTTTAATAACAACTTTTTTGTGCACTCACAACTCATATTCTCGTCGAGTCTCTGGATTACTGACAATATCCCAGGCAGCCCTGAGTACTTTGAACGCCTCTCCAGCTCGTGGGTGTTTATTCTTGTCTGGATGTACCTGAAGAAGAAGTGAAAAAGTTAAAGGCTGTACAAGTAAAAAAAAAGTAGTTCTCTTTTAGCAGTATTATTTTTGATTAACACACACCTGGACAGCAAGCTGTCTGTAGGCCTTCTTTAGTTCAGCCTCGGTGGCGTGCACCTCCACCCCGAGCACAGTGAAGGGGTCGAGCTCCTCCTCTGGTACCTCAGCCAACGCCAGCAGTCTATCCAGCTCCTGTCCTGGCCCGCTCCTCCCCGCTCTGCTGGGTGAGTCAGGGCTGGACGGGGGTGCACAACCATTCCTCCTGAACTTGCTTCGGACTCTTTCCAGCAGGGACCCCACCCTCTTCCAAATCCTTGACTCCTGAAAGGTTGTCCAATAGCGCTTTCCCCTTTCTCCACTAAGGCGACCCAATGCACATTTTGCCCAATAGTAACCCAGAATAACCAAAGCACAGAAAAGTCTCAAACAATATAAGGCAGTAGTCGTTACCCACTTCACTGACCTAACAGTTTTATCCATGAGGTCCGTTCCTGTGCATTTAGTCCATTTCAAAACCCGAGAAGCGTCTGCCTTCAGCCCTGCTATATCTGTGATCTTTACGAGGACCTGCTGCCCGAGGCTGTAAAGTTTCATCCCTCCAGTCTCAACACCGACTCCACAGTTGTGTGTTAATGTGACAATAATCTCAATCATCATGTGGACGCAGGAGATGCACCAGAAGCTCACAGACTCCGACAGCATCTCCTTGAAAGCTAAGAGGAGCTGATTTCCTGTCCGCCTGCGGCCTCGGCTCTGATGGTGGTGGTGGTTACGTCTGCGGGTCTGCTTGTGCCGGCCACCACTGGACGTAACATTTGCTTTAGGAAGAGAGGAAAAAGCGCTTTGACTGCCCTGCTCTGAAACTGATCCACTGCTCCTCAATTTAAATCTCCGACCAGGACCCAGATTCCTCCAACTAGGCTCCCCGTTCATGTGCTGCTCCTTCGCAGCTTCATCCTCTTCCTGATTTATAACATGCAAGTTCTCTTGGTCTGCAGTGTCTTCACGCTCAGACCCATCTGAAACCTCCTCCGTATCCTCTTTGGCCTCTGGAGATCCATAATACCCTGCTTCACCAATCCAAGAGTCATTTGGAGTGGCTGGATTTGGGGTGTCCTGAGATGTGGCATAGGCTGTTTGGTCCTCCAGCTGGCATTCGTCATCAGTCCGTCTGGCCTCCCACTGACCACACTCGGTCACTGATGTGGAATCCCCATCAGGGAACTCCTCGTCAGCATCGGAAACGCAATCCATCTCTTTCTCAGCTTCTTCTCTCTCCATGTTTGTTTGAAGTTTTGGGGAATTGGAATCTTATGGAAGATTATATCCTAGATCCATAATCTGTGGCAACATTTTCCCCAGGCCCTCATAAAAAAGTGAGTCTGGGGGCTCCTGAGGGATAGTCTCAGGTCCACCATATCAGCCGCCGCTTCCAGGTGTCAATAAGGCTTTATCACATCTCACATCATGCATCAGGTGGTTATCTGAAAAGCAAGAAAACTTAGAGCTCAGTTTAAACCAATATTGTGATAAGCGGAATAGAGTATCGTGACATACAAAACATTCCAGGTTCAAGGTTCCCAAATGTGAGGACTTTATGCTTTTCTGCTTTACTTCAACGGAATATCTTTGTGTTCTAGTAAACTGTAACAGGCAATTTCACTATCTTCTGACATGTTATCGATATCGAAGATAATAGTTTTTAGTTTTCCCTGCTGCTACTAGTAGGCTTCAATCAAGATGGGATGATAAAAATAATAGAATTCAACATGATATAGAATGAGTCATTTCACTTATTAATGATTAACTTACACGTAAAGCAAACAAGACCTTATCTATCTAGTATTTGTATTAGTGAACTTGCAGTAATTAGGACACACACACACTTGCTTGTAGACGTACAAAATGTGCTAAACAGATTACATTCATGTAACTAATACTTAGTTGTTGGCTGATCCAGTTATACAATGAGGAAATGCCGTGTTTCTAGAAACGAGCTAACGTGACATGAACAAACGTTGGAGATTTTAGAGCCCAATAAAAAGCGACGAAAACAGCCATTATAAAGCGGGCAAACTGTCTGGCAGACTAATTAGACACTCATTTAACACCACCATATATTTTAAAGGCGGCTAAAGTTAGCAGAGTGTTAGCATAGAGAAGCAGTCAGCCAACAGGATGACAGACAGTCGTTAAAGGAGCTAAAATTAGATTGCTATCTGGCTGCCTAACATGACAACATTTCGACAGGATACGGTCTCAGACGAGGATTAAACGAGAGCACAGAAGCAAACTGGGAACGTATTTAACTAGCAGTAAGCCAACCGAGCAGCTAACAGTGAAGTGAGCTAATAACAGCAGCTAGCCAGAGATGCTAACGTTAACACTAGCGGCTGTTCCCCTTCATGTGGGGAGTCAGCTAAGGCATGTTGTGGACACCAACCTTACCAAGCGAGGAAGAAAAGCATCTTACATTTTGCATTCAAACAAACTAGATGTCATATATACCTCTCAGTTAAGTGTGTAACCTTGTTTGTTATCAGAGAGCCAAGTGCCCGTGTTGTTTTTTAGCCACTTCTTCTTCTTCTTCTTCTTCTTCTTATTTCCTTCACTTGGCAGATCCATACTTACTTTCAGGTGAATACCACCACCTACTGTACCGGAGTAAGTAGAGCAGGAACTAGTTTACATGCATCTTTTTTTTTTTAAAGTGCACTGTACTATTGTCTACTCTACTTAATAAAAATTAGGGTAGGCTACTTGTAGCAGGCTACCTGAGTATTTCAATTTCAAGCTGAACTCTCTAATCTAATACAATTCGGAGACTGATGATATAGCTTTTTACTCCACTGCATTGATCCAAAATCTTGAGTTTCTTAAAACATTCATACTACAATACCTTCACTTAACAGTAATACACATGAGTTTATACATCTTATTGTAAGGCATAGATCATATTTTTATTCATTCATGTATTTTACTTCCCATTTAGCCTGACCTTACAGCCTACGGTAACCTTTCTGACATTAATCCATCCATCTATAAATGCAGTCCCATAAGAACATTATTTTTACAAGAAACCCGGTAACACTAAAACCGTCTCACAATAAATACAGTAGATGTATTTGGTACGAATGATGGTATTTAAAAATCAAATGAATAATGAGCATTTGGGTTGTAAATCTAAAAGCAGATCATGGCAAATCATGCAAAGTGCACTGAGTTCTACAAGTGTGGTTCAGGTATTAGCAGTGCAGTGGGGCAATCAAAAGAATATTAGTTCCAGTGAAATGTTCATAGGCATAAACTTATATAAAAAGTTAGATTTACCACTTGGTGTATTATGTGAACATGTTCACACACAAAACATAATACAAGCATGATAGAAGTTGAGGGATGGGCAAGAGCAAGACTGTATGGCGTAACCTGTACTTTCAGGATAAGCCTATACGACCCACCTCCACAAACCAGACCACTGTTGATTAAAAAACTCCCAACTCCTCATTATTCTTCATTTAAGTATATAGCGATGGTAGTGCTCTACTACTTGTTTTTGAGTCTTTCACATGGAAACTCTGGGAACCCCCCACAGCTTCTGCATAAAAGACACATCTTGAAGACGCAGAGGGTTAACTTCAAGCCCCCACCACCACCCACATCTCCAATTTGAAAGCCGCCTCTCTACCGGGAGAGGAAGGCTCTTTTTCGGTCAGATGGCGTGCTGCAGTCCGCCCCCGTCATTCTCCAGCCCACACAGACAGGGCAGCCAGCAACCAATACGCTGCGCCGGAGGAGGATTTCTGCCAGTGATTTCAGACGAGCTACGATACGCAAAGGGGATTTACTACGCCAATCTGAGCTGGGGAAGCTTTCGGCGATAGGTAACAGGGTAAGAAACTTAGGATAACAACTGCGATGTGTTTTAGGGTGTTTTCTACGAACATCTGGCTGAGGAATACTCGATGGTTTTATCTCATGTGCAGCCAATAATCCAAGTGTTAATACTTTTTTGTGTACGCTATTCTAAATGTAACCTGCGTTTTATCTAATCAGCCGTGTCTCATTGACATTAGTTTTTATTTATTTTGTAGTCACTCACTCCGGGAGTAGCCTACCGACATTGGAGAGACACCATTCTGAAAAAACTCTCTGCACATCGGTCTGACCTGAATAAGGTAAGAGAGCATTTTCTGTACACCATTAATCATATAAGGGCTAAAAGAAAAAAGAATAAAAAAAAAGAAAGTTGAACATGGTTTGCATATGTAAGAAACTATTCCAAAGCATGCATCAACTTTTCATATTCATGTATTTTTTATAATAATAATCCTTATATTTAATATAGCGCTTTATCAATGACTCTCAAAGCGCTTTACAAATACACATTACACATACATGTAATGGTCATCTACTACAAATGCTTTATCATGATAGAAGAGGTGCAGTTCAGATGACAAAATACAACAAAATGTCTAAACCTGCAGGTTCATGTCTTCCTCTGCCTAAACTTTCCACAGCTGTGTGCCATGTCTCTGCCTCGCACACTTGGGGAGTTGCAGCTGTATCGGGTCCTCCAGAGGGCCAACCTGCTGGCCTATTATGAAACCTTCATTCAGCAGGGTGGTGATGACGTGCAGCAGCTCTGTGAGGCAGCAGAGGAGGAGTTTCTGGAGATCATGGCTCTAGTTGGCATGGCCACCAAGCCACTGCATGTGCGTAGGCTCCAGAAGGCCCTCAGAGACTGGGCGTCCAACCCTGCCCTTTTCAGCCAGCCCGTCTCCAACGGTCCTCTGGGGGGCATCCCACTGTTCAAAGTGGACAGCACAGGCTATGGTGGATCGGCAGGCGGTCCCAGGAAGTCTCTGAGCAACGGGCAGCCTGGGTCCCCCTGTGAAAGGGAAGATCGGGCATGTCTTACTCCGATGCACAGTGGGAGTCCCAGAAGCCCTTGCTCCCAGGCATCCCCACAGCCACCAGACTCACACTACAGGGAAAAACTGTCACCCATGGACCCACACTGGCTCACCCTAGAGCCCGATGGGAACTGCAATCTCTCATCTGGACTCGAGGATGAGTCTCCCAGCCCACCACTGATGTCAACATGTCCTCCTGGTCCCTCTTCTTCTCCAAGCCCCTCTGCACTGTCCGCCTGGCCCGGAGGACAGCTGGACGGGGAGACGGCGAGGGCGGTGGTGGAGAGCGTTGACAGGCTCCTCAGGACCCTGCCCAGGTCAGATGCTGCAGAGGTGAAGACTCTTCTAAGGATGAACAAGAAGATGGCAAAGACTGTGGGACACATCTTCAAAATGGGTTCCCAAGATGTTAACAAAGAAGAAGAGATCAGGAAGTACAGTCTCATTTATGGACGCTTTGACTCAAAGCGGAGAGAAGGGAAGCAGCTCACACATCATGAGGTAAAAGCACCAGAGACAAAGATGACATTGTTAAACATAGGGAGATAGAAGAGTTTGGAACATATAAGTGAACATTTTGCATAAAATATCACCCAGACAATGATTCCATTTTTAAAATAAAAGTTCACAATCCAGAGTGCAGCTATTTATACATTT
The DNA here is from genome assembly GCF_902827115.2 of Pseudochaenichthys georgianus. Lineage (NCBI taxonomy): Eukaryota > Metazoa > Chordata > Actinopteri > Perciformes > Channichthyidae > Pseudochaenichthys > Pseudochaenichthys georgianus. The sequence continues at coordinate 23,649,576 of NC_047507.1, read as the reverse complement.
GTATACACAAAGTAATCAATGTATGTATTGTCTGCATTACATCTTTAAAGCCCTTTCCCTCCTTCACTCAGTGCTTTTCCTCCTCAGTTGATCATCAACGAAGCTGCTGCCCAGTTCTGTATGCGCGACAATGCCCTTTTGCTGAGACGGGTGGAGCTCTTTTCTTTGGCTCGGCAGGTGGCGAGAAAATGTGCCTACACCTCCACACTAAAGCATGCAAGGTAGGGACGCTGCCTGGAGAGAACAGTAATCTGTTCACCAGCAGCCAGTAACCAACACACCTCGAGAAAAAAAATCTGGAATATAGATTTAATTTCAATCCAGACCCAGCAACATGGAAACTCTGAAAATAAATTCATGGTTGAGTAGCATTTTGTTGTAATCAGTCATATGGGAAATAAAGGAAATCATAGCAGAAAAACTCACTTATGACTTATGAGTCATAGTCCTACCGGTGCATTTATTTTCTTAATCAGAACACATGGGGAATTAAAGTCCAAACTCTGTGGTGTAAGAATGATGAGCAAAATTGGGGCCACACAGGAAAACAGAAATCCCCACTGTGTGTTTTACCTTGCATACTATATTGCTATAAAATATAAGCTTTAATGAGAGTTTCAAATGTCCTTGTTTATCAGTGTCATAATTCCAGATATCATTGAAACAACTATATTTTAAAATTCTAATATTTTGACCAATATACAATGATATATTTGATATCATCCCCCCAAGTCCAGTTAAAAAAGGTGTAAAATATAATGTCTATTCTGTGTGACTTATTGTGTCTTGCCGCAACTTGACAAACACATTGTCGTGATTTACAAAAATAAAAACCTAAATCGTCTTCATCATTCACCTGCCGAAGAAGGTTAAAGATCTGTGAAAATAATGTGTTAATGACATTTCTTGTAGCTGAGGTCACAAACAAACTCTTAATTTCATTTCATTGTGTTTCTCCTGCAGGACAAATGCAGATGAGAACAGCCTACTGTGCCAGAAGAGAGCGAGACATGAGGTGAGTTTTCATAGAAGCACGGCTGCCATTAACAATACTCAGTGACATAGTGACTTCCAATAGATTAATGTGTGTTTCTAACAAACGACCCTGTGGCTGAACGTAGCCAAAGTTCAGGTTACAAGTCAGTCATTTGAAGTGGGATATGAGCACTAAATTGTCAGTGATGTGTTTTAGGTAATTGTGCCTGAGAGTGTGTCCTCACTTCTCGGAGTGGAGAGCTCCGAGGGCTTGACCCAGAGGGCAGATGATGACAGCTTATCTGCAGAAAGCCTCGACAGTGTATCACATGGTAAACACTTCTTATCTAAATCATTAAGATATGTAAACGGGTCATCATTTAATCAGCTGATCTTTAACTCCAGACATTCTTCATATTTATTTCTATAAGAATTTGCCATTTGTAGACAGCATTTACACCCAAATCTGTGTGTCCTGTTAGACATCGGCTCACAGTGCAACCAATCTCCATCCCCCCGTCCCCACACCGACACGTCCAACCCTGCCAACTGGAGTCGCCATCTCATACAGCAAACGCTAATGGACGAAGGGCTGCGATTGGCTCGGATGGTCTCACATGATCGGGCCGGCAAGATCAACCTAGCGTCAGAACGAACTCGCTGTACAGGTGACTTTTCCAATAATTACTTAATTATTAATGCTGCAACGTTTAAGCTTGAGTAATACAGCAATTGTTTTCAATTTTTTTCAATATATTGTTTTGTCTATAAAATGTGAGGAAATAGTCAAAAGAAATTCCAGTCCAAGATGGTGTCTTTAAATGTCATTTTTTGCCCAAGATATTCAGTTCAATATGATGTAAATACAGAAAAAAGCAGGAAATCTTCATATTTCGAGGCTCTTGCTTAAAAAAATATTTTATCGATTGACAAAATAGTTATCAAAAATCCCATTAGTCGACTTATCGGTTCAGTTTCATTAACAATAATATACGCTTAATAATGAACAAGGTCTTTTTGCAATGCTTGTCCAACTATGTTAAAAAAATAAATAATTTGATATTATGGGGAATACACTTCTTTGCTTTCTGGTAGAGATTTAGATGATAAGATCAACACTGCTTTCATATTGGAACTGCAAATAAATATAGGTTCAGCCAGCAGCTGGTATTACACTAACCGGCTGCTGGCTCATATTTAACAGACATGAGAGTGGCATCAATGTTCTAACTGTCTGTGCAAAAGCAATATGAAATATGAAACTATTAGCTAAAGTTGGAAAGTGGGGGAATTAAAAGCGAGCCAGTTGACACATGGTGTTGAATAGAAAATGACAGACAGAGTCTTCCTAACCTTTGCTAACAATGAATATTTTATAGCTCTACAGCTTGATCTGTAGTGAGTCACAATCTCTCTGAGGTGACGCCTCCCACCATGCGCAGCTGAACTTCAGCAGTCTGTAAATTAGAGAGGATAGAAGTTAGAAGGGGAAACAGAGGGAGGTGTTGAGTGATATATGGAGAGGAAAGGAGTGAGAGAAGGAGGGTAGAGAGCGAGAGAGGATGGGTGGTGTTACACTGTTTTAGCACTTCTTCCATACCCTGTTACTGTAGCAATTTTCTGACGCATCACAGATTCTTACAAGAAAAGCAAGTGATCTGGGCAAGTCAGCCATTCTGGGCTGTGTCGAAGAGATGAAGCGAGGAGAAGGAAGCCAGCAAAGACATGAGGGGGCGGGCAGGGAGGGTAGGGAGGAAGTACTCTGTGGGCGGCAGAATCGGACCCCCCCTCTCAGCAGCAGCTGACGTCAGAGTGTGTTAGGAGCGTGGGCTGAAGGGCGGGATGGATGGGGCGTGGGGGCGAAGGAGTGGGAGGTAATTGGAGGGGCGTTGCATTGACTCACCAAGCGACAGTGTACAAAAATAAAACCTGTGGGCAGAGAAATGGCACAGTCTTTTTTATACAGCTTCTCCCACTACCAAAAGGACTGCGGAAATAACAAAAAATGACATATGTTTCATCTCTGATGTCGATCTCCCTCGTCTTGGTTCTTCTTTTTTCTGTCTCTCTGATCCAAGTTTCCTTCGCATGTCTCTCTCATAACTGATCTTCCTTCATATTTCTGATTACGTGCTATCGTTTTTTTTTATTGCATCTGTTCTTCATCAGTTATTTTCTTACTGCTTGCTGTTAGGCCACATGGACATAGAGGTCTTCTTAATTAGCAAATTAATTAATTAATTTTCATTGACTTGGGAAACAAGTTAAGTGGTATTTAAATGTACTACTTCTCTTGCAAGCTAATTAATGCACATCAGAAAATACAAAAACAACAATGAACATCAACTTTGGTTGGATGCAATTGTACTTTATTTGTTGACCGCATCACCTCCTTACAGTATCACCAGCTCAACAAAAATCTAACTTGTATTACTGTAGACCTTTTGTTATTCACCAGCTTGGATTTGTCATACACCATGATGAGTTCAGTGTATGTGGGAGAGTTTCTCAGTGAATTCCCCAAACTATTATTCAGAGGTCTTGAAACACTTGTTGCATCTTGAGTAATATGACTGAGCTTGTGTACAGTATAACCTTCGTTTTATAATAACTGGCTGTCCGGGCATTGTCAAACTGTTCATATATCACTCAAAATCGGTATTTGTCATTCAAGTGGCTTCGCTTTCATATCAGGTGATATCTTAAACTTTACCTTACTCCACAGATCATGACGGTAAAGTGGAGAGGCGGAGCTCGATAACAACGTGCAGGAGCAGCAGCCCTTGCATCACCAAAGACGAGTCTAGTCACCGGGGGAAATGAAAAAACTCAGCTTTTTTCCTCCGGCCTGCCACTGAACTCTGTCCATTTTACAGGTTGCTACTGACACTGACATATGATGGGAAGAAGACTACAGTAATCTGAATTAAGGAATGATACCATAAATGTGGAGTGACTTCTAAACACTGAAAAATATTCCATTTTGACTTTATAATCACTAAATATGAAGTGGGAAAATTCAATGTTTTTATATGGAGAAAAAACATAATTAAGAAAATAAATCTAGTTTTCAAGTCAGTTTTTATTGTAAGAAGTGCCATGTGTTGACAGTGCGGCAGGTTTTAAATTAAATGGGCTCTACACAGTAGAGGGCACTGTAACTTTGGAAATAGAATCTCTTACCTTCATCCAGTAACATACTGGTTATGTTAAGGGAATCTGGTGTCATAGGTAAACTTGTATTCACTTTTATAGCAAGTAACAGGCTAAAAAGAGCATAAGCAGCTCCTCACCCTCAGGAAATGTTTTGATATTTTAGTTTTTGACGTATGTGCATTGTTTAGGATTCAAAGATGGTAATACTCAGCTGTGTGTTCACTGAAATCGCCGTTAGGTTCAGAGGCCTTTTATTTTTCGCTGCATCATCCAATCGCCCATATGATCTAAACAAATGGGTTGTGGTTTATTAGATACAAAGCCGCAGGTCTTCATCATCCTCTCCTTCACATCTTTATCTAATGGTATTTTGCACAAGCAGCTGATATGGTGTTTTGTAAGAGATGATTTTCCATATTTTTCATTTTCTTAAATTCTGTGAGAATGCCCCCCAGAAAACCTTTCAAAAGCTGGTCGAAATTTCGTAAGAACACCAATGTTTCTTTATTTTATTTTCAGCTGATAGTTAACATGTGAGTTAACCTCTCTACACATCAGGTTACAGGGTCTTGCTCCAGAGCAGGGAGGATGCTGCTTTTCCCCCTCCTCTTACTTGAATGGTGTTCCCAATAGGTGCCATTTTACAGCCTGTGAGGACACTGCATTCAAAACTACATTGCAAGATTTAAAGGATAAAAAAACAAAACCACAGCATTTAAAAATAAAAGAGAGGTGATTAGTGTAAATGTTTAATGCAGTTTTATTTAGGCGTGGCGGAAACAGACAATATGCCTGCATGTTTTTCTGATGATTTCTGTAGTCTTAGATATTAAGTTAACTAATGGTTTACTTTCTAAGCTTTAGAAAAATAAAAACCCAAGCAGAGGTTTACAGAAAGACATTTGCTTGACTCTCGATACAGGAACTGCTTCAAGTTATGCCAGCCTATTTGGCCCTGATTAAAGTGTTTTCAGACTTAATGTAATGCTAATAATGACTTTTTGTATGCTTAATCACAGAGTATGTCACTGAGGTAGCTTTCTGTGCATCAGTTACACCTGCCTGTCATTTGAGCAATGATAACCTCCTCAGTTTATTATGTTGCAAAACAGATTATTTATTTTGTTACATCTCAATAAATGTTATTTTATTGCTTGGTTTCCACAATAAATAATTTCTTCTTGGCTTTTCTGATGTGTGTAAGAAAAGGGCTGCGGGAGCTGCGTCACACAGCCAGCGACACCTCTGCGGTCGTATTGTTTGTTGCACTGACTCTGCACTGAGCTTGGATGCTGGCATGACTCACCTGTACCACCAATGTAATCAGCGCTCATTCACACAAACACACAGCAACTCTCTCTATTATCAGACAGAGAAGATAAAGACAAACAAACATCATACTACCTCAAATAATTTAGTACTTTGGTCTAGACTAAAACTTCCCAACAATTCATTTATTGCCATGATGAGAAATTGGACAACTACTAGTTGTATAGTTGTTATCTGACCATTACAAATAAAAACTCTATACAACTAAGAAAACAATATTTTAAAGGGGCCCTATTTTGCTCATTTTCTGGTTCCTATTTAGTGCCTCTACTCTACATGTTTGGAAGCTTTAATGTTCAAAAAGGTCTTTAATTTTCTCATACTGCCTGTGCTGGAGCACCTCTTTTCACCCTCTGTCTGAAACCAGACTACTCTGATTGGTTAGTTGTCATTGGTCAACCACTTAGAGATATCCCGCCCCTTAGCCACGTTCAATGTGTTGGAGCACTAGCCAATAGAAGGGTGAGTGTTACGTAGTGGTGTAACTATGTCCCGGACGTAAACAAAAGCGTCCAATGGAGGCATTTAATGCAGGAGGGGAGTATGTCCGAGGGACGTGAACTTTGGGATTTAAGCACACAAACGTATACAACACACAACAGGAAAGGGAAACCCCCTAAAGCTTAATAGGGCCCCTGTAACCTGTTATGAGCTGAACATTCAACTTTCGTGGCCTTTATGTCGAAAAACGCATCACAACTCATATACAAGAAGCTTTCTGTACTTTTTCACTTATGATATGGACTCTTTTTGTAAACACAATCACAATAGGTCAGCATTCAGAATCTACAGAGGATCATTGGGGAAAAAACTGATCCTTTGACTGAAGAAATATATAAAACCAGGTCAACATTTCTGTTTACCAAATTGTTTGGTTAGTGACCATAAACCTGCAAAACATACAACATGCCTATCATAACCAGCAACTGTAAGAATACTAAAACGCTAAACTTCAATGGTAAACATAATAACTTCTATAATTATTTCTAAATATCCACATGCTAACATGCTAGTTTGAAGCACCGCTGAGCATGGCTATATAGACCTACAGTTCTGTACAGTGTTTCAGTAGGCTACTGTAGAGTCTTATTTAATTACAAGTCCTCCATCAATAGACCAATGTCACATACACCCTGTTCAGATGTTAAAGGTGAAGTTCATGCAAAATAAATTGCTTTTTATATTTGATTACACCAGACAAATGATCCTTTTCTCTGATTATGTGAGCGACAGTAAACACGCAACAGATGAATGCAGCCGTCATCATCAATCAGCTGTCAGCAACAATAATCAGGCAGTTTAATCTTTGAGTCTATTCTTGGCCCATGCTCTTTCTTCAGTAACACAGCAGAGCAGCAGACAGATTATCAGCGTAATGCCTCACAGCAAACACTTGAAAAGCGTCGGGAAGGATATTAATGAAATTAGTAGGTTTATCATCTGCTTACACATCTTGAATATTTTAGGATCTTCCAGGTGAGCATTCAAATTCCCCCATTGCACGCAAATATGGGCAATATTAATAAGGATATTTGAAAAAGCTAAGAGTGCCTGCAAAGCAAATTTGAAAATGTTGTAACAAAAGGTTTTGAATAATACATTTTTTCGGATTTAATTATTTATTATTGTTTTCTTCAAGCTTGCATAGATAAAGTGGAACTGCAAATGTAAAGATCAACCAAAGTACATACTGACATGATTTTTACATCAATTTGGAAATGGCTATTCTCTTACAACATTTAGTTATTATAATAAAAATGTAGAAAATGTCATCTTAACCCAAGGTAAACTAATGTACAGTTACATAAGTGTACAATAATCACTGGTCAGTGAGTACTGAACCCAGTCCCAACCATTTCATAACAGGTTAGCAACACCAGCAATTTGAGACGACGATGATGATGTAAGAAACGTGGCAGTAGATGCTCCAAAATGTGGAAAGATTTTCTGTCTTCAAAACAGATATAATCTCCTTTTCAAACAGTTACTTAAGATCATAAACCCCAAATAGTGTCTCTCTTTCCAAAACTACCTTTGTTAAACATATTTTTAATTAGACACAATACAAGCCAAAATGACTTTGGTGCTCCATTTTGTTTATGTCCAAGAGCTACAGTAATATTAGGGTTTCAGATTGAAAAGAGGAAAGAACGCCAATTTGCCTGAACATTACAAACCACCATTTATTTCAGAGATTTATTTCCCTTTAAAGGCCGTGTAAGCCATCAGGATCTATATGGTCTTCAAACACATGTAATATCTATTAATCTCATTATGTAGAGCAATGTTTCTATTATCCAAACATTGTAATTCACCAAAGTAGGAATGGAAGTTTCACGAGTTTGCATTGTATTTCTGGCTACCTAGCTTATCATTAAACACTGCATTGTAGGGTAATGTAAAAAGTGGACTCAATCTGAAGCCTTGATATTGGCACCTGTTTTTTTGATCATTTTCATTTTGTTTGTTTTCAAACAAGAAGTGACAAGAGAGGATTGAGCTATATACCAACCAAGACATGTTTAGTCGACCAAAATGTTACAATTAACTTTCATAAACTGAAACCAAAATGTGAAAGATATAAAGTTCTAAGAGAAAAGCCAGGACAACACCCACACCGGACATGCCCTAGTAGCAACGGTCAAGCAACCTGTTGGTAGCCACCTCCTAAAGCATACCTTTCTTTATCATCTGTTTTACTATATGGGCCCACAATTTACAAAATCAACATATTGAAGAAGACTTGAAACATACACTCATCAGGAAAACGTGAATCTTGGAAATCAAAGTAGAAGTAGTCACATTTTCTTTTGGAACCACTAGAGACTTTTGTTGGCTATTTGAAAGAAAGCAGGCACGTTGGCACTGGCGTCACTCTTGTTGCTGAATGAAAAAGACACACTCATGTCAGGAAGAGAAGACAGATCAGTTGAGTCTAGGTGACGTGGGTGTACAGATGGCGTAGGAACTCTCCTCTGGTGGCTGTGTCCCCGGGGAAAACCGCCTGGCAGAACTCACAAACATGAGACTGCAGCACCACGTCTGACATCAGCATGTCTCCAAACAAGGAGGGGCCTCCTGTCGCGGGCATCTGACACAAACACAGAGGACACGAAATGGACATTTTTGAGGAAGAACATGCTAAAAATCCAATGCCAGGTTTGAGGACCCTGGGCCAATACAGGTGGGATTATTGTCCACTGAAGAGACCTACCCCCACTGTGTGCATTGTCCTGTCTCCAATACGATTATCTGTGTGCCCCGCATCATTTGAGACATGAGGACAGGCTCCTTGCAATCTCGGGATGTCAAAGCTTGACAGGGGTGCATCCATTTGCTCAGACTTCCCATCTGCCTTTCCCGTCTGATGAGGCACATCCACATTGAGCTTAGATATATCTTCAGCTAGGACATCGTAAAAGGTCCCCACGTTTTTAGAGAGGCCAACAACGCCACAATGTGCTCCAGGGTTGCATGATTTGGAAGTTTGACGCTTTTCGTGCAAATATACAGGGATTTCTTGGGTACACTGGACAGGGATGGACATCAAATCACTCAACTCTCCATTAGGAACAGTGGCACCTGCAGACAAAGAGGTTTAGATGTTAAAAGGATAGTTTTAAAGTTGGTTTGTTTAAAGTGTTTATTTATAGCCAGTGTGTATATATACATATATATGGAAAAAACAACAGAAGTTACTGCTCCTAAAATAAAGCAATGTACTGCTGTGGACTCGGGCAGCAGCAAGAGTGGTTGCCTCCATCTATCCTCTCAACAAAGATTCCTCTGACAAAAATCCTAATATTACCTTGCAGAACTTGGGGGTTGCTAGTTTATTTGCGCTACTGTGTGTAACACAATCAAATTAAATGCAGTAAAATCTTATTTTGTTACATTTTACTGCACTCAGAATTCTACATAACTATATTTTGTGTAAATATTGTCTTTATTTTCATTTGTTGCAATAGTCTTAGCTTTCATAATTGTAAAACATTTTATTTAATTTTTTATTTGGTTACGTATTCTACTTTCTGTGTCTCCACTTATACCAAATCAAATTCCTCGTACTGTATGTGTAAACCTAGTTGGTATAAACTGATTATGGTTATTCACTTCTTTTTTTGTTGTTCTTTTTTCCTTTAGGTTGCTAAAATATGTTTTGATTATGTCCTCTTCCACAACCGCACCATGAATGACAGCTAAGATATGATTATGAGCATTTGAAATAAATTAGGCTTTAAAAGGACCTTGCTGTTTCTGCAATGCTGTTGTGAGTTGATGTAGCAGAGCTGCCTGTCTCAGGCAAAGCGACCTCAGGTGGAGAAACTGCTGGTACAGTTCACTGTAAGCTTCCTCCATCTCACCAGCTCATGGATCTGCAGATGTTACAAAAATGGAAATAAAATGTAATCTTGTATATATATACTTAGCAAATACAGATGTGTTACTTATTAGGAAAAATATTAAGAGTCATCAGTCATGCTAGCTCCTTGGCAATACTCTATCTTGGCAGATATAGTAGAGCTTTGAATGTTAATGTCAGGACGAAAAAATATTATTATTATCTTATTTTGGCTTGTAAGCATCAAATATTTAGTGACCCCTTGTGCCTTGTATAAAAGCACCTTCATTATGCATGTTAAGTAGCTGTTGTTTTTCTTAAATTAGCTAGAAATCAGTCTACCATTATACGTGAAATATTACTATATCCAACTTGTAAAATTACCGAGGGCATTGCACAAAAACACTACAAATCTTTAGTGACAAATTGCATATGTACATAAACATGTCAGGATTGTCCTATTGTAATAGAAAAAGCTGTATGTGCTTTAAAATCTTCTCCGTAGAAATGTTGATCCTGAATGATTAGTACCATCAACAAACACAAATCTTTCATAAGACCTTTTGTAACCATAACGCCTTGCCTTTTCTGCCTCTGTGCAGTGATTTAAACTCATACTTAAAATACACTGCACTGTCTTGCATAGTACTGAAACTGAACTTACCCCTTATGAACTAATCCGTCACTGAATCCAGGACTCCTTGTCATTTCATGACAGTTGTTTTTCAGCCTCCTCCTGCAACAGGCTTCCTTATTTGTCAAGGCAAGAGACACTGTCTCAGTATGCAAATCTAGACTGAAATCTAGAAATGTGTAGAGCACCACAAAAACAACAACTTTCTGACAGTGAAATCTATTTACCAGATGAAGTCTTGCCAACCACAGTGAGTGAATGACAATTCTGTTTCTCCCCGAGCAGACCAATGGAAAGTATGCTTTACTCATGTAACAAAACAGTGGGTTGGAAAATGTTAAACATAAGGAAGTAGCTCTTGAAAATAGGGAAGTGTAAGCATTTAAATATAAAAGGGAACCTCGCCTTCACTCAGACTCTGCAGATTATATATAAGCAAGAGGAAAGAGTCAGGCTCTATTTGTTGCTGCTGTTTAATTTATTAAGATGTATGCACTGACTCAGTATATCAGTACTGATAACCCTACCTCTTTTAAGCTCACCTGTCACTGATCCTAGAATTCAGGGCTTCTTGTCCTTTCATAAAGTTGTTATTAGCCTTCTCCTTCTCCTTCAGGTTTCCTGGTATTTCAAGGAAATAGACAGTGTAAGTATGCAAATCTGGACTCAAAATATCTTTACGGCCTTCACTCAAACTGTCGTAAATGAGAGTCTGTTCTATCAAGATTTTAAAATATGTTTTCAACAGGGTCAAATGTATTTAACGCAGAATGGAAAAGGTGTTTCCTGCTTGCTATCCAAGTTACTGCACTCGTGAACTTTTCAAATATTCAAAGGCTTCATTGTTATATGCAAACAGGGGGTTACGTATTGTAACCCTAGTCATTTAAGCACAGGTGGAGCCCTCTACTGGACTATATGGGTACTACTCTCAACCATGCTAGCCGGCCAATCGGGGCGAGCCTACCTGAATGCGCGCTCAGGGGGGGGGGGGGGGGGGGGGGGGTCAGATACCTACTGACCCACAGCCCCCCCCCCACCAGTCCTGTGTTGCCCCAGCAAGCACAGACGATGTGAGAAGGAGCCAGACATGTCCAAGAGATAAAACCTTATGAAGGGACCTGGCGTAGACCAAGACGCCGCCGTGCATATGTCCTCCACACTCACGCCGTTGAACAAGGCTGTTGATACTGCCATACCACGTGTCGAGTGTGCATGGACCCCAGTGGGGAAGGCTCTCCCTGCCTGTCCATAGGCATGTGAAATGCACTCGCAGAGCCATCCTCTCAGGCGTTTCTTGGACAGAGCTTTACCGGCCACACCATCCCCAAAGCACACAAACAGCTGTTCAGTGTGCCTAATGGAAGCCGTGCGCCCTACATAACATTCCAGCGCACGCACCTGGCAGAGGAGGTGCAATTTAGTCTCCCTGTCCCCAATATGGGGTGGAAGACTAAAGCCATATATAATATACGTTTATTTAATAATTGATTTATATTCTGAATGAGCTAATATTCGAAACTTAAAAAGTAACTAGTACCAAAAGCTGTCAAATAAATGTAGTGGAGTAAAAAGTACATTATGTACTTTATTACTATCCACCACTTATTTTAGCACAAGTCTTCCACAATGCAACAGTTTGACCAGAAAGTCAACTGTGTTTGACACAATGTTTCAAACATGAGGAGAAGGGTGCATGACACTGACTGAGCAATGCATCCGCAGCATTTATGAAAATTATGTTATGCTGTCTGTATCCTTCCTTTTTTTACCCCAACACTTTGTTAACCTATTTTGTTTGTTGTTGTATTTAAGACATACAACAATAAACAGAATATTAACGTTAGAACAGTAACTTTTATAATGTCTACCATACATCAATCGCAACATTGTGTGATTGTCTCTGTGATGTTGACATGAAGAATCACACTTTAGCTGGTTGACTCAGTTTCACTAGAAAAATGAGGAACTCAAACCGAAATTCGTTTTCCATTTAGCTTATTTTCCTGCTGTGAGACTTGAATCATGTGAGAATAATTTCCCGTGTGAATCATATTTTTTCTTTTAGTTAAATGTAGGCTACTTACACTTTAAAGTATCGATCATTCCCAACAGGAAGTGCCGACGCAACCACAGCAGTCCACTGATGATGATGATGATGATGATGATGATGATGATGATGATGATGATGATGCGGATGATGCGGATGATGAAGCGGATTAACTACAGTCCCTCTGACAGGACTGGACAAAATTCGCATTTTACTATGATGTCGTCTCTCCCCGACACGAGCTCACCCTATGGAGTTCACCGGTTCACCTGCGTCAAACAACAATTACCTACCAAAATCATACTTCCTGCGTGACTGCCTTCAAAATAAAAGACACACATTTAAGTGGATATGCAACAAAAGTCCCAAGCTTTTTTAAAAGTGTTTCATGTTTTTGGACATTACTAAAAATGTATTCTGAAAAATATTCTAAGGGTTGGTTGAAACTTTATTTTCTATGGTTGGGTAATTTTTTTTAAAAAGCGCTGTTCCAAAAAAGTAATGAAATTACACAAGTAAAAATCAAGTTTACTCAGAATTGCTTAATGTCCACGAATATTGAGACTGGAATAGGTGAATGTTCGCATCATGATACTTTTTCTTCCAACGTCAAAGTAGATGGACAATGTTACCCTGATGTCCTTTTTTTTATGTTAAAGATTTCCATCCATATTATCAGCCCAAAAAAAGGTTTGCTTTTGTTTCTACTGCACCTGTTTTTGTTATGTTCAGTCGTGTTTTTAATTTGTGGCATTATGGACAAAGCATCATCTGCATTATGTTGTGTAACCCTGTGTATCATATTGAATTACTTCTTCTTTAATGCTGCAAATAATTCAATCAAAGCCATCGAACCCCTGTGATGAGAGCTCTACATAAAAGTGTTTAGTCATGGTTAGTCCTGCTTCACTGTACAGCCTGTGTGGCATTCTTGTGGTTCTGTCATGTGATGACTGTAGCTGATATGGATTTAAAAATAGACTAACATTAAGTCAGCAGAGTCCTGTCGGTGGCAGACTACCTTCAATGCCACCCATCCGTCCACTTAGGAGGAGCAGCAGTTTTTCCCCTCAATGTCAACCCCTGACAGCTGAGATCACAGCCAGCCCCTTGTGATCCAAGAGGGGTGCCAGCCCCTTTGCTTCAGACTGCTTATGTAAGAGAGGGATGGGCAGCCTTCACCTCTCTGAGTCGTGTCTTTGTCAAGTGCTTCTCCTAAAGAGGATCCACTTGTGTAATTTGCCTTATTTTTAGCTGAAAACAGCTGCTAATATGCAGTATTCATGTCTTTTTGTGTTGTTAGACATATCTACATGTTGACCTGGTACAGTGTCACGTCAAGTCAAAGCGTGGATTTTAACAGTTTGGAAACACTTAACAATCCAGTGTACATATGGTTTCATTTTTGTAATGACTCAAATACAAATAAATTAAGCTTTTATACTCAGGGCTCAAAGATACCTATCATCTCTAAGTTACAATTTGATGACAGCAAGCAGTAACCACACAGCCATTAGACGATCAATGAATAATAAATGAAATATAAAGATTGCATTAAGTATATAAAACCCAAGGCAGCAGGGACATGTGAGCTCTTAAGGGAGTAGGTCCTGAATCTTGGCACATTGTTCCTGCAGCCTTCTTTAAATTCCTAGTCTTGGAAGGAAGGTCAATGTACTTTAATTTCCAGGGTAAGTAACCATACTCGCTGGAACAGGAAGAAAAAATGTCTAGGTATTGGTGACAAACTTTGAAGCTTAAGATAAAAGTGTATAAGCTGCTGGACTTTTCTACATACATCATACACATGAGCCATCCTTATTGGCAGATCGATGATTAGAAATAGTCTGTAGCATCATATTTAGCCACATGGGACTGATAGCGATTTTCTCACCAAACTCTCAGGAAGGCAGCTTTTTTTGCTTTTTTCATTCTTGTGTGGTGCTTATATGGGCCTCAAATTAAGGCTGGAAAACATTCATAAAGATTGTGTTAATAACATATCATAAAGAATATAAAATGGTAATACAAAACGATAGTAAGAGCAAAAGTTAAACAATGTCAAAGAAAATCACATGAACCATTACCGCCAAACTTCATCTTTGTGAATGTCTACATGTTGAAATCTGTTATTAACAGCTCTTCATGTTTCCAAGGACATGTGTGATGCTTTTACACTTCCACTGCTCTTCATGAGATGCTAGTGTCCATAACTGTTCATTACATGTTAATATCATCAGATTTATATAAAACTCATTATAATTAAATAGGTTTCGACTACATACATTTTTAGCAGTCAGAGTGAGGATTGTTTATATCTGCAGTTATATATCTGTGTTGAACCGTAGCCAACAGCCAGCACTAGTTGCTGGTTTGCCCCATGTGTTTGCTCTGACCTTGAACCCTTCTGTCCTTGGACACACACACACACACACACACACACACACACACACACACACACACACTTCAGAGAGCCCCAACACAGGGATCAAGTGCGAAGGGACGGTGTTAGAAGAGGGGGCCCCACGGACAGCAGGGTGTGGTGTGTGTGTGTGTGTGTGTGTGTGTGTGTGTGTGTGTGTGTGTGTGTGTGTGTGTGTGTGTGTGTGTGTGTGTGTGTGTGTGTGTGTGTGTGTGGTGTGTGTGTGTGTGTGTGTGTGTGTGTGTGTGTGTGTGTGTGTGTGTGTGTGTGTGTGTGTGTGTGTGTGTGTGTGTGTGTGTGTGTGTGTGTGTGTGTGTGTGTGTGTGTGTGTGTGTGTGTGTGTGTGTGTGTGTGTGTGTGTCTGGGGGATTTGCCGTGAATGTATTCCAGGCATGCAGCCAGGAACTGTCATCTGCCAGTGTAACACTATCCATCCTGTCAATCTTGTTTTATAATTGTAACATTCTCATATTCTCCGGCTGAGCAGAGCGATGTTTCCAAAATAGTGAGACAAACACGCACTCACACACGCACATACACACGCACACGCACACACATGCACATATACACACACACAGAAGCGCACACTTTTCAAGGAGCATCTTTGTATATTAACTGTTTCATTAAAGGAAAACTGAATATTTATTTTATTTTAGGCAAAGATTAAAGGTAGGGTAGGTAAGAATGGAGAAACCAGCTTGAGTGCGCTAGAATTTGAAAGTACACAACCGGAAAAAATCTGCCTCTTCCTTCAGACTTCCTTACGGAGTCCCTCCTCCAACACACACGAACGCGCACATGACCAATGAGGGCACAAGATAAGTTTGTGCACAGATGGAAGGCTGACAGGCAGGTAGGCCATCCAGTTACTTTAGCCGGGCCGGCTCAGATGATTGGTTGTGCTTTTTACAGCACCACGGCTTCCATAGATGAAATGTTTTAATGTATTTATTGTCAAAGCATTTCATGTATTCATTGCTATCGGGATGTTAAGAGCATTCCATGGAATATAACAAAAAGTGTTTCTGAAGTGAATTACCTACCCCACCTTTAACACTGTAAAGTTCAAATCTCTCTTAAAATTTGAAAAGTGTCTCAACTTGGATGCATCGTATGGCCACTGAGGTAGGCACATTTGGAGAAACCAACACAAGTGTTACATTTTGACAGTATCCAAATGAAAAATATCCCGCCCTCCCTTTAGCCCTATCTCCAAAACCACTCCCCCAAAATACAAGGACAAGTCATCAAGAGAGCTTTAGGGGGAACGTTGTCATCGCGAACCATATCCAACTACCTCATGTCTCATTCTGAGCAATAAGATATCATTAAGGAACAGAAACAGCGAAGATGGCTATTGAACAATCAGAATGAGTGGAAGGCTGGAAGGTGATTTGCTGACTTGTTTGTTGTTGTACTGTGTTTAGAATTTCAACAAAAATGCTTCTTAAAAGTGTGGCTACCCTACCTTCACCCAAGGACAAATCGTTTTTCACCCTCTAACTGAATGATAATCAACCTGCCTCACCTTACTTTAGAATGTAATCCTGCAGAGTAACGATATTAAGACAGTGATGTACAGTTATCACAGAGATCCCATGAGCAATGACGTCTGCCAACTAATTTATCACCGGACTCCTTTAGTGAAAGAGGCAAGATCCGATTACAGAGGTTTCTAGGTGCTCAACAATGGCCTGCTATAAATACA